>NW_021703778.1:118711925-118848548 GCF_005190385.1 Monodon monoceros | reverse complement strand
AAAGAAAGAAAGAAAGAAAGAAAGAAAGAAAGAAAGAAAGAAAGAAAATAAAAGAATAAAAGAAAATAAAATAAAGTAAGATAAAATAAAGTTATTAAAATAAAAAATAATTATTAAGGAAAAAAATTTTTTTAAGTAAAAAAAAAATGGATAGAACCCTAGGACAAATGGTGAAAGGGAAGCTATACAGACAAAATTTCACACAGAAGCATACACATACACACTCACAAAAAGAGGAAAAGGGGAAAAAATAATAAATCTTGCTATCAAAGTCCACCTCCTCAATTTGGGATGATTTGTTGTCTATTCATGTATTCCACAGATGCAGGGTATATCAGGGTGATTGGGGAGATTTAATCTGCTGCTCCTGAGGCTGCTGGGAGAGATTTCCTTTTCTCTTCTTTTTTTGCACAGCTCCCGGGGTTCAGCTTTGGATTTGGCCCCGCCTCTGCGTGTAGGTTCCCGGTGGGCGTCTGTTCTTTGCTCAAACTGGACAGGGTTAAAGGAGCCACTGATTCGGGGGCTCTGGCTCACTCAGGCTGTGGGGAGGGAGCGGCATGATGCAGGGTGAGCCTGCGGTGGCAGAGGCCAGCGTGACGTTGCACCGGCCTGAGGCACACCATGCGTTCTCCCGGGGAAGTTGTCCCTGGATCCTGGGACCCTGTTAGTGGTGGGCTGCACAGGTTCCTGGTAGGTGAGGTGTGGGCAGTGACCTGTGGTCACACACAGGTTTCTTGGTGGTGGCAGCAGCAGCCTTAGCATCTCATGGCCGTCTCTGGGGTCTGCGCTGTTAGCCGCAGCTCGCGCCCATCTCTGGAGCTCCTTTAAGTAGTGCTCTTAATCCCCTCTCCTCGCGCACCAGGAAACAAAGAAGGAAGAAAAAGTCTCTTGCCTCTTTAGCAGGTCCAGACTTTTCCCCAGACTCCCTCCGGGCTATGGGTGGTGCACTAACCCCTTCAGGCTGTGTTCACGCCGCCAGTCCTCTCCCTGCGCTCCAATCAAAGCCTGAGCCTCATCTCCCAGCCCCACCCGCCCCGGTGGGTGAGCAGACAAGACTCTCGGGCTGGTGAGTGCTGGTCGGCTCTGATCCTCTGTGCAGTAATCTCTCCACTTTGCCCTCCGCACCCCTGTTGCTGTGCTCTCCTCCATGGCTCCGAAGCTTCCCCCCTCCGCCCCCATGGTCTCTGCCCTCTAAGGGGCTCCTAGTGTTTGGAAACCTTTCCTCCTTCACAGCTCCGTCCCACTGGTGTGGGTCCCATCCCTATTCTTTTGTCTCTGTTTATTCTTTTTTCTTTTGCCCTACCCAGGTACGTGGGGAGTTTCTTGCCTTTTGGGAGGTCTGAGGTCTTCTGCCAGCATTCAGTAGGTGTTCTGTAGGAGTTGTTCCACGTGTAGATGTATTTCTGATGTATCTGTGGAGAGGAAGGTGATCTCCGCGTCTTACTCTTCCACCATCTTCCCCCTCTCGACACATATTCTTTATCCATTCATCTGTCGATGGACAATTAGGTTGCTTCCATGTCCTGGCTATTGTAAATAGTGCTACAGTGAACACTGTGGTACATGACTCTTTTGGAATTATGGTTTTCTCAGGGTATATGCCCAGTAGTGGGATTGCTGGGTCCTATGGTAATTCTATTTTTAGATATTTAAGGAACTTCCATACTGTTCTCCATAGTGGCTGTATCAATTTATATTCTCACCAACACTGCAAGAGAGTTTTCCTTTTCTCCACACCCTCTCCAGCATTTACTGTTTGTAGATTTTGTGATGATGCCCATACTGACTGGTGTGAGGTGATACCTCATTGTAGTATTGATTTGCATTTCTCTAATGATTAGTGATGTTTAGCATCTTTTCATGTGTTTGTTGGCAATCCGTATATCTTCTTTAGAGAAATGTCTATTTAGGTCTTCTGCCAATTTTTGGATTTGGTTCTTTGTTTTTTGATATTGAGCTGCATGAGCTGCTGTATATTATGGAGATTAATCCTTTGTCAGTTGCTTCATTTGCAAATATGTTCTCCCACTCTGAGGGTTCTCTTTTCATCTTGTTTATGTTTTCCTTTGCTGTGCAAAAGTCTTTAAGTTTCATTAGGTCTCATTTGTTTATTTTTGTTTTTATTTCCATTCTTCTAGGAGGTGGGTCAAAAAGGATCTTGCCGTGATATATGTCATAGAGTGTTCTGCCTATGTTTTCCTCTAAGAGTTTTATGGTGTCTGGCCTTACATTTAGGTCTTTAATCCATTTTGAGTTTACTTTTGTGTATGATGTTAGAAAGTGTTCTAATTTCATTCTTTTACATGTAGCTATCCAGTTTCCCCAGCACCATTTATTGTAGAGGCAGTCTTTCCTTGATGGTATAGTCTTGTCTCCTTTATCAAAGATAAGGTGACCATATGTGTGTGGGGTTAACTCTGGGCTTTCTATTCTGTTCCATTGATGTATATTTCTGTTTTTTGTGCCAGTACCATACTGTTTTGATCACTGTAGCTTTGTAGTATAGTCTGAAGTCAGGGAGCCTGATTCCTCCTGCTCCATTTTTCTTTTCTCAAGATTGCCTTGGTGATTCAGGATCTATTGTTTTTCCATACAAATTGTGAAATTTTTTGTTCTACTTCTGTGAAAAATGCCATTGGTAGTGTGATATGGATTGCATTGAATCTGTAGATTGCTTTGGGTAGTATACTCATTTTCATAAAGTTGATTTTTCCAATCTAAGAACATGGTATATCTCTCCATCTGTTTGTATCATCTTTAATTTCTTTCATCAGTGTCTTATAATATTCCGCATACAGGTCTTTTGTCTCCTTAGGTAGGTTAATTCCTAGATATTTTATTCTTTTTGTTGCAATGGTAAATGGGAGTGTTTTCATGATTTCACTTTCAGATTTTTCATCATTCATGTATAGGAATGCCAGAGATTTCTGTGCATTAATTTTGTATCCTGCTACTTTACCAAATTCATTGATTAGCTCTAGTAGTTTTCTGGTAGCATCTTTAGGATTCTCTATGTATAGTATCATGTCATATGCAAACTGTGACAGTTTTACTTCTTCTTTTCTGATTTGGATTCCTTTTATTACTTTTTCTTCTCTGATTTGCTAAACCTTCCAAAACTATGTTGAATAAGAGTGGTGAGAGTGTGCAACCTTGTTCCTGATCATAGAGGAAATGGTTTCAGTTTTTCAACATTGAGGACGATGTTGGCTGCAGGTTTGTCATATATGGCCTGTATTATGTTGAGGTAAGTTCCCTCTATGTCTACTTTCTGGAGAGTTTTTATCATAATTCGGTGTTGAATTTTGTCAAAAGCTTTTTCTTCATCTATTGAGATTATCATATGGTTTTTATACTTCATTTTTTTAATATGGTGTATCACATTGATTAATTTGTGTATATTGAAGAATCCTTGCATTCCTTGGATAAACCCCATTTGATCATGGTGTAAGATCCTCTTAATGTGCTGTTGGATTCTGTGTGCTGGTATTTTGTTGAGGATTTTTGCATCTATGTTCATCAGAGATATTGGACTGTGTTTTATTTATGTGTGTGACATCTTTGTCTTGTTTTCGTATCGGGGTGATGGTGGCCTCAAAGAATGAGTTTGGGAGTGTTCCTCCTTCTGCTATATTTTTGAAGAGCTTGAGAAAGATAGGTGTTAGCTCTTCTCTAAATGTTTGATAGAATTCGCCTCTGAAGCCATCTGGTCCTGGGCTTTTGTTTGTTGGAAGATTTTTAACCACAGTTTCAATTTTAGCGCTTGTGACTTGTCTGTTTATATTTTCTATTTCTTCCTGGTTAAGTCTCGGAAGGTTGTGCTTTTCTAAGAATTTGTCCGTTTCTTCCAGGTCGTCCATTTTATTGGCATATAGTTGCTTGTAGTAATCTCTCATGATCCTTTGTATTTCTGCAGTGTCAGTTGTCTCCTTTTTCATTTCTAATTCTGTTGATTTGAGTGTTCTCCTTTTTTTTCTTGAGGATTCTGGCTAATAGTTTATCATTAATTTTTATCTTCTCAAATAACCAGCTTTTAGTTTTATTGATCTTTGCTATTGTTTCCTTCATTTCTTTTTCATTTATTTCTGATCTGATCTTTATGATTTCTTCTGCTAATTTTGGGGTTGTGTTCTTTTTTCTCTAATTAATTTAGGTGTAAGGTTAGGTGGTTTACTTGAGTTTTTTCTTGTTCTTAAGCTGGGATTTTATTGCTATAAACTTCCCTCTTAGAACTGCTTTTGGTGTATCCCTTAGGTTTTGGGTTGTTATGTTTCCATTGTCATTTGTTTCTAGGTAGTTTTTGATTTCCTCTTTGATTTCTTCAGTGATCTCTTGGTTATTTAGTAGTATATTGTTTAGCCTCCATGTGTTTGTATTTTTTACAGCTCATTTCCTGTAATTGATATCTAGCCTCCAAGCATTGTTGTCGGAAAAGATATTTGATACAATTTCAATTTTCTTAAATTTACCACGGTTTGATTTGTGACCCAAAATATGGTCTATCCTTGAGAATGTTCCATAAGCAGTTGAGAAAAAAGTGTATTCTGTTGTTTTTGGATGGAATGTCCTATAAATATCAATTAATTCCATCTTGTTTAATGTGTCATTTAAAGCTTGTGTTTCCTTATATATTTTCATTCTGGAAGATCTGTCCATTGGTGAAAGTGGAGTGTTAAAGTCCCCTACTATTATTTTGTTACTGTGGATTTCCCCTTTTATGGCTGTTAGCATTTGCTTTATGTATTGAGGTGCTCCTATTTTGGGTGCATAAATATTTACAATTGTTATATCTTCTTCTTGGATTTATCCCTTGAGCATTATGTAGTGTTCTTCTTTGTCTCTTGTAATAGTCTTTATTTTAAAGTCTATTTTGTCTGATATGAGGATTGCTATTCCAGCTTTCTCTTGATTCCCATTTGCATGGACTATCTTTTTCCATCCCCTCACTTTCAGTCTGTATGTGTCCCTAGGTCTGAAGTATGTCTCTTTTAGACAGCAAATGTATGGGTCTTGTTTTTGTATCCATTCAACCTGTCTATGTCTTTTGGTTTGAGCATTTAATCCATTTACATTTAAGGTAATTATCAATATGTATGTTCCTTTTACCATTTTTTGGGGGGGGGGTTGTTTTTGTAGGTGTTTTCCTTCACTTGTGTTTCCTGCCTAGAGAAGTTCTTTTAGCACTTGTAAAGATGGTTTCGTGGTGTTGAATGCTCTTTGCTTTTGCTTGTCTGAAAAGGTTTTAATTTGTCTGTCAAATCTGAATGAGATCCTTGCGGGGCAGAGTAATCTTGGTTGTAGGTTTTTCCCTTTCATCACTTTAAATATGTCCTGCCACTCCCTTCTGGCTTGCAGAGCTTCTGCTGAAAAATCAGCTGTTAACATTATGGGTATTCCATTGTATATTATTTGTTGCTTTCCCCTTGCTGCTTTTAATATTTTGTCTTTGTAATTAATTTTTGATAGCTTCAGTATATGTGTCTCAGCATGTTTTTCTTTGGGTTTATTCTGTATGGTACTTTCTGTGCTTCCTGTACTTGGTTGACTATTTCCTTTCCCATGTTAGGGCAGTTTTCGACTATAATCACTTCAAATATTTTCTCAGACCCTTTCTTTTTCTCTTCTTCTTCTTGGACCCCTATAATTCAAATGTTGGTGTGTTTAATGTTGTCCCAGAAATCTCTGAGACTGTCCTCAGTTCCTTTCATTCTTTTTTCTTTATTCTGCTCTCTGGCAGTTATTTCCACCATTTTATCTTCCAGCTCACTTACTTCTGCCTCAGTTATTCTGCTCTTGATTCCTTCTAGAATATTTTTAATTTCAGTAATTGTGTTGTTCATCACTGTTTGTTTGCTCTTTACTTCTTCTAGGTCCTTGGTAAACGTTTCTTGTATTTTCTCCATTCTGTTTCCGAGATTTGGGATCATCTTTAGTATTCTTACTCTGAATTCTTTTTCAGGTAGGTTGCCTATTTCATCTTCATTTATTTGGTCTTGTAGGTTTTTACCTTGCTCCTTTGTCTGTGACATATTTTTTTTTTCGTTTGTTCTTCTTTTTTTTCTCTCTCTCTCTTTTCATTGTGTAGTGCTGTATTCCTGTCTTAATGTTTGTGTGGCCTGAGATGTCCTGCACTGGAGTTTGTTGGTGTTTGGATAGAGCTGGGTCTTGGTGCTGAGATGAGGACTTCCAGGAGGCCTCACTCTGATCAGTATTCCCTGGGGTCTGAGTTTCTCTGTTAGTCCAGCTTCTTGAACTCAGAGCTCCCAGCACAGGTGCTTGGGCATGCCCTCTGGCTTGGAAACCAAGATCTTGCAAACTTTGTGACGTGGTAAGAAAAAAAAAAAAAAAGGAAGAAAGAAAAAAGCAGCAGTACAATATCAAAGAATAAAAAACAAAATAAAATTTGAAATATAAAATATATATTAATGGGCTTCCCTGGTGGTGCAGTGGTTGAGAGTCTGCCTGCTGATGCAGGGGACACTGGTTCGTGCCCCGGTCTGGGAAGATCCCACATGCCGTGGAGCGGCTAGGCCCATGAGCCATGGCCATTGAGCCTGCATGTCCAGAGCCTGTGCTCCGCAACGGGAGAGGCCACAACAGTGAGAGGCCCAGGTACTGGAAAAAAAAAAAATATATATATATATATATATATATATGTATATATATATTAGGAAAAATAAAACTATAATTGAAACAACTGGTCCTTGGGGGTTCCTCCCATCCCCTTAGATATCTGTTGTCCCCCACCAGTGCCTGGTAAATGTTCTAGTTTTGAGAAGATGCGAATTCCACGTCCTCCTAGCCACCTTGACTCCGTCCCTCTAGGAATTCTTAAATCAACATTAGCTTGCATATAATAGCCTCCTTTCAAATCTCAGTAATATCTACAAAGCATTAAGCATGGACTTTATACAGAAGTTTTTACAAAGGGAGGTAAGCAAAACCTGAAAACATTTGGCAAATATCTGCTGTAGGCCTACAATTGTACTCTACTGGTCATATACAGAAGTATATAAGATGTGATAAAGATTCTTATTTGGTATGTCATGGGAATTAACATTTTTCTTGTGGGAAATTGAAAATTCTGGAAAGCTTTCAGCAGAATAATTAATTAAATAACATTGAAGTGTTTAGATAATTATTGACAGAGAATAGAGGCATGTAAATCTGTTCCAGAATATCCAGATTGCACTGCATAAAAATATAGTCTATGTCAGTGACATGAGAAAAGGAGAAACATTTGGGGGAAGAGAAAACAAAAATGCATTCAATACATACTATGTGTTATGCTTTACACATGTTTAAGTAATTCTTACAGAATTCTATTATTTAGAGGATATTTTCATTGTATCAATAAGGGAATTGAGATACAAGGATTTTATTTGTCCTGTTAAAGATCACACAAGTTATAAGTGGAGAAACCAGGATTTGAAACTGGTCGAAATTGAATTTTCTCTCTGATTCTATTTGAGGTTTAAGGAAGAAACAGGAGAGAAAGTTAACTATTTAGTTGTTATGGTGGATACTGTGACATTTACCAAGGAAGAAGAGTGTGTTTTAGGGTCAAAAAAATTCAAGTTTGTATATAGTAAGCTTAAGATGTTCACATAGTTTGAAAGTGAATACTTCTAAAATCATGTTGGAAATATATGTATGACATTTAGGAAAGATGTTAACAGGGCTTCTAGAAGGCAGAACTATATTTAGTCTATCTTTGTATACCTAGCAACTTGCACATTAATATAGTTTGGTACATTACACAGTGAACTCATGGAAGTTGATGAGAATGTCTACAGACAGAAAAATGTAGTGTGCTTAGAACAGAAGGGCTAAGGAAAGGGAATTCAAAAGAGAACTCAGATTGGTCAAAGAAGAATCTGGAAAATGCAGTACAGTAAGTCTCCTACATACGAACCTTCAAGTTGCAAACTTTCAAAGATGCAAACGTGTGTTCACACGTCCAATCACGTACGTTAGTTCATGTGTCAGGCGTACATTGTCATGCAAGTGCATCCTCTACAAGTGGTTGTGCTTTTGTGTACTTTATAGAGTACAGTAATATAGTATCTTTATCTCAAGCTCAGGATGTCTGAAGCAAGAGTAAAACAGCAGTGATGTGGCTGGTACTAGTGTACTTTTCAAGGAACTGTACTGTAAGATTAGAAATGTTTTCTTTATTTTTTGTGTCTGTTTTTAATGTATTATTTGTGTAGAAGGTATTATAAACCTATTACAGTACAGTACTATATAGACAACTGTGTCAGTTGGGTACTTAGGCTAACTTTGTTGGACTTACAAACAAATTGGACTTACAAATGCGCTCTCAGAATGGAACTTACTCATATGTAGGGACTTACTGTACCACAAACTGTACCAAAAATCAGAAATTTTAAGGAATAAAAAAATCTGTCAAATGTTACTAAAAGATCAAGTGGGTGAGATTTTAGAAGATATCACTCGATTGATTGTATTTAACAAGTAATAGGAATGCCAAAGAAATAAATATAAAATTTTAGTGTTCTAGAATTCCAAGATTACAAGTATTGAAGTATGTTGACCTGATTGGCACAATAGAGAAAGTCATTTGCAATGGAGGGGAAGGTTAGGGATGGTGAAGCTAATGCAAGTCATCAATCCAAAGAAAGTATTTTCAAATGTTGGTGTCATGTCTCTGATTGCACTTGAGATATGAACAATGTTCACTTGTTAAGAGTATATAGGGCCTATGAGGATTGTGCAAGGTTGGCTGTACCTGAAATTGATTATTTCTAGAGAAAATAGTTTGCTCTTAGAAGTAGCTGTGACTAAATGAATTTATGATTCATGAGACAGCAGAGATATCTCTTTGAATTTGATTTTGTACCTTCAAACTAAAAAAAGTTCTTGACGTAACTATATACATTTAAAAAGTAATATGGCATTAGTGCAAAAAGGTTATATGTGTATAAATGGATATTTATTTGATGTTGATTGGAAAAATAATTAAAAACTTGAAAGATTGTCAGAACCTAATACATTGAAAAACATTTTTCAAGTTTGAAAGAAGTTGGTAATCCAGGAAGTATCTTTTGACTATGTCCCTCTGTGACTACCATATCATTTTAGAGGATGTGCTTACAATTTGTTCAAAAAATGTCACTTCTTAAAGGAGTAAATCCCTGGTAAGTTTTACCTGTTGACTTGGATGTTTGTGCAAAGCAGATATGAAGCTCTTTCTTACCTTTGTTTATCAGTGTTTCTCAACATTTTTTTCATTATCACCCTCCACAAAGAGACTTTTTAAGTATTATTTCCCTAATCACCTCCATGAAATGTTAGTATCACAAATATACTATATATTTGTTATGTACTGTATAAATGTCTGTGCATTATATATAAAATGAGTACAATTTTTTTCTATTTTATTTTATTGTATTCATTTTCTATTGAGGTACAGTTGACTTACAGTATATTAGTTTCAGGTGTACAACATAGTGATGCAGTATTCTTGTAGATTATACCCTATTAAAAGTTATTACAAAATAATGGCTATAATTCCCTGTGCTGTAAAATATATCCTTGTTGCTTATTTATTGTATACATAGTAGTTTGTATCTCTTAATCCCATACTCCTATCTTACCCTGCTACACTTCCCTCTCTCCACAAGTAACCATTAGTTTTTTTCTGTATCTGTGAGTTTACTTCTGTGAGTCTATTTCTGCTTTCCTATGTACATTCATTTTTTATTTTTAGATTCCACATATAAGTGATATCATACAGAATTTTCTCTGACTTATTTCACTTAGCATAAGAATCTCTAGGTCTATCCGTGTTGCTGCAGATGGCAAAATTTCATTCTTTTTTATGGCTAATATTTTATTATATGTATATCACTTCTTCTTTATCCATTCTTCTGTTGATGGACACTTGGGTTGCTTCCATATCTTGGTTATTGTAAATCATGCTTCTGTGAACATTGAGGTACATTACCTTTTTGAATTAGTGGTTTTAATTTTTCCAGATATATACCTAGGCTTGAGTTGCTGGATCATATGGTAGTTCTATTTTTAGTTTTCTGAGGAGCCACCATACTGTTTTCTAAAGTGGCTGCACCAATTTATATTCCCACCAAAAGTGCACAAGTGTTCCCTTTTGTCCATATCCTTGTAACATTTATTATTCTGGGGTGATATCTCATTATTATTTTGATTTGCATTTCTCTAATAATTAGGGATGTTAAGCATCTTTTCATGTGCCTGTTGGCCATCTGTAAGTCTTTGGGAAAATGTCCATTCAGGTTTTCTACCCATTTCTTTATTTCTATTTTTTTATATTGAGTTATATAAGGTGTTTATATGTTTTGGTTATTAACCCTTTTTTGGTCATATCATTTGCAAATATTTTCTCCCATTCCATAGATTGTCTTTTTATCTTATTGATGAATTCCTTTGCTGTGTAAAAGCTCTTAAGTTTAATCAGGTCCTATTTGTTCACTTTTGTTTTTATTTCTTTTGCCTTAGGAGACACATTCCAAAATATATTGCTATGATTTACATCAAAGCGTGTTCTGTCTCTATTCTCTTCTAGGAGTTTTATAGTTTCCATTCTTACATTTATGCCCTTAATATGTTTTGAGTTTATTTGTGCATACAGTGTGAGGAAATGTTCCAATTTCATTCTTGTATATGTAGCTGTCCAATTTTCCCAGCACCACTTATTGAAGAGATTGTTTTTTCTCCATTGTATATTCTTTTCCCCTTTGTCTTAGATTAATTGAACATAAGTGCATAGGTTTATTTCTGAGCTCTCTATTATGTTCCACTGATCTGTTGTGTCTGTTTTTGTGCCAGTACCATGCTGTTTTGAATACTGTAGCTTTGTAGTATATTAGTATAGTCTGAAGTCTGGGACGGTGATAACTCCAGTGTTGTTGTTTTTTTCTCAAGATTGTCTTGGTAATTCAGGGTCTTTTGTGGTTTGATGTAAATTTTAGGATTATTTTTTCTAGTTCTGTGAAAAATGTGGGTATTTTGATAGGGATTACATTAAATCTGTTGATTGCTTTGGGTAGTATGGCCATTTTGACATTAATTCTTCTAATCCAAGAACATAGGATATCTTTCCATTTCTTTGAATCGTCTTCAATTTCCTTCATTAATGTTTTATAGATTTAAGATTATAGATCCTTCACCTCCTCGGTTGAGTTTATTCTTAGGTATTTTCCTCTTTTTGATGTGATTTTTAAATAGAATTCCTTTTAACTTTTGCTTTCTGATAGTTAATTATTAGTACATAGAAAAGCAACAGATTTCTGTATATTTTCTTCAATTCTGCAACTTTGCTGAATTTACTTGTTAGTTCTATTAGCTTTCAGATGGAGGCTTTAGGATTTTCTATATAAAGTATCATGTCATCTACAAATAGTGACACTTTTCCCTCTACCCTTCTGATTTGAATGCCTTTTTATTTCTTTTTCTTTTCTGATTTCTGTGACTAGGACTTCCAATACTATGTTAAATAGAAGTGGCAAGAGTAGGTACCCTCGTCTTGTTCCTGAATTACCAGAAACTCTCATCTTTTCACTGTTGGGTATGCTGTTAGCTGTGGGTTTGTCATAAATGGCTTTTATTATGTTGAAATATGTCCCATCTCTACTCACTTTAATGAAAGTTTTTTAATCATGAATGGATGTTGAATTTTGTTAAATGATTTTTCTGCATCTATGGAGATGATCATTTGATTTTTATCCTTTCTTTTGTTATTGTGGTGTATCACATTGATTGATTTGCAAATATTGAACAATTCTTATGTCTCTGGAATAAAGTCCAATTGATTATGGTGTATGATTCTTTTTATATGTTGTTGGATCTGGTTTGCTAACGTTTTGTTGAGGATATTTGCACCTATATTTGTCAATGATATCAACCTGTAATTATTATTATTCTTTGAAGTGTCTTTGTATGCTTTTGGTATGAGGGTAATGGTGGAGTTGTAGAATGAATTTGGAAGTGTTCTCTCCTACTCAATATTTTTGAATAGTTGGAGAAGGATAGTTATTAGTTCTTCTTTATATGCTTGGTAGAATTCCCCTTGGAAGCCATGTGTTACTGTACTTTTGTTTGTTGGGAGTTTTTAAATTACAAATTCAATTTCACTATAGTGATTAGAATGTTCAGATTGTCTTTTTCTTCTTGACTCAGTCCTGGCAGGTTGTATGTTTCAAAAAGATTTGTCCATTTCTTCCAGGTTGTCCAATTTGTTGGCATATAACTGTGTGTTATTCTTTTGATGATTTTTGTATCTCTGTGGTATCAGTTGTTATTTCTCCTCTTTCATATTTTATTTTCTTTATTTGCATCTCGTTTCTTCTTCTTGGTGAGCCTGGCTGAAAGTTTATCAATTTTGTTTATCTTTTTAAAAAAGCAGCTCTTGGATTCTTTGATATTTTCTTTCTTTATTTCTTTATTTCTTTCTCTCTCTTTTTCTCTCTCTCTTTCTTTCATCTCTATTTGTCTCTGTCTTTATTATTTCCTTCCTTCCTTCTGTTGATTTTGGGCTTTCTTTGCTCTACTTTTTGTAATTCTCTGAGATAGTAGGATAGGTTGTTTATTTGAGATTTTTCTTGTTTCTTGAGGAAGGCCTATATCCCTTTAAACTTCACTCTTAGGACTATTTTTGCTGTATCCAAGAGATTTTGGAAAGTTGTGTTTCTATTTTAATTTGTCTCAAGGTATTTTCTGATTTTCTCTTTGATTTCTTCATTGACCCACTGTTTTTTTTATTAACATATTATTTAGTTGCCATGTGTTTTTTCTTTTTCCATTTTTCTTTCCGTAATTGATTTCTAGTTTCATACTGTTGTGGTTAGAAACAGTGTTTGATATAATTTCTATCCTCTTAAATTTGTTGAAATTTGTTTTGAGGCCTAGGGTGTGATCTATCCTGAAAAACCTTCCATGTCCACTTGAAAAGGATGTGTATTCTGGTGTTTTCATATGTAATGTCCTGTAGATATATATAAAGTCCAACCAGTCTATTGTGTCATTTAAGACCACTGTTGCCTTATTGATTTTTCTGTCTGGATGATCTGTCCATTGATGTAAGTGGGGTATTAAAGTCACCTACTATTATTGTATTATTGTCAATTTCTCCTTTTATGTCTGTTAGTGTTTGCTTTATATATTTAAGTGCCCCTGTACTTGGGTGCATATATGTTAATGAGAGTAGATCCTCTTCTTATATTGATCCTTTTATCATTATATAAAGCCCTTCTTTGTCTTTTGTTATAGCCTTTAGTTTTAACATCTATTTTTTCTAAGTATTGCTACCCCCACTTTTGTCATTTCCATTTACATGAAATATCTTTTTCCAGCCCCTCACTTTGTCTGTGTGTGTCTTTAGCTCTGAAGTGAATCTCTTGTAGGCAGCCTATAGATGGGTCTTGTTTTTTTATTCAATCAGCCACCCTATGTGTTTTGATTGGGGCAGTTAGTCCATTGACAATTCAAGTAATTATTTACAGATGTGTACTTATGGCCATTTTATTACTTGTTTTCTGGTTGTTTTTGTAATTCTTCTCCATTCTTCTTTTTTTTCTTCCTTTGCAGTATGATTATTTTCTTTAGTAGTGTGCTTGTATCCCTTTTAGTTTTTGTGTATCTATTGTAGGTTTTTGATTTGTGGTTATCATGAGGGTGATATATGTTGATGTATATCTACTTGTTTTAAACTGGTTGCCATTTAAGCTCAAACACATTCTAAAAGTTCTACATTTTTTTTCTCCCCTTCCCCACATTTTGTGTTTTTGCTGTCATATTCTATATCTTTGTGTTTATTCCTTAATTGTTTAGTTATATTGCTTTTACAATTTTTTTGTCTTTTAATCTTTATACTGGCTTATTTAATGGTTGATCCTCTGTCCTTAGTATATATTTGCCTTTCCTTGTGGAATTTCCCTTTCCTATAGATTCTTCTTTTCCTCTTAGAGAAGACCCTTTAACATTTCTTATAGAGTATGTTTAATATTGATTAACTCCTTTAATTTTTGCTTGTCTGAGAAGTTCTTTATCTCTCTTTTGATTCTAAATGATAATCTTTCTATGTAGAGTATCCTAGGTTGAAGGCTTTTCCCTTTCAGCACTTTGGACATATCATGCCACTAATTTCTGGACTGGAAAGTTTCTGCAGAAAAATCAGCTGATAGACTTATAGAGAGTCCCTTGTATATGAGTCTTTGTTTTTCTCTTGCTGCTTTTAGAATTCTCTTTTATTCTTTAACTTTTGCCATTTTAATTATAATATGTCTTGGCATGGATCTGTTTGGGTTTCTCTTGTTTGGGACCAACCCTCTGTGCTTTCTGTACCTGGATATCTGTTTCCTTCTTCAAGATTGGGAAGGTTTAGCCATAATTTCCTCAAATACATTTTCAATCCCCTTCTCTCTCTTCTCCTTTTGGAACCCCTATGATGTTGATGTTAGTATACTTAGTGTTATTACAGAGCGCCTAATCTCTTCTCATTTTTTAAAATTTTTCTTTTTATTCTCATTGGGTGATTTCCATTATTCTAGCTTCCAGATCACTTATGCTTTCTTCTGTACCACTTAGTCAGTCTTCTATTCATTCTTTTCAGTGTGCTTTATATTTTAGCTATTAAATTATTTATATTTTGGATTGGGTCTTTTTCATATTTTCAAATTCCTTGTTAAAGTTCTCACTGTGTTTACTCATTCTTTTCCCTAATTCAGTTAGCAATCTTATTATGAGTGCTTTGAATTTTTTATCTGGTAAATTGTTTCTGTTTTATTATTTATTTTTTCAGGGGTTTTCTCCTGGTATTTCAGTTGAAACCAGTTCCTCTGCCTTTTAATTTTCTTTAACTTTCTCTGCCTCTATGAATTTAGGTGAAACAGTTACTTATTGTGGTCTTAAATGTGTGTTCTTATGTGGAAACATCCCTATACAAACTGTGTGTGCCCAATGCCTTTGGTGGGAGAACTGGATTTGATTTAGATGCTATTCACATTTTTCCTCATGGTATGCTGCACCTATCACCTTGATAGAGAGTAAGACTGCAGATAGAGGGGCTAGAGCTAGCACTTTGTGTGAGGCAGGACTTCTCCTATGCTCAGTGGCTATCACTGCCCTATCAAGGGTGGAGTCTGATCCCATGTTGCTATAGCAGAAGCCTTGAGGGTCAGGCCTGAGATGGCTGTGTTTTCTTTGGTTGTTCACTTTTCCCTCTCCCTGTTGTGGGACCCTTGTGACAGGGGAGGAGCACCAAAGCAAGTGGTACATGAAGCCTCTTGGCCCATGTCAGCCACAGACAGAGGTCTGTGCCATCTCTAATGCCTGTGCAGGCACCAACAATTTCCACTCACTCTGCTAGGACACAGTCCTGAGTCCAAGTCCCCTTTGTCTGTCACAGACAATCACTCCCCACAGCCTCCATCACCCTCAACTGTTGTGGAACCACACTGCAGTGCAGGCAGCATCTGCATGGACTCTTGCTGTATACAGGGCATGAGCTGTGGGGGAGTAGCCACCTTCAGAGTTCTGGACTGCTTCTGATGCACTGCTTGAGTAAGTGCCAAGGATGGTCACTGCTGCCCCGTCCAGGTTCTGCCTTGGGACCTAGTTGCCCCTGTGTGTGTGTCCCATGGTGGAGTTTTCTCTCCAGATCCAATGGCATGCTGTGATGTAGAATAAGCAGGGCTTGAGGGTTCACTAGGATTGGGCTGGAGCCCACACTGAGTAGGTCACCAAAAATGAGTCAGCCAGCCATGCTGTTTCAATTTGCCCTTCCTGACCAGCCTCAGGGGTAAGCCAGCTTGCATGCAATCCTCATGAGCAGAGTTCAGCCTTTCCACAGGCCTCCAATTAGCCTCAGCAGTTCTCCACTCAGCCAAGGGGACTTGTCTCTCCTGTGTATGGCCCCAGGGCTAGGGCACCCAATCTGTGACTCTCACTGTTCACTCTCAGGTTTGGTCTCTACCCGTGTATCTTCTCCCTTTCCTCTCCCAGGGCACAGGTCTCTACTTGATCACTTTCTTCCCTTCCATCCTGATTATGTGTGGATCTTTCTTATAGCCTTGTTTGTACAGGAGTCTTTCTGCCAGTTTCCAGTTAGTTTTCAGTGAGAATTGTTCCACATGTAGATGTATTTTTTCTGTGTTCATGGAGGAAGGTGAGTTCCACATTCTATTCTCCACCATCTTCTTCATTCCCTCAAAAAGAGTAAGATTTTTTTACCCTCACCCAAAATGATTTTCCCCCTTAGGAGTGATCTTGTGCTATTGAGAATGCATGATACACCTAATTCAAAATAAACAATGTGTGAGGCCTTGGTGAAGGTATCTTATTAAGAAGGCTATAAAATTTATTAGTACTCAGGGAGTTTTATTTTTATGGAGCTAAGTCAGAAGTAAGCATAGTGTGACCTAAAAAACTAAAAAAACAAACTTTAGCATAGTTTCTCCTTGGAAAGGTTGGTTTAAATACTTACTGAGTCTGATGCATGACTGAAAAGCAAAGTGTTATGAAATGTAAACAAACATACTTGCAGAAGCTTAAGTGTATTTATAAACATGAGATCTAAAGCAAAGAAGAAAATTAATTTTTCAAAAATATTTGTCAAATGCTGGGAACTCAGTGTGGCTAAAATGGAAACAAGCCTGACCTCAGGAGACTATGGCCTAAATCAGGAGACTATGGCCTAAAGGGTGAAAGAGCAGCCCAAATCAGTTTAGTAAGCATCAAGTTAAAAGGTAGAGAAAACTATGAAGATTTAAATTGAAACTGCCCACAGGCAGACCAGATGGCAGAGAGGACAGTTGGCAGGCTATAACAAGTCTATGGGCATGGTGAATTCTGACCCTGAGGTGTCAGAAGAGAAAAAGGCATAAAATCTGTTCCACATAGGAAAGCAGTTGGCAAATGTCAAATGAGATCAGTAAGTAGTGAAGATTTCAACAAGGCAGGCTGGGTCAGATACAGATTTTTTTTTAAAGGAGGAAGGAACACTTATGGGGGAAACCGTTAGTACTGAAAGAGAGAGAAATAATTCAAGACACAGGCTGAGTCATAAAGCAGTGGATATTCAGCCACATGCACCTGGGCTAACAGAAGAGGGAAATAAAAGAAAAGAGTTTAAGCATCAAGTGTCTACAAATTAAAAATACACAAGAGACAAAGAGGAAAGATACAGGTAGCACTAGCAACAGCAGAACAAACACTGTTAGAGGATTAGAGACCAACTTCCTTCACCTCTTGCTTTACATTTCCTAGAATAAAACACCTGTGAACAGGCGTAAATAACAGATCACCTGAAAGACAGACAGTTGATTGTAGCCATACTTTTAAAGGAAGACTTTTCTGGGAGTCCCAAAATCCAACTCCTTTATCATGTAAATCCCCAATACTGAATCATTCTTTTTGTTTTCTCTGTAATTGCTCTCAAGTTAAAGCAACATTGTTACAAAACAACCAAGGAATTATATCAGTATATAACACTATCAAATTTAAGTATACTATAGGTTTTGTGTCGTGGTGATTTCATTGTCATTAGTTTCTAGGTATTTTTTGATTTCCTCTTTGATTTCTTCAGTGACCTCTTGGTTAATTAGTAGTGTATTGTTTAGCCTCCAGGTGTTTGTATATTTTACAGATTTTTTCCTGTAACTGATATCTAATCTCATAGTGTTGTGGTCTGATACAATTTCAATTTTCTTAAATTTACCAAGGTTTGATTTGTGACCCAAGATATGATCTATCCTGGAGAATGTTCCATGAGCACTTGAGAAGAAAGTGTATTCTGTTGTTTTTGGTTGGAATGTCCTATAAATATCAATTAAATCCATCTTGTTTAATGTATCATTTAAAGGTTGTGTTTCCTTATTTATTTTCATTTTGGATGATCTGTCAATTGGTGAAATTGTGGTGTTAAAGTCCCCTACTCTTATTGTGTTACTGTCAATTTCCCCTTTTATGGCTGTTTGTTAGCATTTGCCTTATGTATTGAGGTGCTCCCATGTTGGGTGCATAAATATTTACTCTTCTTCTTGGATTGCTCCCTTGATCATTATGTAGTGTCCTTCTTTGTCTCTTGTAATAGTCTTTATTTTAAAGTCTATTTTGTCTGATATGAGAATGCCACTCCAGCTTTCTTTTGATTTCCATTTGCAAGGAATATCTTTTTCCATCCCCTCACTTTCAGTCTGTATGTTTCCCTAGGTCTGAAGTGGGTCTCTTGTAGACAGCATATATACGGGTCTTGTTTTTGTATCCATCACTAATCAATCACTAGAGAAATGCAAATCAAAACTACAATGAGGTATTACCTCACACTGGTCAGAATGGCCATCATTAAAAAATCTACAAAATAAATGCTGGAGAGGGTGTGGAGAAAACGGAACCCTCTTGCACTGTTGATGAGAATGTAAATTGATACAGCCACTATGGGGAACAGTATGGAGGTTCCTTAAGAAACTAAAAATAGAACTATCACATGAGCCAGCAATCCCACTATTAGGCATATACCCTGAGAAAACCATAATTCAAAAAGAGACATGTACCACAATGTTCATTGCAATAGCCAGGACATGGAAGCAACATATGTGTCCATCAACAGATGAATGGATAAAGAAGATGTGGCACATATATACCATGGAATATTACTCAGCCATAAAAAGAAATGAAATTGAGTTATTTGTAGTGAGGTGGGTGGACCTAGAGTCTGTCACACAGAGTGAAGTAAGTCAGAAAGAGAAAAACAAATACCATATGCTAATACATATATATAGAATTTTAAAAAATGGTCCTAATGAACCTAGGGGTAGGACAGGAATAAAGACACAGACATAGAGAATGGACTTGAGGGCACGGAGAGGGGGAAGGGTAAGCTGGGATGAAGTGAGATAGTGGCATGGACATATATACACTACCAAATATAAAATAAATAGCTAGTGGGAAGCATCTGCATAGCACAGGGAGGTCAGCTTGGTGCTTTGTGTCCACCTAGAGGCGTGGGATAGGGAGGGTGGTAGGGAGATGCAAGAGGGAGGAGATATGGGGATATATGTATACATATAGCTGATTCACTTTGTTATACAACAGAAGCTAACACACCATTGTAAAGCAATTATACTCCAGTAAAGATGTTAAAAAAATTTAAGTATACTATCTAATTTCCCCAAATATGATAAATTTCCTCATTTCTCTATCTCAGGCATAAACCTACAGTCAGAAACTTATTCTATATGTTCCACAATACCCTATATTTCATGTTTGTGGTAATAATCATCCCACTTCTATGTTTTTGTCTCCAATAGAGGTCTGGTGTTGATGTCATGGGGCCGCACCTCTCTGGTTACCACTATTTCTTCAACACCTATTACAGTGCACAAAACATATAATTATCTGTGTCAGAACAGAGTATGCAAGAGTAGAAGAGAACAACATCAGAGGACGAGAGAGGGAAAAAACAAACCAAAAAATGAGGTAAAAAAAAATCCTTTCCCTTAGTGTTAAGAAAGTATTATTTCTTCCTCAGAACTGGCAACTTATGGGAATGGTTCTTACCTGACATGTTAAATAAATACGGGTATTAAGATAAGTACGTACCCTATTTATTTTTATACATTCTAAATGTGTATTTAAGGAATCTATATTACAAAAATTATTTGATTTAATCACATTAATGTGTCAAAGACAAACCTATTTAATTATTTGAGAATTAAAGAAATCATTTGGCCAGATGTTATTTTTCTTCCCAGTTGTAAAAATCTTAAGAAACATCTCCGAGATAATGATTTAACAAATATGAGAAGCTTCCCAAGCAAGATTTAATGCCATTGTAAAAAATAAACATTAATAGAGAAATATCAGTAAAACAATATTCTTTAGGATCATAAATATAATCCCATTTTTTTATAAGGCTATTCCACATGTTTTAATTAAACTCTCTTATAAAGTGTTATAACGAGCATTGATTGCTATTTAGAAAACTTTTAACAGGCTCTTAGAGGATCTGCAATGCTTGGTTTTCTCTGAGGTCCTAGTCCACCCAAGTCTGCCCCAGATGATCACCACTACAGCCAGCAGGATCCTGTGGGTATGTCCATCATCAGCTAGTGATGCGTATTATTGGCAACCTTACTTGGAACTTACTTAGAATACAATTTAACCATATAAAAATATCTGCTAGGGTAAAAAGCATTAATCAATACTAGATTTTATATATTTTAAGGATTGTGTTAGGCATCTGTGGCTTATCTTTGATGCACTAATCATTGCTATATATTTTGAGAAATAGATTCAGATTTCCAAGGATCAATTTACAAATGAATTTTTGGCAGAAAAACTGTCAATTGAGCTATATCCATAGTTTCGTAAAATATATTTTTTTACCCTTTGCTTATGGCAGCCTAGTTAAGCCCAATATACTATTGCTGCTTCAAAAAAGACTCTCTCGGTGGTATTGGCAAGGCTTTGCAATATTCTAAGCCAGTGTGCAAAGCCTCAAACAAGCATACATATCTGTGCTTAGGCAGCCTTAATTTAGATCCCTTAAACTTGTTTCAGATTTTCTTCTGCTCTATGTCAGAGTACATTTAGTAAAAGCCAAATCTCTGGCCAAATGAGCAAAACTCTCCTAGGTAGTCTTTCTTTAGTCACTATGTCAATCTTCTTGGGATATCCAGGTGCTTTAATGGCTGCTTAACCAGACAGATTTTAGGAATTGTATTCTCAGCATTACCAGTTTTTCTCTAAGACTTTTTTTACCTCTTGTTTTTGTGGGCCTGTTTGATAATACTTACTTTCCAAAAACAAATGTCTAATCTATTTTACAGGTTGTTTTAGGGAGCAGCATCTATTGGGCTCCCTTTTGGGAAACATAAAGCAGTTTTTTTCAGGTGTAGTACACAGAAATAGATGACATACTGGTAGCTTTTGTTCTTAAAGAAAATACTTATGGCTGAAACAGATGTTGCAAATTAAAAATCAAATTAATGACATGATTCTTTACATATTTTCTATGGTATAACAGTATATAACATTTCTGATAAAATTGTTCATGAAAAATGCCAATTATTTATTTAAAATTTAATCAGATTAGAATACCTTTATGCTTATTTTCTTAACAAAAATCTGACACAAGAATTCTGATAGAGCTTTGGTTGATACCATTATATAAATGGCTTATAAATGTATTATTTAGAGATACTTCTTTTTAAAAAGAGAAATATATTTGCCTAGTCTTAGTTTAATATACTTGAAATGACTGTTCTGAATAATCATTTTTCTCTGATGCCTCCAATAAGGAAAAAGAAAAATGATTATATATGATTGAATGTGTAACTCTCACAATTTCCTCTCCTCTCAGGATTGCATTAACATCATGTTACCTAGAGGCAGTGTGGTATAGAGTCTTAATTGGGTAATTCCCTGACTGTCTCTCTAACCACTTATGTAACTTTAGACCCATCATTTAAACTTTCTAAGCTTTCATTTTCTTATCTACAACATAAACTTAATGATGTATTACAGAGTGATTGAGAGGCATCATTGGAATAGCCAGCACTAATTATGTGCTAGATTACTATGTAATAAATACCAGCCTCTCATTTCTTTGAATTATTTTACTTATTTATTGTCATACTGTATATGTTGCTTTGCTAATAATAAACTACAAGCCAAGGTTATTCCATTTTTGTGTGTTCGTCACACACACACAAATACACCCAGTAGCTATAGGAATTCTTCCTCTCTGCTGTGGTATATGAATAAGTACTCACCTTCTATTCAGTATCCTTTCTTTCATATCCTTAGAAATTGCAATCACTTAATTTTAAATTAGTAGTCCATAAAATAATAATTTTAGCATCCATGATATTTAAAAACTTTATCAATGTTAAATGTTAAGTATCTAGGTGAAAAGATGAGGAAGAAGTGTGACTCATTATTTTATATTGAAATCGCTAAAATATCTTGAAGCATTTGAGATAGAGATTGATTCATCTTTGAGGTCTCTATTGTCAAAGTTTATCATAGATTATTGAAAAGTCATACCTAATGGGTTGATGATATTAGAAAACAATGTTTTTTGTACTAGAAAAACAGGCAGTAAAAGCCATGGAGACAGAATAAAGGGCCCATAGATGAGCCTAAACTTACATGGGCAATTAATCTAGGGCAAAGGAGTCAAGAATATACAATAGGCAAAAGATTACCTCTTCAATACTTGGTTTTGGGAAAATTGTACAGCTACATGCAAAAGAATCAAACTGGACAACTCTCATACCATGTACAAAAATAAACTCAACTTAAACGTAAGACCTGAAACCATAGAATTTCTAGAAGAAAACATAGGCAGAACTCTTTGACATAGGTCTTAAAAATATTTGGGGGGATATGTCTCTTCAGGCAAGGGAAACAAAAGCAAAAATAAACAAATGGGACTTCATCAAACTAAAACTGTTTTTGCACAGCTAATGAACATATCAACAAAATGAAAAGGCCACCTACTAAATGGGAGAAGGTATTTGCAAACTATATATCTGATAAGGCATTAATATTCAAAATATAAAAAGAACTCATACAACACAAGAAACGAACAACCCAATTAAAAAATAGGCCAATGATCTGAATAGACATTTGTACAAAGAAGACATACAGATGGCCAACAGGCACATGAAAAGATGCTCAATATCACTATCATCAGGAAAATTAAAATCAAAACCACAATGAGATATCACCTCAAACCTATCAGAATGGCTATTATCAACAAATAACAAGTGTCGATGAAGACATGAAGAAAAGGGAACCCTCATGCACTGATGATGGGAATGTAAATTGGTGCAGTCACTATGGCAAACAGTATGGAGATTCCTCAAAAAATTAAAAATAGAACTACAATAAAATCCAGCAATTCCACTCCTGGGTATTATCCAAAGAAAATGAAAATTCTAATTCAAAAAGATATATGTACCCCTATGTTCTCTGCAGCATTATTTACAATAGCCAAATACAGAAGCAACCCAAATGGCCCATCAATAGATGAATGAAGAAGATGTAATTTACACATATAATGGAATATTAGCCATAAAAGAAATGAAACCTTGCCTTTTGGGACAATATGGATGGACCTAGAGGGTATTATGCTCAGTGAAATAAGGCAGAGAAAGACAAATACTGTATGATTTCACTTATATGTGGAGTCTAAAAAACAAAACAAATGATCATATATAACAAAACAGAAATAGACACAGAGAACAAACAGGTGGTTGCCAGAGATGAGGGGGTGGGGGGAGGGAAGAAATAGGTGAGGGAGAATAAAAGGTACAAACTTCCAGTTCCACATCAAATGAGTCACAGTTATGAAATGTACAGTGTGGGGAATTTAGTCAATAACTAATATCTTTGTATGGTGACATATAACTAGATTTATCTTGGTGATTATTTTGAAATGTATAAAAAAAATCACTATGTTATGTAACAGGAACTACCATAGTGTTGTAGGATAATTATAGTCACAAACAAACAAACATACACACAAATTTATAGAAAAAGACATCAGATTTGTGGTTACCAGAGGTGGAAGCTGGGGGGAGGGGGAATTGGATGAAGTCAGTCAAAATGTACTACAAACTTCCACTTATAAGTAAGTACTAGCAATGTAATATACAACATGATAAATATAATTTATATTTATACACATTTAAACACTGCTGTATGTTATATAATAAATTTGTTAACAGAGTAAATCCTGTGTTCTCATTGCACACACATTTTTTCTAATTTTATATCTATATAAATGATGGATGTTCACTAAACTTGTGACAATCATTTCATTAGTATTTAAGTCAAATAATTATGCTGTACAGCTTAAACTTATGCAGTGCCATATGTTATTATATCTCAATAAAACTGGAAGAAAAAATGATACAATAAGGGAGAAAAAAAGCCATGGAAAATGTGATACATTTATAAGAGCAATAAGGATAGGCTCATATGGTCTCCTTTTTAAACTGAGTATTAAGAGTGTATGAAAATGCCACTCAGATTCATAACTTTTTAAGTTGTACCATATGAATAGAAAAAGTGTTTCTAAACTATCTAGGTTTTAAAAATTCAAAAATATCAGAATTAACAGATCTCTAGGAATAGGTTCATCTGAACTAATTTGGCCTCACACAGAACCCAATGGGGAACTTCTAGTCTCCTGAGCACTGTACTTAAGGTAGCAGAGGCTAAGGAAGTTTAAGTGAACTTCACTCAGATAATAGCCCTTCTATGAACCGGCCCAAACAAGGCCTGATTGAATAGCAGCCTCTATCTTAAAAATCATCAGACTTAATGCCTGAAAATGGGGAATATGATCCTGAATTAGAAATTAGCTTAGTAGAAATGTCTCTGAGTTACACCAAGAAGACAGCTCAGCAGTGCTAATTCTTATAAAGCTACTTATTCTAAAGTCCTATGAATGGGCTCCATCTGTAGCCTGTCCTTTTATTTTAAAAAATACCTTAATTAGAGGATTTTGTACAAAGAAAGATACCATATATAAATTAAATATATAGGTGATAGAATGAGAGATTATATGTAGTGCCTAAGAAAAAAAATCAAACACCTAGAATACACTAATAATACACTCAAACCAGAAATAAAGACAGCAACCTCATTGTAAAAATAGGCAACAGATATATACAGAAAAAAAAAATGTGGAAGTCCAACAAGCACATGAAGAGATGCATAAACATGCATTAAGAATGCAAGTTAAAATGATATATGATTTTATACCTAGTATGGGGGGAAATCTGGAAGATGGTTGTGAAGTATCAAGAAATATTTGCCAGCTGCTGGAATGAGAATGGTATAGCCATTTTGGGAGGTACTTTGGTGCCCCCCAAACATACAAGCAAAAAGGCTGTACATATATATGTGCATACATATGAGAGGTTAGACCAAGGATGTCTAGTTGGAATCATCAGCTCAGAGGAGGAGCCATGTGCTCTAAAATAAGGCATGGCAGGCAGCTGAGATGTGATACTCTATAACCATGTACCTTCCGTGAAGTATAAACGAACACTGGAATAAACAGTGGTAGCTCCAGATTTTGTGAAAACTGAGTATTTAAAATTTTGGTTGCTGTTTTTAAAAAAGAATACACAATTAAAAGTACAAAGTCACATAATAAGTGCCCATTTAGAATTTTTTAAAAATCACTACAAATTAGAATTTAAGAAAAAAATCTCTAAATTACCACAAACTTGAAAATATCCAGAAAAACAACATTGTTTGTAGTAATAAACTGCTTGACATACCATTCAAACATGGTTTTCTCTAAAGGTTTGGATGCATAATCTTTGATCACTTCTTCCTATATTCTTGTCAGGAGAAAACTTCTGGTTGGACCATGCTTCAAAGAGAACCAAACATTCTGCTTATGACTTTTCACATGTGATTACTTAAGGAATTTTCCAAAGATTAGCTTTTGGCTTTACTGATTTCAAGTGTGTTTTTTTTTTTTTGGATATATTTTGGGATTGTGTGTCACAGACTCTTTTACATTTCAATAAGGTATATCTTGTCATGATATCTAATGTATTGGCACAGAGGGAGATAGAAGATGGAAGTCATTCCTATATCAGAATGACTTACAAAGGCAACTATGAAACACATAAATATTTCCCACTACGGCCAAACTCAACACCCCCTTATCTAGATCCAGGAAATGTCAGAGACCATGCCAATGCCACTCAGAAGAAAGGGAATTGTAAATGAGAGCAATTTAAAGTGTAAAAAGACAAAAGTGTTAAACTTTTACAATAAAAATCTTACTTTCCAAAACTGTCCAAAATACACAAAAATGTGAATACATTGCTAGTGTTTCTTACAGTGTAACTAAAGCATCCTAAAGCTTAAGTATTATTAGTTTCACTTTCTTTTGATTAAATACCAAATGTACCTTCTTTTGATTAAATACAAAATATAATGTGCTTAGTGCTACCTTGGGAATGAGGAAGCAATGACTCTGATAATGAAAATTTTAATTGGTAGAACCTTTTGTGTATACTTTTGACAGCACTGAGGTTATTGGTGCATTTAATGATTGCAACATCTGTGGAAGTTTAAGGATAGAAACTATATTGTAGTACAGAAGCAAAGGGAATTTGGTAAAAGGAAAGAATCAGATGCAGGGGGGAAAGTAACTTGAAAGTGTCATTTTGTTTTGACTTGGTGTTTTAAACTGGACTGAATTGAGCATATGTAATTGCTAATGGAAGCAAAATAAGATTATGTAGAAGTTTAAAGATAGAGGGTTAACTGACAGCTCAAAGATACTGAAAAGTGGAAAAAAATGAAGGATGCAAAACATAAGAAAAATGACCAGCTTCATTTCAAGAAAAGAAATAATTCCATTATAGTAAAAAAGAATGAAAAAGATGAGGCTGATGTAAAGAGGATAATTCATTATACCTGTCTATGTTATAAATTATTTTACAGTAGGAAAGTATTACCTCTACTATCCTAAAGTACACAAACTTTCAAAAGAGAAATACAAAGGAATTGAACAGTATATGCCTCATTTACTAGTTAATGATTTTAAACCTATTTAAGAAACATGTTAGTACTTCAATTATTTAAGAAACATGTTAGTGCTTCAATTGTAAAATGCAATATGACAATTTAAACAAAGATATTGTGATAAGCCCATTTAAAAACATTTAGATATTTGTAGATTCACATGCAGTTGTAAAAAATAACACAGAGATGTCCATGTACAATTTACCCAGTCTCCCTAATGGTAACATCTTGCAAAACAATAGTATAATATCTCAACCAGGATATTGACAGTCCAAATAGCTTTAGAATTGAACAATACAATAACTGAAATGAAAAATACACTAGAAGGAATCAATAGCAGAATAACTGAGACCGAAGAACAGATAAGTGAGCTGGAAGACAGAGTGGTAGAAATCACTGCCATGAAACAGAATAAAGAGAAAAGAATAAAAAGAAATAAGGACAGACTAAGAGACCTCTGGGACAACAATAAACTCACCAATATTCACATTATAGGGGGTCCCAGAAGGAGAAGAGAGTGAGAAAGTATCTGAGAAAATATTTGAAGTGATAATAGCTGAACATTTCCCTAACATGGGAAAGGAAACAGTCACCCAAGTCCAGGAAGTGGAGAGTCCCAGGCAGGATAATCCCAGGGAGGAACATACCAACACACATAGTAATCAAATTGACAAAAATTATAGACAAAGAAAATATTAAAAGCAACAAGGGAAAAGAAATGAATAACATACAAAGGAATCCCCATAAAGTTACCAGCTGATTTTTCAGCAGAAACTCTGCAGGCCAGAAGGGGGTGGCACAGTATATTTAAAATTATGAAAGGGAAGAACCTACAACCAAGAATACTCTACCCAGCAAGGCTTTCATTCAGATTTGAAGGAGAAAGCAAAAGCGTTACATACAAGCAAAAGTTAAGAGAATTCAGCATCACTAGACCAGCTCTGCAACAAATGCTAAAGGAACTTCTCTAGCCGGAAAAGACCAGAACTAGAAACAAGAAAATTATGAAAGAAAAACACACCAGTAAAGGAAAATATACAGTAAAGGTAGGAAATCATCTGCACACAAATATGATATCAACAAGCAATTGTGAGGACAGCACAAATGCAGGAGATTGGAAATGCATTTGAAATTAAAAGAATAGCAACTTAAAACAATCTTGTTTATATATAGACTGCTATATCAAAACCTCATGGTAACCACAAACCAAAACTCTATGATAGATACACACACAAAAAAGAAAAAGGAATCCAAATAAAACAGTAAACTCAGTCATCAAATCACAAGAGAACAAAAGAGGAAGGGAAGAAAAATTACCTACAAAAACAAATCCAAAATAATTAACAAAATGGTAATAAGAGCATACACATCAATAATTACCTTAATGTAAATGGATTAAATGCTCCAACTAAAAGAGAATAGCTGAAAGGATACAAAAATAAGACCCATATATATGCTGCATACAAGAGACCCACTTAAGATCTAGGGACACATACAGACTGAAAATGAGGGGATGGATAAAGGTATTCCATTCAAATGGAAATCAAAAGAAAACTGGAGTAGCAATACTCATATCACACAAAATAGACTTTAAAATAAAGACTGTCACAAGAGACAAGGAAGGACACTACATAATGATCAATGGATCAATCCAAGAAGGTATAACAATTGTAAATACATATGCACCCAACATAGGAGCACCTCAATATATAAGGCAAATACAGCAACAAAAAGAGAAATTGACAGTAACACAATAATAGTGGGGAACTTTAGCACCCCACTTTCATCAATGGACAGATCATATAGACAGAAAATCAATAAGGAAACACAGGCCTTAGACACATTAGACAAGATGGACTTAATTGATATTTACAGAGCATTCCATCCAAAAGCAGCAAAATACACTGCTTCTCGAGTGCACCTGGAACATTCTCCAGGATTGATCACATGCTGGGCTACAAAGTGAGGCTCGGTAAATTTAAGAAAACTGAAATCATATCCAGCATTATTTCTGACCACAATGCTGTGAGATTAGAAATCTACTACAGGAAAAAAAAAACTGTAAAAAAAACACAAACATGTGGAGGCTAAGCAATAAACTACTAAACAACTAATGGATCACTGAAGAAATTGAAGAGGAAATCAAAAAATACCTAAAGAAAAATGAAAATGAAAGCATGAAGATCCAAAACCTATTGGATGCAGAAAAAGCAGTTCCAAGAGGGAAGGTTATAGAAATACAATCTTCCCTCAGGAAACAAGAAAAATCTAAATAAACAACCTAACCTTACACCTAAAGCAACTAGAAAAAGAAGAACAAACAAAACCCAAAGTTAATAGAAGGAATGAAATCATAAATATCAGAAATAAATGAAATAGAGGTGATAAAAACAATAGAAAAAATCAACGAAGCTAAAAGCTGGCTCTCTGAGAAGATAAACAAAATTGATAAAACTTTAGTCAGACTCATCATGAAAAGAAGGGAGAGGGCTCAAATCAATAACATTAGAAATGAAAAAGGAGAAGTTACAACTGACACCACAGAAATACAAAGGATCACAAGAGACTACTACAAGCAACTTATGCCAATAAAATGGACAACCTAGAAGAAATGGACAAATTCTTAGAAAGGTAGAACCTTCCAAGACTAAACTAGGAAGAGACAGAAAATATGAACAGACCAATCACAAGTACTGAAATTAAAACTGTGATTTAAAAATCTTCCAACAAACAAAAGTCCAGGAGCAGATGGCTTCAGAGGTGAATTCTATCAAACATTTAGAAAAGAGTTAACACTTACCCTTCTGAAACTCTTACAAAAAATTGTAGAGGAAGAAACACTCCCAAGCTCATTCTACGTGGCCACCATCACCATGACACCAAAACCAGACAAAGATATCACACACACAAAAAAGAAAATTACAGGCCAGTATCACTGATGAACATAGACACAAAAATCCTCAACAAAATACTAGCAAACCAAATCAAGCAATACATTAAAAGGATCATATAAAATGATAAAGTGGGATTTATCCCAGGCATGCAAAGATTTTTCAAAGTCTTCAAATCAATGTGATACACCACATTAAAAAAACTGAAGAATAAGAACCATATGATCATCTCAATAGATGCAGAAAAAGCTTTTGACAAAATTCAACACATTTTTATGATAAAGACTCTCCAGAAAGTGGTCAACGAGGGAACACACCTCAACATAACAAAGGCCATATATGACAAACCTACAGGTAATATAATACTCAATGGTGAATGACTGAAAGCATTTCTTCTAAGATCAGAAACAAGACAAGGATGTCCACTCTTGCCACTCTTATTCGACATAGTTTTGGAAGCCCTAGCCATGGCAATCAGAGAAGAAAAAGGAATAAAAGAAATCCAAATTGGGAACAAAGATGTAAAACTGTCACTATTTGCAGATGACATGATACTATACATAGAAAATCCTAAAGATGCCACCAGAAAACTACTAGAGCTCATCAATGAATTTGGTAAAGTTGCAGGATACAAAATTAATACACAGAAATATACTGCATTTCTATATACTAAAAATGAAAGATCAGAAAGAGAAATTAAAGAAAATATCCCATTTACCATTGCATCAAAAAGAATAAAATACCTAGGAATAAACCTACCTAAGGAAGCAAAAGACCTGTACTCCAAAAAACTAAAAGACACTGGTGAAAGAAATTGAAGATGACACAGATAGATGAAAAGATATACCATTTTCTTGTATTGGAAGAATCAATATTGTCAAAATGACTATACTACCCAAGTCAATCTACAGATTCAATGCAATCCTTATCAAATTACCAATGGCATTTTTCACAGAACTAGAACAAAATATCTTAAAATTTGTATAGAGACACAAAAGACCCTGAATAGCCAAAGCAATCTTGTGAAAAAAAAATAGAGCTGGAGGAGGTTCCCTGCCTTCAGACATACTACAAAGTTAGTCATTAAAGCAGTATGGTAGTCATTAAAACAGCAGAAAAACAAATATAGATCAATGGAACAAGTAGAAAACCCAGTAATAAACTGACGCACCTATGCTCAATTAATCTGTGACAAAGGAGGCAAGACTATACAGTAGAGAAAATACAGTCTTTTCAATAAATGCTGCTGGAAAACTGGTCAGCTACATGTAAAAAAAGAAATTAGAACATTGTTTAATACTGTACACAAAAACAAACTCATAATGGATTAAAGACCTAAATGTAAGACTGGATACTATAAAACTCTTAGAGGAAAACATAGGCAGAACATACTTTGACATAAGTCACAGCAATATCTTTTTTGATATGTCTCCAAAATTAATGGAAATAAAAACAAAAATAAACAAATGGGACCTAATTAACCTCAAAAGATTTTGCACAGCAAAGGAAACCATAAAAAAAACAAAAAACCCACAGAATGGGAGAAAATATTTGCAAATGATGAGATCGACAAGGGGTTAAGCTCCAAAATTTACAAACCGTTATGCAGGTCAATATCAAAAACAACAAACAACCCAATCAAAAAATGGGCAGAAGACCTAAATAGACATTTCTCCAAAGAAGACATACAGATGGCCAAGAAGAACAAGAAAAGATGCTCAACATTGTTAATTATTAGAGAAATTCAAACAAAAACTACAATGAGATATCACCTACACCAGTCAGAATGGCCATCATCAAAAAGTCTACAAACTATAAGTGCTGGAGAAGGTGTGCATGAAAGTGAACCCTCCCACACTGTTGATGGGAATGTAAATTGGTACTGCCACTTTGGATAACATTACGGAGGTTCCTTAAAAAACTAAATATAGAGCTACCATATGATCCAGCAATCCCACTCCTGGGCATATATCCAGAGAAAAACACAGTTCAAAAGGATATATTCACCCCAATTTCATTGCAGTTCTATTTATAATAGCAAGACATGGAAGCACCCTAAATGTCCATTGACAGATGAATGGATATAAAGATGAGGTGGTACATATATGCAATGGAATATTACTCAGCCATTAAAAAGAATGAAATAATGCCATTTGCAGCAACATAAATGGACCTGGAGATTATCCTACTAAATAAGTTAGAGGAAGACAAATATCATATGATATCGCTTTCATGTGGAGTCTAAAAAAATTTACATAAATGAACTGACCTACAAAACAGAAATAGTTACAAATGTAGGAAGCAAACTATGGTTACCGGGGGGAAGGGTGAGGGGAGGGATAGATTGGAAGTTTGGGATTGACACATACACACTGTTATATTTTAAATAGATAACCAACAAGGACCTACTGTATAGCACAGGGAACTCTGTTCAATACTCTGTAATTACCTAACTTGGAAAAGAATAGATACATATATATGTAAAACTGAATCACTTTGCTATACACCTGAAACTAACAAAACACTGTTAATCAATGATACTCCTAAGTAAAATAAAAATGTTAAAAATAAATAAAAGCATTAAACAAGAATAAAAAGAAAAGCAAAAAGAGAAAAGGATGGGGAGAAAAATCACAACAGAACATCCAGTATTGTAAGACAATTCAAAAGTTGAATATATTATTGGATAGCAGAAAGAAAAAAGATATATTGATACAGAAGAAATAATTACCACAAATTTTTCAAAATTAATGACAGACACTGTGATTGTCAATTTTATATGTCAATTTTGCTAAGCCATAGTGCCTAGATATTTGGTCAAATATACTGGATGTTTCTGTGAAGGTGTTTTGTGGATTAGACTAACATTTAAATGCACGGCCTTTGAGTAAAGCTAATTACTCTCCATATACGAATGGGATTCATCCAGTCAGCTGAAGGCCTTAATAAAACAAAGACCAACCTATTCTCACCACAGAAGAATCCTGATAGTAGATTGCTTTTGTATTCAAAGTGCAACTCTTGCCTGAGTGTCCAGTCTGCCTCCCAATCCTGCAGATTTTGGACATAGCCACCACAAGCATGTGAGCCAATGCCTTAGAATAAACCTCTCTCACTCTCTACACCCTCCCTCTCTCTCTCATATGCATGCATGTTTGTGCGCACGCACGTGTGCATGTGTGTGCACACACACACACACACATTCTATTGGTTCTGTTTCACTGGAGAACTTTGACTAATAGAGACACCAAAACAGAGATATAGGATTCTTAGCTAACAATCACCATGAAGGATAAATAACAAAAATACTACACCTAGACATATCATATTCAAACTGCAAGAAACGAAAGGCAGAGGAAATCTTGGAAGCAGCCAGAAAGGGAAAAAAGATAAGCATCTTATGGGAATTCCCTGGCAATCCAGTGGTTAAGACTCCATGTTTCCAATGCAGCAGGCATGAGTTTGATCCCTGGTAGGGGAACTAAGATCCCACATGCCATGTTCTTGGCCATGTGGCCAAAAAACTTTTTAAAATAAATTTTAAAAAATTTAATTTAAATTTAACATTTAAATTTTAAAATTTAAATTTAAAAATTTTTAAAAAGCACCTTACTAGAGGAGGAACATGATAAGAAGTAGAGTGAAATATTTAAGCTGTTATTTAAATATTTAAAGTGAAATATTTAAGCTGTTAAAAGAAAAAAAAAAATACAACCACCACCACCAACCTAGAGGTCTTCAGAATTTTACTTCTAAAATGAAAAATACAGGAAGGCTTTTATAAACAAAGAAAAATTAAGGGGATTCATTACCAGTAGATCTTCTCTGCAAAAAAATGTTAAAGCAAGTTCTTCATGAAGAAAGAGAATTATATATTCAGAAACTCAGATCTACATAAAGAAAGGAATAGTGTCAGAGAAGGAATAAATGATGGTCAAATAAAATATTTTATTTTCCTATTCTGAACTAATCTAACAGAAAACTGTTTATTCAAAGTAAGAATGACAACAGTGTATTGGGTGATTATAAAATATGGGAAAGTGAAATAAATGACACCCACATTATAAGGGATGGGAAGGAAGAATTGTGAATAATTTGTTATTAGTTTCTTGCACTCCCATAAAGCTGTACAGTGTTATTTGAGTATGGACTCAGATTAGTTGTAACTGAATCCTGCAAAATTTTTAGTGAAACACTAAAAAAATGTTTAAAAGAAATATAATCAATATCCTAAGAGAGGAGATAAAATGAAATTATATAAATGCACTATAAAAATCAGTGAAGCCTGTAAAATAGAGGAAAAAAGAGATAATTTAAATGAAGAGAAAACAGTTACAAATATGGTACAGATTAAACTTTAAATATGAGTGTGATAAATACACCAAATAAAGGACAGAGAATGTCAGAGTATATTAAAAAAAAATACACCAACATATGTTGTCTATAAGAAATTCTCTTTAACTTTAATGACTCAGTTTAAAAGTAAAGGGATGAAGAAAGATATACTATGCTAACGCTAACCAGAAGAAAGTTTAAGTAGCTCTAATGATTTCAGACAAAGCAAACTTCATAACAAAGAAAATTATTACAGATAAATAGGGAGATTACATAATAATAAAGGGGTTAATTCTCTAAGAAGACATAATAATCCTTAACACTTATGTACATAGCAACAGAGTGTCAAAATACCTGAGGTAGGTAAGTAAATAAATAAACAATTAAATAAAATTATAAGGTGAAATAGATCTAGTGTTATAGTTAGAGATTTAAACATTCCTCTTTCAGTAACTGATAGATTAAGCAGGCAAATAATCAGTCAGGATATATTTGACCTGAAAAGCACCAACAATCAACTTGCTGTAAATGACATTTATAGATGCTTCATCCAACAAATGCAGAATACACATTCTTCTCAAGCTCACATGGAACTACGTTACATGATAAACTACATTCTAGGTAATAAAACACATCTGAAAATAATTTAAAATAATAGAAATCATGCAACATATGCTACCAGGCCACAAATATGAAACCAGAAATCACTAACAAAAAGATAATTGGAAAATCCCCAAATACCCAGAGATTAAACAGCACACTTCTAAATAAAATATGGGTCAAAGAAGTTTCAAGAGACATATTAAAATATTTTGAACTTAATGAAAATTTGTGGTATGGAGCAAAACAGTACTTATTGAGATATGTATAGCTTTGAATGGATATATCAGAAAAAGAGAAAGATCTAAAATCAATAATTTGTTATTGAAAAGAAATAAAATTGGCAAACCCATAGCCAGAAAAACCAAGAATAAAAGAAGATATAATTACCAATATTAGAAATGAAAGAAAAATCATCACTACTGATCCCAAGGACATCAAAAGCATAGTAAAGGAATATTCTGAATAACCCTATGGACATAATTTCATAAATTAGATGAAATTGAACCAATTCTTGAATACACTAATAACTGAAACTCACATATGGAAAAAGAATCTTAATAGGTCTATATATATTAAAGAAATGAAATAAACAATAACACCACAAAAAAAAAGCATCAAGCCCAAATGGTTTCAATAATGAATTCTACCAAACATTTTAGGAAGAAATTATGCCAATTCTTTATAATCTCTTGCAGAAAACATAAGCAGGGTGAACACTTCTCTTATGAACTGAATTGTGTCTCTGAAATTCATTTGTTGAGACCCTAATACGCAGTGCCTCAGAATATGACTGTATTTGGAGATAAAGTCTTTAAAGATGTGGTAAATTTACAGTGAGACTGTAATAGTAGACCATAATACAATGCGACTGGTGTCCTTCAAAGTAGAGGAAATTTATGTACACATGCAGACCAGGGATGCACATGCACAGAGGAAAGATGATGTCAGGACATAGCAAGAAGATGGCCATCTACAGGCCAAGGAGCAATGCCTCAGTAGAAACCAAACCTGCCAACATCTTGATCTTGGATTTTTAGCCCCCAGAACTGTGAGAAAATAAATTTATGTTGTGTAAGCCATTCAGTCTGTGATATTTTTTTACTTTGGCAGTTCCAGTGAACTAATCCAACTTCCCAGTTCATTCTATTAGACCAACAGTAATACCAAAACCAGATAAAGACATTAAAAGAAAGAAAAACTATAGATCAATATTTCTCATGAAAAAAATTAAAATTCTTAAAGTATTAGCAAGTCAAATCAAAGAATATATAAAAAATAGTATACTCCATGACCAAATGGGGTTTATTCCAGATATACAAAGCTGATTCAACATTTAAAAAATCAATTAATATAATCTACTACATCAATGGATTAAGGAAGAAAAATTTATCTGATTATATTAATTGATGCAACAGAAGCTTTTGACGAAATCCAAAAACCATTTGTGGATAAAAATATCTCAGCAAAATGGGAACAGAGAGAAACTTTTTCAACTTAATAAAGAACATCTACAACAAACCTACAGCTAACATTTAACCTCATGGTGAGAAATTAGATGCTTTCCCCCTAATACAAGGAACAAGGCAAGAATGCCCTGTCTCACCACTTTATACAACATTGTATCAGAAGTCCTAGCTATTGCAAAAATACAAGAAAATGCCATAAATGGTACACAGATTGAGAAAAAAGAGATAAAAATGTCTTTGTTCTCAGATATCATGATTGTCTATAGAAAATCCCAAAGAATCAATAAAATTCTCCTGGAACTTGTAAATAATTATAGCAATGTTTCAGGATAAATGGTTAATATACAAAAGTTAACTGATTGCCTATATACCAGTAATGAACAATTGGAATTTGAAATTAAAAATACAATTGCAAGTAAGATCTAATGATAGTACACATATAAGCACGTGAAGAAAAGGGTTGGGATCTTATTGTTGAAATATGAAGGCATAGATTTTTTTTGTTTTATATGTATAGAAAAATAAATTGAAAAGAATACATGATTCATTCATTTAATAATTAGTTACTAAGCAATGAGGTGATACAAAGTTGAAAAAGACATAATTGCTTCCCTCAGAAAATTCTAATCTCTAAGAGATTATAGAGTAAATGTTAAATATTTATCATGCAAGGTAACATAAGTGTTTGAAAAGATATTAAAATAAAATGATATAGAGGTCAGAGGAAGAAAGTTTATATATTTATCATGCAAGGTAACATAAGTGTTTGAAAAGATATTAAAATAAAATGATATAGAGGTCAGAGGAAGAAAGTTTATAACTGCATAGTTCAATTAAAAATAGTGACTTTGAGAGGGAGTGTTGTCAGCAAGATGGTAGAATAGGAAGCCTCAGACCCTCCCTACTAAGATTTCAAATTAAAAATACACAGAACAACTCCCTTCATGAGAAATTCAGAAACCAGTTATGAGGTTCCTGCATCCCAGGTGAGTGTGAAAACAGCTGCATTCAAGCAGGAAGGAAAATTTTGGCACCCACTCTCTACACCCTCTCCCCTCAGCATACCGCAGTGCAATAGAGAAGAAAATTCCAACTCTTAGGTTCTCGTAGAGACAAAGAGAGAAGAATGGACCATACATCCAAAATTCTGACTTTTCAGAAGCCTGCTGGAGGGACAGGATTCTATTTTTCCTGAATCTAGAGAAGAAAAGTGATGGTTTAGAATACCAGGTATGCACCCACCAGTGCCCCTCCCACATGGAAAAGCACAAAGCAATCAGTAAAAAACCCAACTGTTGGTTATTCCTTGTGAGGAGAAAAAGTTGGAGCATGCGTCCAACCTTCTGGTTTTGGGGGGATTGAGGGGGTGAAGCCTACCCTTTCATCTGGATTCTGTATCGCCCGTCTGTGAGTGCTGATGGGATCAGCATATTTTAGATGCCTGAGAGCTAATGAGAACAAAAGAGAGGAGGGAAGCTTGCTTGAGGCTTGTTCCTGCTCTGCAAGACCCATGGTACAACAGACAGAGATCAATTTGCTTGGTGAATTCTACCTCTGGGAAAAAGGAGAACAGTTGCACGCTGTGTGTCCAACTTTCCAGTTCTGGGGGAGAGGACTGCCCAAGAGACTGGTTTCTGTCTTTCCCAAATCTAAGAGCTGAAAGGAAAGGGTAACAAGTTGGGAGATACTGAGAACAAAGGTGGCAATGGAATACTATGTACACATGTATACACCTGCCAGAGCCCTTCTCCCCTGGCACAACATGGAGCAAACAGGAGTAAATCCCCAGCTCCTGACTTTTTGGAAAGAGAGATAGCTGAAGTACACATCTAATATTCTGTCTTTTTAGGGGACTGTCTGAAGGACTGGTTTCTGTCTTGCCTACATGGGAGCATTGATGGCACCCAGAAACTCCAGATCCTGGGGCCAATAAGAACAAAAGAGGGACAGGCCACTTAATTGTGGCCTCCTGCTGCTCCACAAAACCAGCAGTACCACAAATCAGCACAAAAGAGAGCAAGATATTGCAAGCTTCTGAAAAGAGAAACTGGTAAAGACTATAACTGGAAATTTACATGTACATGTCCAGAGAAGACACATCTACCAAAAAGTTATGAGAACCCCCCAGAATTTCTAGGACGTATTTCCCATAGGAACCCAGGCTATAAAGACTGGGAGAGACGGCTGTTTTTTAAAGTGCACAGATACCAGCACAAAATTATGAGAAACATGAACAAACAGGAAAACATAGACCATTAAAAGTAACAAAATAAATCTCTAGAAATTGAACATATAGAAAGAGGTCTATAAATTATCTGAAAAAATAATTCAAAACAATTATCATAAAGATGCTTATTGGGTTTAGAAAAACAATGCATGAACAAAATGAGAATTTCAACAAAGAGATAAAAAATAAAAGACCCAAAGAGAAATTTTGGATTTCAAAAATAAAATAACTGCATTGAAAAGTGCATTAAAGTGATTCAAGAGCAGACTTGATTTAGCAGAAGAACGAATAAGCAAATTAAAATACAAGTCATTTGAAATTATCCAGCCAGAGGAATAAAAAGAAAAAAAGAATGAAGAATAGTGAAGAAAATCTAATGGATGTATGGGACACCATATGTACTCATTATACATATATAATGAGTATATACATTATACATATGATATACAATATTGTATCTCAAAAAGTTAAAAGAGAAAGAAAGGGAGAGAAAGCTCATTTGAAGAAATAATAGTTGAAAACTTCTCAAATCTGGGCATTCAGATTCAAGAAGCTCGGCAGACAGAAAATAGGAGGAACCTGAAGAAATCCACAATGAGATATATTATAATCAAACTGTCAAAGTCAAAGACAAAGAGAAAATTTTGAAAACAAGAAAAATTGACACACTGTGTATGAGGGAGATCCTAATATGACTATCAGTAGATTTATCAGCAAAAACATTGCAGATCAGAAGGGAGTAGTATAATATATTCCAAGGGCTGAAAGAAACAACAAAAATAATCTAACCAAGAATACTATACCTAGCACATCTGTCCCTCAATAATGAAGGACAAAAGGACATTCTCCAAAAAACAAAAACTAAGGGAGCTTATCAACCACTAGATCTGACTTAGAAAATGTGCCAAAGGGAGTCCTTCATGTTGAAAAAAAAGAATGCCTTATAGTAATATGAAAGCATAAGAATGCTGATAGGGTAAATATATAGACAAATACAGAATGCTGTAATACTGTAATGATGGTATGTAAATTACTTTTAATTCCTGTATAGAATTTAAAAGAAAAATCTATGTAAAATATATTAATGAATACAGGGTAAAACAAGGAATAATTTGTGACATCAATAGCATAAAATGTGTGTGGAAGAGGAAGAAGCAAAAGTGTAAAATTTTGCGTATGATTGAAATTGTTATCATAAGCTGAAAATAAATTTTTGTAACTATAATATGCTTTATATAAGTCCTATGGTAATCACAAAGAGAATACCTAGAGAAAATTCACAAAAGAAAATGAGAACGAAATAAAAGCATGTCACAACAAATATAATGAAACACAAAGGTACACAGCAAAAGAGAAGAAGACAAAGAAGCTACAAGACACACAAGACAATTAAAAAGATGGCAATAGGGCTTCCCTGGTGGCGCAGTGGTTGAGAGTCTGCCTGCCGATGTGGGGGACACGGTTTCATGCCCCGGTCCGGGAGGATCCCGCATGCCACGGAGCGGCTAGACCCGTGAGCCATGGCCACTGAGCCTGCACGTCCGGAGCCTGTGCTCCGCAACGGGAGAGGCCACGGCAGTGAGAGGGCCATGTACCGCAAAAAAAAAAAAAAAGATGGCAATAGTAAATCCTTCCCTGTCAGCAAATATTGAAAGAACAGAAGGGAGAAATAGATAACAATGCAATAATAGCAGGATATATTTTTTCTTTTTTTTTTTGCTGTACGCGGGCCTCTCACTGTTGTGGCCTCTCCTGTTGCGGAGCACAGGCTCTGGACATGCAGGCTCTGCGGCCATGGCTCACAGGCCCAGCCGCTCCGCGGCATGTGGGATCTTCCCAGACCAGGACACGAACCCGTGTCGCCTGCATTGGCAGGCGGACTCTCAACCACTGTGCCACCAGGGAAGCCCAATATCAGGATATTTTAATACCCATTTTCATTATGGATAGAACAATCAGACAGAAGAATATTAAGGAAACAGAGGACTAAACACTATAGGTCAATCAGGTCTAACAGACATAAACAGAATATTGCACTCAACAGCAACAGAACACATACTCTCCTCAAGTGCATATAGAACATTCTCTGTGACAGATCACATATTAGGCCACAAAATTAAGAAGACTGAAATAATACCAAGTATATCCTCCCATCACAGTGGAATGCAACTAGAAAGCAATAGCAGAGGGAAAGTTAGAAAATTCATAAATATATGGAAATTAAACATCACGCTCTGAAACAACCAAGTCAAAAAATGAATTGAAGGAAATTAGAAAATATCTTGGGACAATTTGCAAACAAAAATATGACATGCCAAAACTTATAGCATGCAGCAAAGTAGTACTCGGAGGATATTTAAAGCAATAAACACCTACATTAAAAATGAAGATTTTAAACAATTTAAATTTACACCACAAGACACAAGAAAAAGCTAAGCACAAAATTAGCAGAAGGAAAGAACTAATAGAGATTAGAAGTAAATAAAATAGGAACTAGAAAGACAATAAAAAAGATCAACAAAACTTAGAGTTGTTTTTTATTAAAGACAAACAAAATTGATAAAACGTTAACTCGACTAGTCAAGCAAAAAAGAAAGAGGACTTAAATGAATGAAATTATAAATGAAAAAGGAGACATTGCAACTGATACTACAGAAATACAAGGCTCATAAGGGTCCACTATGAACAATCATATGCTAACAAATTGGGGAACCTAGAAGAAATGGATAAATTCCTAGAAACAACAACCTACTAAGACTAAGTCTCAGCAAGGAGATCAGTAATCCAAAACATCCCAACAAAGAAAAGACCAGAACCAGATGGACTCATTAGTAAATTCTATGAATTATTTAGGGAAGATTGCTAATGCTTCTCAAACCCTCCCCCAAAAAATGAAGAGGAGGGAATATTTCCCAACTTATTTTTATGAAGCCAGCATTATACTGATACCAAAGCCAGAAATAGACACTATAAGAAAGCTACAAAGCAATATCCCTGAAGAATATAGATGCAAAATTTCTCAACAAAATGCTAGCAAACTGAATTTATCAGCACATTAAAAGAATCATACACCATGACCAAGCAGGATTTATTCCTGGGATACAAGAATGGTTCAACATACAAAAATGAATCGGTGTGATATACCACATTAACAAAACAAAGGATAAAAATTATATAATCATCTCAATAGATGCAGAAAAGGCATTTGACAAAATTTAAACTTTTTTCATTATTAAAAACACTAACAAACAAGGAATAATGAAAATTTCTTAAACATAATAAAAGCCGCAGCTAAATCATACTCAACAGTAATAATAATAATAATAACCAAAAGACATCTCTCTAAGATCAGGGAACAAAACAAGGATACCCATTCTCACCAACTCTTTCCAACATAGTACTGGAACTACTAGTGAGTATAATTAAGAAAAAGTAATAAAAGGCATACAAATTAAAAAGGAAGAAGTAGAATAAAATAGGACCCATATTTTACACAATACAAAAAATTCAACTCCAGATGGATTAAAGACTTAAATGTAAGACCTGAATCTATAAAACTCCTAGAAGAAAACATAAGGAGAATACCATTACATTGGTTTTAGAAATGATTGCTTGAATTTGACACTAAATCACAGGCAACAAAAGCAAAAACATACAAATGGAACATCAAAGCACATCTGTGCAAGAAAGTAAACATTCAACAGAGTGAAAAGTTAATATGTGGAAAAGGAAAAAAAAAACTCAAATCATATATTTGATAAAGAGTTAATCTCCAAAGTATATAAGAATCTTCTACAACTCAATAGCAAAAACAAAACTAAGCAAACAAACAAACAAAACAGGTAACTTGATAAAAAAAATGAGCAAGGACCTGAATAGACATTACTTCAAAAAAGACATACAAATGACCAATGGGTATATAAAAAATGTTCAACATCACAAATCATCAGGAACATGTAAAACAAAACTACAATGAAATATCACCTCATGCATGTTAGGGTGACCATCATAAAAACCTAAACAAAACAGATAACAGCATAACCAGTGGGGTTGAATAACAATAATTGGAGCCCTCGTGCACTCTTGGTGCATCCCAGGTATAAATACCACTTGGTCATAATTTATAATCATTTTAATGTGCTACTAAATTTGGTTTGCTAGGATTTTGTTGAGAATTTATGCATCTATATTCATTAAGGCTATTGGTTTATAGTTTTCTTATAGTGTCATTTTCTGTCCAGATAAGGACACTACAAGAAAAGAAAACTATAGGCCAATATCCATGATGGGCATAGATGCAAAAATCTTTAACAAAATATTAGCAAACTAAATTCAACAATATATTAAAATGATGACACAACATGATCAAGTGGGATTTATTCCAGGGATGCAAAGGTTGTTCAACGACTGTAAATCAACCAACATGATATATCACATTAACAAAATGAAGAATAAAAGTCATATGATTATTTCAATAGATATATAAAAAACCTTTGACAAAATTCAACATCCATTTATGATAAAAACTCTCAAGAAAGTGGGTATACATGGAATTTACCTCAACATAATAAAGGCCATATATGACAAGGCCACAGCTGACATCATACTCAATGGTAAAAAACTGAAATCATTTCCTCTAAGACAAGGGACAGGACAAGACTATCCACTATTGCTACTCTTATTAAACATAGGATTGGAAGTTCTACCTAGAGCAATTAGGCAAGAAAAAGAAATAAAAATCATCCAAATTAGAATGGAAGAATTAAAACTGTCACTGTTTGCAGTTGACATGATATATACGAAAACCCTAAATTCTACACCAGAAAAACTATTAGAATTAATGAATGAATTCAGTAAAGTTGCAAGATAAAGATGAATAAACAAAAATCTATTGCTTTTCTATACACTAATAATGAATTATCAGAAAGAAAAATTACAAAAACAATCCTATTTACAATTTTATTCAAAAAATAAAATAACTAGAAATAAATTTTTCCAAGGAGGTGAAAAACTTGTACCCTGAAAACTATAAGACATTGATAAAAATAAACTGAAGATATCAAAAGTAAATGGAAAGATATTTCATGCTCAGAGGCTGGAAGAATTAATATTATTAAAATTTTCATACTGTCTAAATCAAACAGATTCATTATAATCCCTATCAAAATTCCAATGGCATTTTTAATAGAGAACAAACAACTCTAAAATTTATATGGAATCACAAAAGAGACCATATAGCCAAAGCAAACTTAAGAAGAACAAAGCTGGTTGTATCACAAGTCCTGATTTCAAAACATATTTACAAGGCTATAGTAAGCAAAACAGTATGGCATTGGCATAAAGACAGACATATAGTTCAATGGAACACATCTGATAGCCCATAATAAACCCACACATATATGGGCAATTAATTTATGACAAAGGAGTCAAGAATATACAATGGGAAATGGATAGCCTCTTCAATTAATGATGTTTAGAAAACTGGACAGCCACATGTGAAAGAATGAAACTGGACCAATATCTTACACCATACAGAAAAATCAACTCAACATGGAATAAGGACTTGAATGTGAGACCTGAAGGCATTAAACTCCTGGAAGAAAACATAGGTGGTAAGCTCCTTGACATTGTTCTTGGTGATAATTTCTTGGATTTAACACCAAAAGCAAAGACAACCAAAGCAAAAATGACCAGTTGGGACTACATCTAACTAAAAAGCTTCTGAACAGCAAAGAAAACCATCATTAAAATGAAAAGGCAACTTATGAAATGGGAGAAAATATTTGCAAATTGTATATCTTGATAAGGGGTTAATATCTAAAGTACATCAAGAACTCATACAACTCAACAGCAAAAAAATAAAAAGGAAAAAAGAAAAAGAAAAAAAATTCTAATTTAATTATGGGCAGAGGATCTGAATAGCAATTTTTACAAAGAAGGCATAGAGATGGTCAATAGGTACATGAAAAGGTGCCCAACATCATTAATCATCAGGGAAATACAATCAAACCCACAATGAGATATCACTTCACACCTATTAGAACAGCTATTATCAAAAAGACAAGAAATAACAAGTGTTGGCACAGATGTGAAGAAAAGGGAACACTCTTGCACTGTTACTTGGAATGTAGATTGGTGCAGCCACTATAGAAAACAGTATTGAGGTTCCTCAAAAAATTAAAAATAGAACTACCATATGATCCTGCAATTCCACATGTAGGTATTTATCTGAAGGAAATGAAAACACTAACTGGAAAATATATCTGCATCCCTATGTTTATTGCAGCATTATTTACAATAGCCAAGATATTGAAACAACTTATATGTCCATCATTGCATCAATGGGTAAAGAAAAATGTGATACATACTCACATACACAATGAAATATTATTCAGCCATAAAAAGAAGGGAATCCTGCCATTTGCAACAACATGGATGGACCTTGAGGGCATTAAGCTAAGTGAAATAAATCAGACAGAGAAAGACAAATACCATATAATCTCATTGAAATGCAGAATCTAAAAACTAAAACAAATTGAACTCATAGATATAGACCGACTGGTGGTTACCAGAGGCAGTGGGGGGTGGATGAAATTGGTGAAGGTGGTAAAAGTGTACAAACTTCCAGTTCAATACAAAGTAAATGCTATGTAAATAGTTGCCAGCTAGGGACAAACTCAAGTTTCACTTTTTGGAACTTTCTGGGATTTTTTTTTCCCCATGTATTTTCAATCCAGATTTGGTTGAATCCACAGATGTGGAACCTGCAGATATGGAGGGGCTACTGTACTGCAGTAAAGACACAATTGCAATGACTTTTCATAAGAAGTTCTCACTGGTCTTTTCCATTTCCTTAAAGACAATAACAAAAGGGGTCTTGTTGCTCTTGGTTGTTCTCAAAAAGAACATCAATAGTACTATATAATACCTAATGTTATTGTTAGAAATATATATTTTTAAGAAACTGTCCATAAATCACACTTAGATGATCTTAATCTCAAACTTAGAAAAAATTTTTGGCCTCTCCCTTTCCTTCTCTGCACTGAATGCAATCATGCATTGCCTAGACGAAGACATTTATTCCCCTGGAGCTAACAGCTCACAACTAAGCCCCCAATGCCATCACACTGACCTTACTTCAAGGATACTCCTAGGGTCAAGTTCAAAGATTGGTCCATGCCCAATTCTGAACTTCCATCCTAGCTTCAGAGGTCCTTGTCATATTGAATGACCTCTGTTTAGACTACATCAATAACCCAACCTCTTCTGTAGAATCCTGCTTCCCTTTATTCCTGCATTGGGTTGATTCCTAGAGCACTCCCAAATGACCTTTGTGTACACACAGCTCTGCCACAAGATCTGTTTCCAGGGAAGCTTAACCTATGACATTCTCTTTATTTAAATTCATTCAATTGTTAAAATCTGCCATTTATCTCATATACAGCTCTCTTTCCCATCCTCACTGCTATTATGTTATACCAGACTTACTTAACTTCCTTTAACTGTTTTGCTTCTATTTATTTTTCATTAAACCCATCCTTCAAACAGTTATAAAATTATCTTTTAAAATTTCAAAACTTGTAAGCCTCTGCTTATCTTAAAATTATTCTATTTCTGGAAAAAACTCAAACTCCTTAAGAAGACATATTAGGTTCTGTAGCACCTAATCCTTCAAACCATTCTTCTCACTCCATACTTCAGCAATCCTGGGAAATGTGTAGTTTTCTGTGTATTTGATGCTCTTTCACTTCTTCATTGATTGACATATGCTCTTCTTTCAATCTGAAATTAATTTCATTTTTGTGTATCTCTAAATTGATATGCATCCAACAAGGATCAAATCAATTTTTACCTCATCTAGGAAGACTTCTACAGGCACAATTCTACCTCTTCTCCTAGGACTGGCGTATATATTTATTACATAATTTATTGCATTCTTTTTTTTCTTAGCCATGTGAACTAAACTTGGAACTTCAGGCACACATTGTTTTATTTATCATAATAAAATAACATCAATAACACAAAATAATGGTGTTTTATTTATCTTTTTTCCATGGAACCTGATTAAATAAATTACTGAAAGAAGTGGCATTAATTACAGAAATGTTGCTGATGGGGAAAAACTTGCATTGCAATTCTATTTTATGACTCTGTAGGATTTTTTGAGAACATTGAAATGATTCTACACCAGAGGGAAGTCTTCCTTCCCTCCAGGTGTCAAACAATTAAAAACCTATTGCTTAACTAATATTTTGAATTCATTGGAAGAGAGACCATTGGCAGATAATCAAGAAATAAGATATTGTTTTTGCCCTAAGGAAGCCTCTAATTTGAGGAATAAGACAGATTAAATGATTATAAAAATAGAACATGTCCTAATGCATATAAAATATATTTTTTAAAGAATTTTAAATAGAGTCAGACAAGGCCTTGGGATCTAAAGGGGAAAAAAAGGAAATAACTATAATTATTAACCAACTACAATTTTCTCATTAGTTTATATAACACCACTTTGAGTTTGCTAATATTTTCTCCATTTTACACAAGGGAACTGTTCCTACTAACGCCGGCATTAAATGGCTTTAAGGACTTGAACCAAGGACTTTGTGACTCCTGAGTCAGGAACTTTCACTCAGTGACAGTCTATTTAGCTTTTCTAAAATTCTCTTCACTTCATTGAATGCCTAGTTACTCAATGATATCTCTATTATAAATTAAATTGTTTCAGCCTTTCGTCTAGGAAAACATCCATTTTTTCATGGGTTTCTTGTCTTTCATTGACTACCTTCCCTCTTGCTTTTTTTTTTGTCCCAAAATGCCTGATCAACTGAGCATGTCTCCTAGGTGTTTTGATGATTAAAGAACATATTTACATATCAAAAACAGAAACAATATCTGGGGAACTATCCATCTGATCCATAATCTTCCTTTCTAAAAAGTTACTGGCCTGCTCCAAAATATAAAGAAAACAAATTATAAAATTCCATAAGGGAATCTGGCCAACTATTTGATGCCAACAGCACTAGAATTGATGACATGCCCCCAAACAGATGCTTTGACAACAGTAAATAGCTGTGCAGTTGTGTGCTCAAAATGAAAGGAGGCTAGGGTTGGGAGATACAACTAAGCAGATAATCACAGTTTGACATGTTGGAGTGGACCGGTGATGGGTTATTATGTGGCCAGTTTCTGGAAATACATAACTATACAGATGCTATATTCAGGGCACTGCCACTTGGCATCATTATAGGCAGCAATAATATGGAGGAAAAGGTGTTCAAACGAAAAACTGCATTGTGTGGGAAAAAGCTTCTCTTGGAAAAGGAAAATTAAAACATGTTTTATAAATACTTAGCATGTCAAGTTTACTTGTTTAGATCTGTATTACTACATCATGAATAAAATTGAAATTTATCCAGACATTATTACCTTAAGAAAAAACACGTAGAATAAATATATAGTGCCATCTGATGAGCCGTAAAACAGCAAGTGGAGCAATAAGCCCATTCTTAAAACCCTGACATTTAAAAATTTCCCTAAATTTTAAGTGTTATTCATATATATTAGCTATAGCTTTTTCTGACACATTAATTTTCTTGAATACATCTTAGTGAGGTCTGACCAATATGTTGAGTTTGCAAACATTAATAAGAATAAATCATGAATAATTGAGGAAAAGTAGGTATTGTTCAGCATAGTGAGATTAATTCAGGGCCACCTGACCTACATGCTGGACTATTCTGACACTTACATAGGTAATCTTCAGCTTTACCCAGTGAAAATCAGCATATGTGAAGCCTTTAAATGGAAACGCGAACTTCCACGTGTCTAGGTCTCTTCTCATTAATCCAGCTAGAAAACTTTTTACACCAAAATTGTTTCCTTAAAATAAATTGTTATGTCTTGCCTAGGGGAGATTTCTAGCTGATAGTAAATGATAACTATTGCATAAGTAGAGCAAAGAGTTTGCAGAATGAAGAGGGCAACATCTTAATTAGAAATCATATTTTGTGTGCAAGAATTGCTATTCCTGTTCTAAATTGTTCTTACTCTTAATTTTAGTCCTTTTCAGATGTCAGGCCAAAAGAGATATATCTAATATAAGTATTACTCATTGGGAGAAATAATACTGAAGTAGACTAATAAAGACATTGTAAGAGCATTAGTTTATAAACTTGGACTAGATCTACTTTTGTAAATGTCTAAATTTTGGTTCAAAAATTCAGTCTTTTTCCTTCGTTCACAAAAAAGGTGACAAATATATGTGTATGGGTTAGTATGTTTCCCTCATATCCATTCCATCAATCAATTTATCTATGGTCACTTTCAATTTTAATGTGGAAATTTTAGGCATCTTAAAAATTGACAACCTTAATTTAACAATTTTAGCATTTTCAATGGAAAATAGCACTTGATGTCTCTGAAGATAAAGGCTTGTGAAAGCACTTTTTGAAAAGCTAAAGTAGAAATTTGAAGTACTGGTGCTAATGTGAAAACTTTCAATCACAGAATTTGCTGTAATCTCTGCTTTTCTATATGAAACTTTAGCTAAGTTGTAAGGAAATCACAAAAAAGATTACAAATTTGAGTTTATATTGATGTTATATGAATGTGAGTTTGTTGTGACAAAAACACCATTCCTTTAGTTACTTCAACTACTTGGACAATAGTGAACTTAGGACTTGACTTTATTTCTATAAAACCAAATGAACATGTGACTGGGATCCACAATACATGCAACAGCAATTATAGACAGAAAGATAGATATCATATGTATTACATATATTAGATATGATATACACTACATACATATATAAAATATATGTATATATATGACAAAGATATTTAATAGATTAAAAGAGCAACCTTCTTTCACTTTCTTTTCTATTTGAAAAATATAAATAGAAAAAAAATTAGATGCTTCATGTATTTGGTAGATATATTTGTTATTGTTATTACCACAAGTAATATCATATGGCAAATTTATTGTTGATTAAGTTTCCAGTTGGCAATGGATTTTGATTTAGAACAACAAAATGGAACCAGCAGATGCTGGTTGATTTTTGGCAGCTAGGAGTTGAACAGCTGAAAGACATGACATTTTGAAGCAGGGGTGGAAGAGCAAGAATATTTGGCACAAGCTGAACAGTTTACAACAGCAGTATTGCTTTCTGAGTCACTAATGCATAGTATAAGCACAATATTAGGGTTTGTAGTGGGAAAATAACTATATATATAGTGTTAACCTTCTGAATTCAAATTCAACATCTGTAAAAATTACTTAGACTATTTGAAACATTTCTTCTAAGTGAATTTTAAAGCACAGAGAAATAAATGTAATTAAAAAAACCCTTATGTTTTTAATCTAAATCGAAATATACACATAAGCACTGTCTCAAGGTTACATGTTCAGGAATAACATTTCAGTGTTTAATAACAAAGTCATAAACCTAGTAGAAAACAACAGAACATCTTAGAATATATAAAATTTTGTCATGAGGTTTATTCAAGGAATATATCCAATGTACTTATTAGTTCTTATTCAGAGTTTCATTAATTCTCATTTAATATATAACGCTTAAAATTAGTTATTTGGTATCAGACTATAGCCCAATGGAATAGAACACTAGAATAAGACTCTTAGGGACAGGTAAAAAGTGAGCTAGCTGACAGTCCTAAGATTGAATGAAGAAAAAATGAGTTCTTCTGGAATGATATTGCCATACAGTAAAAGGATAAAAGATTGTTATGAGACTGCTGAGTCATCAAGTAAAGTCTGAATTATGGTCAAGTCAGCTTATGAAGCAGTAAAAGGATAAAATAAAATTTTAGGGAAAAAAATGACCAAAAAAATGGGTAAAATTTTAAAAGACAATGGTACTTAAATAGGCAGAAATCAGATGGATGAAACATGAAGTTATGGGGATAGCCTTTTTCCCTCAGTAAAATTAGATGTTGTTATATTATCTCATGTATTTAGCAATCATTCATTGTAAACAATAGAGGAAAATCTTTTAGATATTTAAATCTCTCTCATATAAATCACAGTTTGTTGTAAGGTACAAATGCATATATAGGAACGTGTATATGTGCATACCTATGTATATATACATGTGGATGTGTACCTTACCCCAAACTGTGGTATGTGAGAGGGAGTTGTAGAGGAATAAGTAAAAAATAGTAACAAAAGGAGAGTAGGGCATTTCTCTACTAGGGGTTGGAGATAATCAAAAAGTGTTTCACAGAGTAAGTGATAATTAAGCCGAATCTCAAAAAGTAGTAAGAGTTTATCACATGGATTATGTAGGAAAGCATATCACCATCATAAGAAATAGCTTTGGGAAAACTATAAGTACTCTGCTTAAAGAGTGGTAAAAAGTTTAAGAGTATAATTTATTGAAGGAAGTTATATAATGAAGTCAATATACTGGAGTTTAAATTTTCTTTTCTAGGTCAGGCATCATCACATTTTTCTCTGAAAAGGGTAAGATAGTACAGTAAATATTTTAAGTTTTGCAGTCAAACAGTCTGTATCGTAACTACTCCCCTCACATTCTTGGGCTCTGACATCCCAGGCTGGACTCTAACCACCCTCCACCATGCCACCCCATACAATTGCTCTCTTCACCCTGGTAGGATTCCAGTACCTCGTTAAGGTCATCCCCAGCATGGATGTTCCCCTCATCCAGCTTCAGGTCTTGTAGTAGGATTCCTCCCTGGCTCCCCACCCAGACACCCTCCTCCCTGCACTTGGGTTCTGTCACACCAGGCCATGCGGACCCAATGAAACTAAGACTCCCCTCATCAGACTGCTGCCTTTTATTGACATTTTTCACCATATTTGGGCTCCTCTGTCCTGGCCATGCCTCCATGGGATTACATCTTCACCCACCTTGGGTCCTAAACCCATGAAGATAGAGCAACCTGATACTGACCAGTGTTCTTGGACTCTTTAATCAATAGAAATTGATAAGAGGCCAGATGAGGAATTCAGGCAAGGCTTTATTGGGACTCATGCTGCAGCATGAGGGAGTAAAAACAAGTAACAGGTTCCTTTGCTCACTCCCCAAGTTGGGGCAAGCTGGTTTCTTAAATGGGGTGAGGATGGGAGCTGATAGGTGGATCAGACAGGAGGTAGTACAGGGATCATGCATGTTACCCTGCTTTTGCTTCCAGGACCTCAAAAATGGCAGTTGGGTTTTGGCCTTTTTGTATCTTATTGTTCATACTTTTCCCCAACTGCATATGGGTTCAGTTATTTTCAGTCCCTTACAGTTTCTTTGTATTCTGTTGCTGGAGGATACATTTGTCCAGGTGCAAGCACTCTGGTAAAGGGTCCCAGGTCCCAGGTCCTCGCCTGTCTCAAAACCGTTCAATATATTAAGCATGGTGGGGGCTAGGTTTCTCATGGTGAGTGAGGAGAGTTACTAATACATACACAGATTAAACACCCCACCCCCAGAAATACTTACTACAGAGGGAAGACAACATAAAGACAGAGAAAAGACAGCCATCGACAAGCCAAGGATACAGGCCTCAAAAGAAATCAACCCTGCTGACACCTTAATCTCAGATTTCTAGCCTCCAGAATTATGAGAAAACTAACTTCTGTTGTTAAAGCCACCTAGTCTGTGGTACTTTGTTATGGCAGCCCTAGCAAACTGCTACAATAGCTATGTGAAAGGTATCTAACATTATCTAATCATGAGGAAACATCAGACAAAACCAAACTGAATGACCATCTACAATTAAGTAGCCTGTAATTGTCAAAAGTAGCAAAGTCATGAAAACCTTAAGCACTTTCACGGTTTGCAAACAAACCTCTGCTTAGCTTTGCTAAGGGACTCTGTCAGCTGCCTAAAGTCTAAATTTACCAGAAACCAAGATCTGCAAATTTTGGGGGGAAAAAACTGAGTTTTTTCCAATGACAAAGATAAGGAGATAAACTCAGAGTCTTTCTCAAGGACCTCCCTACAAGTGCGCTCTATCAGACAATGGGATTCATCCCCCAGACTCATCCTTCCCACTCAAACTTAGTGCTTAGTTGGCCACAGGTTTTCATTAAATTGAGAAAGAGGGGCATGAACTGAGAAGAAAAAACAGTAAATATATGAGATACTTTGTATTTAAAAACTATATTTAGATGAGAATTTTGGCTTTGGTAAATTACACTTAGAACTTTCTGACAGTAAATCGTCCAAAATTTAAGTTTTTCAGTAAGTATATTGCCCAAGAAATCAAAAAGTCACCTCCAATACCTTTGACACTTCAACTCCTAAAACAACTTGTAACCTCTGTGCCCACAACTTTTACACAAGAAACCAGGCTGTAGAAGTTGTGTCATTGCAGAGGAGGATACATACTTACTCCAGTGTCATTTGACATGACCATGAAGGATAATGGATTGATAAGAAGCTCCTAGCAAATACAGAATCCAGAAAGGACAATGGACATGTTTGTTTGTTTTTGTTTATTTCCAAAAAAACTAATAGTAAAGGAGAAGTCCCTATGCCCAGTCAGTGAGTCTTTAATTCCCACCCTTCAGATTTTAATAACTGCAATGGAAAACTAACTCTGTCCCCAACATGCCCACCACATTCTTGTCTTTTAAAAATGGATATTTTAAGAATGGGGATTCTACTGAAGTCATCCAGTTCCTATACCAGTAGTGTACATCAGCTGCATGTGTGTAGGGGAGGAAACTTACATTTTAGTTTATAGGCCACAGGAAAATGAAGATCTATATCTGGACCTGGTGGAGGAGCCCTGCACATCTGCATATTACTCAGAAATCATGGGTTTACAGCTGGATATGGAATCTATGGATGTCCCTTTAACACTGTCTCCTTTTTGAGGGGGTGTAAGTATTGTAAGACGTATATCCTTGGATATGTTGGTGTTCAGAGGGATGGAATTGTTCCTTAATGTCACTTATCCCTTTCTTCCCTTCTTCTGAGCATTTAATCACCTACCCACAGACTATATTTCTTTGCAAACAGAAGAGAACAACTATCTCTTGGTGAGCCTCATCGGTTTCAGATGATAACAGTAGCATAATGAACAGTAAAGCAAAAAATAAATTTAATAATAAAAATTTAAAAAGGAGAAGAAACTATGGTCCTTGAATGACCTCATGAAGTTTAATTACCCTACTAAATCTAGAAAACCAACCTCTGTCTGGTCTGTTCCATGAGAGTTAAAAAATAACACAGTATCATTTAATCTTCTCACTATTGCAGTTTAGTCTAGGACTTCCCTAATAACCACGATTAGAGTAATACTGATTATATTCAATACATTTATTCATTAAAAATTTTGTGTCAGGGCTTCCCTGGTGGCACAGTGGTTGAGAGTCCGCCTGCTGATGCAGGGGACATGGGTTCGTGCCCCGGTCCGGGAGGATCCCACATGCCATGGAGCGGCTGGGCCCGTGAGCCATGGCAGCTGAGCCTGCTCATTCGGAGCCTGTGCTCTGCAACGGGAGAGGCCGCAACGGTGAGAGGCCCACGTACCGCAAAAAAAAAAAAAAAAAAAAAAAATTGTGTGCCAAACACTCTGCTCAGTGTTTTAAAAGAATCTTCTAATTTTCCTTACATTAAAAAAAACTGCAGTTCATATACTATTAATTTTTTCATTGTAGAGATGGCAAAAAAGATTTGGTGAGTTTAATAATAATGATCTTTATAATATTAAAAAATGCCAAAGAAAATGGTTAAACAGTTATAGAAAATCATTTTATTGAAATATTTTGTTGTTATTAAAACAGCTGCCAAATACATGTGAAAATATGACAGAACACTTGTTATATTTTGTGAAAAAAGGACTGACAATTGTATGCAGAATATTGGTACATCTATCTAAAACTATTACAAACTAAAAAGCCATGTAAAAACAGTGAACAAATATATACCATTATACCATAAAATTAGTAAGTCTTTTTTGTGGGTTGTTGAATTTTAATCTTTTAAAAATTGAAAATAACATACTTATTATCTTCCCTAATAAATTTAGATTTTTTCTATTAATAAGCCTAGATATTTTTCCCCTGAATTATTTCAGATGATTTCATATATCTCAAGAAGTTGGCAGATATTTTCAAAATTTAAAAAAATCACTTAAACTCAATAAAATGTCTGCTATATTGCCTATGACTCATATTTAGAGGTAGAATTTCAAAACAAAATAGTTGGTAATACCTGATCATCATAGATTTCTAATATGCAGTGTCTTAAACTGTTATTTGTCCATTTATTTAATATATTTTGAAACCTATTGATTCCATTGTTTAAAACACTTCTATTGAGTGTCTTATGTGTTCTGGGAACTGTGATGAGTACTAGAGATATAAAGATGAAAAAGATACTGTCCAGTCCCAGAAGAGTTCTTTGTCCAATGGGATCAATTATATTTAAAGAAAAATACATTAAACCACGTATTGAAACTTTGAGTTTATTACCACTGTGCATGGATTATTTATTGATATTATCCTAATACATTAATTACAGTGCTTCTTTCTAAATATTTAGTACTATTAAAATTATAAACCACATTTATCTTGAGGACTTACTTAAAATGCCCAGACATTGAAGGTTATTGAACTCCTATAGTATGTTCTGTGTTTTAGGCACTGGGGAAACAGATGTAAATGAGACACATTTGAATGGTGTGAGGTTGCAAAAAAACCCCACTAATTCAGGTTTGATTCCACAGATAGCAATTAAGGCAAAAAAAAATCTGGTAAATAATTTAATGTAGAGAGTAAAATTGAAATCAAAAAAATCTGATCTACTTCCCTCAGTAATAAGTACTTTTAAATATTAAGAAGTGTATGATATTGCGACATCATGTTATCTTAATTTAAAATTTATTCAGATACTTAATATAATTTTTATAGTATGAAGCACTTTGTCTTTTTAATACTCTGTAGACAATTAAAAAATTTATGTACCACCTCCCACCCAGGTGAAGCACACTGTGGGAAAAGATGTGACTGCTTCTCCCTTCAGATCCTACTCTCCCACCAAAGCCACTGGGCACACAAAGACTGTGCAGGGACACACCAACACAAGGACACCTCTTCAAGACTTCAGTAGGTAACTGTTTCATCTAATGTCAAAGAGACAGAGAAAGTTAAGCAAAATGAGGAGACAGAGGAATTTGTTTCAAACAAAAGAACAAGAAAAAACTAATGCAAGAGACATAAACAATTTATCAGATAAATGTATTCAGACATTAGTAATAAGAATGGTAACAGAACTATGGAAAAGAATAAATGAACACAGTGAGAATTTTGATAGGAATGAGAAAATATAAAAAAGAACCAGGCAGAGCTGAAGAATTCAATAATTGAAATGAAAGACACTAGAAGGAATTAAAAACAGACTACGTGATACAGAAGAATGCACACTGATCTGGAAGATAGAATAACGAAAATCACTCAGTCAGAATAGCAAAAGGAAAAACAAATTTAAGAGAGAGAGAGAGAGAGAGAGAACTGTTGAAGGCACCTCTGGGAAAACACCAAATGTACCAACATTAGCATTATAGAGATCCCAGAAGGAGGAGAGAGAGAGAAAGGGGTCAAAAATGTATTTGATAAAATTATGGCTGAAAACTTCTGGAACCTGTAGAAGAAAACAAATATCCAAGTACAGGAAGCACAGAGTCCCAAAGAAGATGAACCCAAAGAGACCCACACCAAATTATATCATAACTAAAATGGCAAAAGTTAAAGGCAAGGAGAGAATTCTAAAGGCAGCAAGAAAAAAAAGTCATACACAAGGGAACCCCCATAAGACTATCAGCTGATTTTTCAGCAGAAACTTTACAGGCCAGAAGGGAGTGGCATGATATATTTAAAGTGCTGAAAAGGAAAACCCTACTACTTAAGATACTCTACCCAGCAAGATTATCATTGAGTTGAAGAACAGATAAAAAACCTTTTCAGACCAACAAAAAATTAAAGAATTCATCAATACTAAACTGACCCTAAAAAATGTTTAAGAGTCTTCTCTAAGTGGAAAAAAAGAAGGTTACAACAAGTAATAAGAATTTATAGGAAAGGAAAACAAATCTCACTAGTGAAGGCAAATATATAGTAAAGGCTGTGGTTTACCATGTAAAAGCTAGTACAAAGATTAAAAGAGAAAAAAATTGGAAAAGCAACAACCACAATAAATGGTTAAATGATAAACATGAAAATGTAAAATATGACACCAGAAACACAAAATGTGGGGGAGGGAAGTAAAAAAAATAGATCTTTTAGACTGCATTTGTACATAAATGACTACCAGTTTAAAACATGTATATAGTTATAGGTCAACATATATGAACCCCATTAAAACCACAAATCAAAAACCTACAATAGATATACAAAAACTAGAAAGGAAGGAACACAAGCACACCATTAAAGAAAATTATCAAACTTAAAGGAAAAACCTATAAGAAGAAAAAAAGAACAGAGAAGAACTATTAAAACAACCAGTAAGCAAGTAATGAAATGGCAATAAGTACATACCTATCAATAATTACTTTAAATGCTAAAGCACTAAATGATCCAATCAAAAGACATAAGGTGTCTGATTGAATAATAAACAAGACCTACCCATATGCTGCCTACAAAAGATTCATGTCAGAGCTAAAAACACATACAGATTGAAAGTGAGGGGATGGAAAAAGATATTTCATACAAACGGAAATGACAAGAAAGGTGGGGTAGCAATACTCACATAAGACAAAATAGACTTTAAAATGAAGTCTATAACAAAAGACAAAAAAGGGCATTACATAATGATAAAGGGATCAATACAAGAAGAGAATGTATAATATATTCATCAACATATATGTACCTAATTTAGGAGCACCTAAATATATAAAATATATATTAACAGACATGATGGGAGAAATTGAAAATAATACAATAATAGGGATTTTAACACCCAATTTACATCAGACAGATCAAACAGACAGAAAATCAATAAGGAAACAGTGGTCTTAAATTATTCATTAGACCAGTTGGTCTTGATAGCTATTTACAGAACTTTCCATCCAAAAGAATATAATAACAGGTCAATATCTTTGATGAATATAGATGCAAAAATCCTCAACAAAATATTAGCAAATAGAATTTAACAATTATAAAATGGATCATATACCATGATCATATGGGATTTATTCTAGGGATGCAAGGATGTTTCAATATCCACAAATCAATCAAGGTGATAGATACACCAAATTTAAAAAATGAAGAATAAAAATAACATAATTATCTCAATAGATGGAGAAAAATATTTGACAAAATTCAACATCCATTTATGTTAAAAATTCTAATCAAAGTTGGTATAGAGGGAAAATATCTCAGCACGATAAAGGCTATTTATAATAAACCCAAAGCTAACATCATACTCAATGGTGAAAAGCTGAAAGCTTTTCCTCTAAAATCAAGAACGAAAGAAGGATGACTACACTTCTATTTAACATAGTATTGTAAGTCATAGCTACAACAATCTGACAAGAAAAAGAAATAAGATTCATCCAGATTGGAAGGGAAGAAGTAAAACTGTCACTATTTGCAGATTATATATATATATACGTATATATTCCTGTATTCTCCACCAAAAAAATGTAAAACTAATAAATGAATTCAGTAAAGTTCCAGGATACAAAATTAATACACAGAAATCTCTTGCTTTTCTATACATTAATAATGAACTATCAAATGAGAAAGAAAGAAAACAATCCTGTTTAAAAAGAATACCTAGGAATAAACTTAACCAAGGAGGTGAGAGATGTACACTTTGAAAACCATAGAACATTGATGAAGGAAATGGAAGATGATACAAAGAAATAGAAAGATATCTTGTGTTCATGGATTGGAAAAATTAACATTGTTAAAGTGTCCATACTACCCAAAGCAATCCACAGATTTAATGCATTCCCTATCAAACATCCATGACAGCTTTTCACAGAACTAGAACAAATAAACCTAAAATTTATATGGAAACACAAAAGACCCCAAATAGCCAAAGAAATCCTGAGGAAAAAGAACAAGGCTGGAAGTATCACATTCCTTGACTTCAGACTATACTACAAAGCTACATTAATCAAAACAGTATGGTACTGGTACAAAAAACAGATCCACAGATAAATGGAACAGAATAGAGAGTCCAGAAATAAACCCATGCACTTACGGTCACTTATTCTATGACAAAGGAATCAAGAACATATACTGGAGAAAAGATAGTCTCTTCAATAAGTGATGCTGGGAAAAATGGACAGCTCATATAAGAGGATGAAATTAGAACATTTCCTTACACCAAAAATAAACTCAAAATGGATTAAGGACATAAATTTAAGACTGGAAACCATAAACTCATAGAAGAAATATAGACAGAACAGTCTTTGACATAAATCATACCAATTTTTTTTTAAATTTGTCTTCTAAGGCAAAGGAAACAAAAGCAAAAATAAACAAGTGGGGCTTAATTAAACTTAAATCTTTTGCACATCAAAGGAAACCATCAACAAAACAAAAAGACTGTCTGCTAAATGGGAGACAATATTTGCAAATGATATGACTGACAAGGGGTTAATACCCAAAATATATAAACAGCTCATACAACTCAATATCAAAAAACCAGACAACCAAATTAAAAATGTTCAGAAGACTTGACATTTTTTCAAAGAAGACATAGAGTTGGCCAACAGGCAGATAAAAAGGTGCTCAACTTTGTTAATCATCAGAGAAATGCAAATCAAAACCACAAGTTATCAACTCACACCTGTCATAATGGCTATCATAAAAAAGATGAAAAATAACAAATGTTGGTGAGGATGTGGAGAAAAGAGAGCTGTAGTACACTGTTGGTGGGAATGTAAATTTGTGTAGCCACTTTGGAAAACAGTATGGAGGTTCATCAAAAAACTAAAAATAAAACTACCATATGATCCAACAATTCCACTTCTGGTATATATACGAAGAAAAAAATACTAATTCAAAAAGATACACGTGCCCCAATTTTCATAGTCATGATATGGAAGCCATCTAAGTTTCCATTAATAGATGAATGGATAAAGTGTTATATATATGTGCAATGAAATGTTACTCAGACATTAAAAAGAATGAAATTCTACCATTTACAGTGACACAAATGGACATAGAGGTTATTATGCTTAAAGCTATAAATCAGAGGAAGACAAATCTTCTATGTTATCACTTACATGTGGAATTTTTTAAATATCCAAATAAGTTGAACAATACAGAAACAGACTCACAAATATAGAGAATAAACTTGTTGTTACCAGTGGGGAGAGGGAAGGGGCAGGGGCAAGTTATGGGTATGAGATTTAGAAATATGAACTACTATGTATAAAATAGATAAGCAACAAGAATATATTGTACAGCACAAGAAATTATAGCCATTATCTTGTAATAAATTTAAATGGAGTATAGTCTATAAAAATATTGAGTTACTATTTTGTATCCCTGAAACTAATATAATATTATAAATCAACTATACTTCAATTAAAATAAGACAAGAAGCAAAAATAAAAAGAATGCAAAATATGGTAAAACTGAGACATAAAACTGTGAAAAATTTCTTGGAAGGTACTGTGATATGTAGTTTATGCTTTTAAAATGGTGGGTTATAACCTCTAGTGCAACATGGAATCATCTTAGTGTTTCAAACAACCTTTTCTAACAGAATAGTATGAAAAAATATATACATCTCTGAGTTCATCACTTTTAGAAAGATTAAACATTATTCTTCATGTAACTTTTGTTTCAATTTTGTATTATGTCTCTATGAGTGTGTGTGCACACGTGGGCATGCCTATCTGTTCTTGATATAATGTACTATGTATAGTAGGACATGGGCAAAACATTTGAAAGTCACTGCCTTATCTCACTTAATTCACCACAAAAAAATTATATATTAAGCATATTAAGAGTGCCAACTTACAGAAGGAAAATTGAATTTCATATTTGATATGTAACTTTACCAGATTTACATTTAGTGTGTGGCAGAGTTAAAGCTTGAGCGTGAGATTCAGAGCATATCAGGGTTCCATGATTTAGATTCTTCTTTTTCTGGATATCTGCTCTTTCACAAATTTCCTGGTTTTTAACCTCTTAATCACTCTCAATCTTTCTCTCTCAATCTCCCTCCCTTGCTTCCTCTCTCTGTCACCCCACCTTATGATCTAGAATAATTCTGCTCTTAGTTTTAATCCTTTCTTGCATACCAACCTCTGTGAATTCCCATCTTTCACAGAAAAAAACAAAAAAAAACACAAAAATATTTTTTAACATAATTTTCTCTATTATCAATTTGGAAATCATCTCATATGAAAAGATTTGCAGTTATACATTTGAAATTTTTATGAATTTATAGACTTTGTTGATCTCTCTCCTGTTCTTCCAGGCTTCCAGGAGAACCACATAAACACATGAGTCTTCAGCATTCTATACACACACACACTCAAATCTATCTAGGACATTATTTATGATAGTATAGCATTCTAGATATTATGAAAAGCAAAATATTTAGGAGCTGGATATACTACAAGAAATGTATTGCCAAGCTTTTAAGCACTTATAAGAGAAACATACAAGAGAAAAAAACGAACATACATACCCCTACAATAAAACAATGTATCTGATTCTAGAAAGTAAAAGGTAAATTAAAAGGATGAATGAATGCAGAAGATGGTGTTGCTCCCCCAGGGCGAAAGCCTAGCACAGCAAATCAGAATTTGGAGCATTCTCACCATACAGACACAAAAGGTAACTATGTGAGATAATGGAGGTGTTAATTAACTTGATGTTGTGGTAATCATTTCACAATGTATATGTATATCAAATCATCCCTTGTACTCTCTAACATTTACAATTTTACTTGTCAATTATACCTCAATAAAGCTGGAAAAAAAAAGAATTGGGGGCATTATAGTTCTAAAGGAAAACTTCACATTGGTCTTAGAACCAAAGTCAAAAGACAGAGCTGGTGTTTCAGAGAACTGGAAAAACCTATATAAATGATGCTTTATTTCATTAGTCATCTAGGATGCTCTGCTTCATTTGTCATATAAGAAATGCAAATTGTTTAAATGGCTTTATTGAAGTAGAGTCGACATGAATATATTTAATGTGAACAATTTGGTAAGTTTGATGTATTAGTAAACATGAAATCATCACCACAATCAAGATAATGAAGATATCTATCATGTCCAAAAGTTTCCTTATGCCCCTTTTTAATTCCTCTATTCATCCCGCCACTTTTCACCTCTATGTCCACCCCCCTCAAACTCCCCACGCCAGTCCTCAGTTAACCATAGTTCTATTTTATGTCATTATAGATTAGTTTGCATTTTCAAGAATGTTACACAAGTGGAATCATTAGTATACTATCTTTATTTGGGGGATGAGGGTGTGTCTGGCTCCTATTACTCAGCTTAACTATTTCAAAATTGATTCATATTGCTGCATGTACCAAAGTTTTTATAGCTCTTTATGTCTAGGTGGTATTTCATCATAAGTATAAAGCGCATTTTGTTTTTCGATTCACCAATTGAAAAAAAGTTATGTTGTTTATAATTCTGAACTATTACAAATAAATTCTTGGTGAAATTTTGCATGGCAATCTTTGTATGGACACATTCTTTTATTTCACTTAAGTAAACACCTAGTAATATAATGCCACAGTCATGTGGTAATCATAGGTTTATCTTTTATGACACTCCAAACTGTTACCTTCTCCCTTATCCCAAAGTGATCGTACTATTTTAGGTTTATGAGCATTCTGGTTGCTCAATATGCCCACACACTTGATATTTTGTTGTTGTTGTTGTTAATTAGAATTTAAACCATTTAATAGGTGTTGATGAAATAAAAATTTGTATTCTAAGGCAAATCAAGGAAAATTTAAACATAAAAATTTTTCTCTGCCCTTTGGCCTCCTCTCTCGCCTCTACTGTGCATTGTGTGTCTGCATTATGCATTGACCAAACCTCTCTATCAGCAGAAATACCTATTCAGCCATAAAGAGCAACATTCTCCCACATTGACAAGGTAACTCCTTAGGAGATAATCTTGCTTAATCTTGTAAGGGGTCACGATGACCCGTGACCTACTACTCACTTTGTATGTGTAGTCCTGGATTGTGTAAACTGTCAATAATACCTCGTTTAATGTATAGCTCTCTCTCTCAAAACTTTATATAACTGTGCTTTAGGCTCTAACAAGCAGAACAGTTCTCAGAAATTTCTGAGAGGCTGTTCCTGGGTTATAATCCTCAATTTAGTTCAAATAAAATTTTCCACTTCTTTCTTTGAACAACTGACTAATTTTTTCATTGACAGTATAAAATGGAGCCTCAGTGTACTATAACTGACATTTCCGAATGACTGATTTTGAAATATTCCTGTGCTCATCTGCCATCTGTATATCTTCTTTGGTAAAGTATCTGACTAAACCTTCCACTCATTTAAAAAGTAAGTTTTTTATTTTCTTGCAGTTGAATTTTGAGAAGTCTTCATATATTCTGAATATATGTATTTTATCAGATTTATTACTTGCAAATATTCTCTCCCATTCTGTAGTTTGCTTTTCATTTTCTCAACAGTATCTTTGAGGAGCAAAATTCTTAATATTTATGAAGAACAATTTATTCATTTTCACTTTAGTGATTATGGGTTTTGTGTCATATGAAAGAATTTTTTTGCCTAACAAAAAGCCACAAAAATTCCCATTATGTTTTCTTCTAGAAGTTTTGTAGTCACGGGTTGTGCACTATTTGTTGAAAAGACTATTCTTTGTCCACTGAAGAGTATTTGTACTTCTGACAAATATAAACTGACCACATATGTATGGATCAGTTCTGAACTTTATATTCTGAATTATGGGGGTCTAGTTTTGAACTCTATATTGATTTGGTTTTCTATCTTTATGCCAGTACCACATGCTAATTATTACAGTAAATTTACATTGTTATAACACACATCTTCCAACTTTGCTATTTTATGAAAGCTGTTTTGGTTTCTGTATTAATCAGAGTTCTTCAGAGAAACAGAATGAACAGGATGTGTGTATATGTGTGTGTGTGTGTGTATATATGTATGTATGCATATATATATATATATATATATATATATATATGTATATATATACTGACAAGTCCCAATATCTGCATGTTGATTCAGCAAGCCAGAGACTCCAAGGCTGGCAGGCTTGATATCCAGAAAGAATCAATGTTTCAGTTTGAGTCCTAAGGTAGGAACAAAAGTAATATCCTAGTTCTAAGGTAGTCAGGAAGAATTCTCTCTTACCTGGAGGAAGGTCAGTCATTTTGTTCTGTTCAGGTCTTCAACTGATTGGATGAGGCCTACCCATATTAGGGAGAGTAACCTGTTATGTCCAGTCTAACAGTTTAAATTTTAGTCTCGTTCAAAACACCTTCACAGAAACACCCTGAATAATGTTTGACAAAATTGCTAGCACCCTGTGGTCTATTCAAAGTGACACATAAACTTAACCATGACAGTTACTCTAGGTCCTTTGCATTTCAATATGCATTTCAGTTGGTTGACTTCTACGAAAACCCTGCTGGAATTTTGATTGGGATTGTATTGACTACAAATCAGTTTAGGAAGAATTGAAATAATAAATATATTTGGGTTTCTTGATCCCTAAACATTGTATATCTCACTATTTACTTAGGTTTCCTATAATGTATTTAAGCAATGTTTGTAGTTTTCAGCAAATAGTCCTCAGAATTTTTTGCCTGAAATGTTTCTAACTAGTTTGTATTTTTGGTGCTATAAGTGTCATCACTCATTCCTTATATTTTTAATTTATGTCTTCTCTCTTTTTCACATAAGTCTTGACAAAGGTTAACTGTTTTTATTAATTTTTTGAAAGAAATGACTTTAGTTTTCATTGAGTGTTTTTGTTGTTTTCTGTATCATTGATTTCTACTCTGATCTTTTTTATTTCCTTTTATTTGCTTACTTTATGGTTCATCTACTCTTATTTCTCTAGTTTCTCAGGGTAATATCTATACACATTGATTTGAAACCTTTATTTCATTCTAATTTAGTTTACTGCTATAAATTCCCCTTTAAGTTTAGCTGCATCCAACAAATTAAGTGTGCTGTGTTCTCATTTTCACAAATTTCAAAATGTTTTTAAATTCTCTTTTGATTTCTCTTTTGACCTATGTGATATTTAGAGGTATGCTATTTAATTTCCAAATATTTTGGGATTTTCCAGATATCTCTCAATTATTAATTTTTAATTTAGTTCCTTCATGGTCACAGAACTTACTTGGTAGACTTGAATCCTTTTGAATTTATTGAGCTTTGTTTTATGGCAAAGAAAATAGTGAACGCTCTTGGTAAATGTTCTACGTGAACTGGAGAAGAATGTGTATTTTGCTATTATTGGATGAAGTGTTCTATAAATGTCAATTTGATTAACTTGTTTAATAGTGTCCAATGTTTTCAATCCTTACTGGTTTATATATTTGTTCTCTCTATTCTTGAGAGAGGGGTTTTGAAATATGCAAGTACTATTATGGATTTGTCTTTCTCCTTTTAATTTTATCAGTTTGTGCTTAAGTATTTTGAATCTTTGTTATTAGGTGCAGAAACATCTAGGACTGTGGGGAGGGGGTTGTTTTTTTTGTTGTTGTTGTTGTTTCTGCGTGTGTTACGCGGGCTGCGGAGCACAGACTCCGGACGTGCAGGCTCAGCGGCCATGGCTCACGGGCCCAGCTGCTGCGCAGCATGTGGGATCTTCCCAGACCAGGGCACGAAGCCGTGTCCCCTGCATCGGCAGGCAGACTCTTAACCACTGCGCCACCAGGGAAGCCCGGGGTTGTTTGTTTGTTGATGAATTGATCCTCTTGTCATTACTCTCTTTATACTTTGCTCTGAAATCTATGTTGATACTAGTAGACCACCACTATCTTTTTTGAAAGATGGTATAGTTTTCCATTATTTTACTTTTTCTAGTTGTATATTTAATGTGGTTTTCTTGCAGGCAGCATGTAGTTGGGCTTCACTTTTTATTTTATACATTATTATAAATTCTGTCTCTTAACCTGAGTATTTAGCTCATTTACTTTATATCGATTATTGATATTGCTGGGTTTAAATCTACCATTTTGCTATTTGTTTTCTGTGCACCATCTGTTCTCGCTCCATTTTTCCTCTTTTTCTACCTTGTTTTAAACAAATTTAGTACTCTTACAATCCCATTTATCTCCTTTGTTGACTTGTTAGTTTTGTTTTTTATGGTTGTTTTAGGATTTATATATATCTTTAAATTAGCACATTTTACCTTTAAGTGATATTATACTCCCTTATGAGGTCCCTTAAGAACCTCATAACTGCATACTTCCATTTCTCTCTTCCAAGGCTTGCTGACATTGTTGTTGAAAAAAGTAAAAAAAAAAAAAAAAAAAAGAAAGAAGAAGCCCCTGCTATCCAGAACCTAGTCTAATGCTCATAGCTAAGCCTTGATGTTATTACAAAATGATTTAATGCTTACAGTTTAGTCATTTTATTTTACTATTGAACATAACAATGTGACAGAATATCTGTATCAGATGAGATTACTCTGTGATAATGATGTGTCACTAGAAAATTCATAAAATACTAAATGTCCCTCATTCTAAGTATCTTTACCATTTACAGTTTTATCCTCATTTTGGTCTGCCTTCTTATAGAAAACATTTATGGAAATGCCCAATCATGCAGTTGTCCCACTTTCTGACAGCACCCAATCTAGAATGAGCCCCTGCTTCTTTAGTACCTTCCCCAAATTTCCCAACGAAAGCCTAAACACTATAATAGGATTTTTCTAACAACCTCTTACTAATGCACTCTACAGCTCTCAATGCTATGTGTTCTACCCCATTGCAATAAGTAATAAACTGAAGGTATTTTATTGCAGGTGCTTTCCTGGTGGTCATTAGTTAAAGGCCATTGACATTTTAATATATTTTCTTCTATATATGTTATAAAACAAGATTATCATGTAAAGATGTGGAATAAATAAAAACAATACTCAAATGCTCACTTGTGAATGAAAAAAAGTCTAATCATTTGGACCACCATTTTGATATTATCTTGTAAAACTGAGAAGATAAACAATTTATGACCTATAATCCTTGATATATATTCAACAGACTTATGCACCAGGCAACATCTCCAATATGCCCAAGCAATTCTGTTTATAATAGGAAAAAACTGGAAACAATTTGTTTCCATCAATAGGGAAATGGATAAATAAATTACAACATGTTCATATAGTGAACATTAATGAAATACAGTTGCATGTATCAAAATGGATACAGTTCCTACTCAGTCAGAGAAGAAAATAATCAATATGATAATGCTAAATATAAAGAGCAACCCATACAAAACTAAACAGTACGTGGTTGGGCATGTGTAGGTTTGCACAAAAACTATAACCACAAAATTATAAACACAACATTCTGGTGATTAGTTTCCTCTGGGTGAGAAGAGAGAGAGCTGGAATCAGTGATTTGTATTAACAGGATTCAAAAATATACTTATTTTGCCATTTCCTGATACCTAACTTAGATTGTGAATTAATGGGTGCTTACTATACCTTTATTATGCATGAATTGTGTGTGTATGATTATTTGTCATAGTAAAAGGAAAGATATCCACTTGTATATGTTAATAAAAATTATCTAAAAAATGACTATGTAATCTTTAAAGACTATACTAGAGCATTTTCTAACAAGGCTGCCTGAGTGAGTGAGGCTGCCTCACTCTTTGGAGGAATGCAACTTTGAACAATTGCTTGGGGCTTGTATAGTTTATAATTGTATACAACTAATAAAGCAGGATGGTTTTTGTCCAATAAAAGACAATAGCCCTTCAAAAGTTTATCAAAAATCAGTTGTTTGTAACTTATTGATCTCTCTACCTTTTTCCTTTTCTTCACTGACTGTATAAAATGTCAGTTCTCAAATCCTTTTTGAACTAGCCTTGCATCCTGCTGGTTCCCTCATGAAGTAAATGAAATTTTGATATATACATTTTATTTGTTTGAGCATTATGTTTTTAACATTTTGAGAATTATAACTGACTCTTATGGAAGTCCCACTGAGATGTTACACTCGCTGGATTAGGAAACAGCTCATGGATCAAGGAAATTAAAAGTGTAACTTTGAAACCTCTGACCTTCCTGATCAGTAAGTTCTTGCTGAGTTGTGGCAGAATGGCCTTATTTTCAGAGCTCCCATATGTTAATATCTAATGACCTAATGTGTCTTTATCTTCCAGAAGTTAGAAAATAAAACTATAAGTAATGACTGACAGCTGATTAAAAGATGGTCAATTCCTCATTAATCTATTATCTTTCAAATAGGAGTTTGAAATATTTAGTCTGACTTGGTCTTGGAGTTCATGGTGGCATTTTTTTCCCTCTAGAGTCAGAGCCTTGTATATCTGGCTCTGCTTGGACACCTATCTTTTTAGTTTTGCAACTGGCATACTGTCTGGGATGCCACTGCTTCAATGTGAAAATCTGTGAAATCTTCAAATGGTGAAATAAAATAATGAACTTTCAGATGTCTGTTAGTGTCTCTTTTGTTTAAGGAATTTCATGGCTTGGGTGGGGCAGGTGGGGGGTTGTTAGAATCACAAAGTAAGTGGGAAGGAAAGTAGTGGCCCACAGGAGCCTGTAGGTCTTATAATTGAAGAAAGAGTAAAATATACATATATTTTTATTAGAGTAAGAAATTACGATTTTTTAAAGATTTGCCTATTGGAAAGCTTTTTTTGGATTTTCTGTGGGCTTTCTTTGGTCCATTTAACCCTAGAGGAATTGTTTTCATGTCCTTTTGTGCCTGTATTTTATTTCATCTATGAAAAAAAGTTGTAAAAGGGAAGTTGCAAAGCTCTTTGTGATCTTAGGCATTTTATCTATAAAAGAAAAGAGCCTTTATTTCTTATTGGGTTAATATTATATTAACATGAAATCTTTTCCTAAGATATAACGTATTAAATTATAAAGTTTCTTAACATTAAAGAAGTTCCTATTCTGATTGGCTAATAAAGAATAAATGAATCTGATAGAAATGCTCATGAGATTCAATTTGGGTGTACAAAAAGAAGAAAGAAGCTAAACTTCTAATACTTTAAATATACTAGACTTTTCAGAAGAATGCCTTCTTACCAAAGCTGCTAAAACAATAACCAATTTTGAAAATTTTGTATAGAATATAATAAAAGTGCGTATCTAAAATTTTTAAGGATTTGGCTTGTTTTTCCCTGGAAATCTAGTTAATAAAAAAGTCCTTGAACTTCCCACATCAGCAAGATTGCAGGATAGGAACTCTCAGTCCTCAGTTGCCCACAAAAATCACAATTTAACAATAGAGAAGCAGAGTGGAGATTCTTCTGTTGGCTTTGAAGATGTAAGATGACATGTTGTATGAGAGCCTTGTGGCTAAGACCTGAGGGCAGTTTCCAGGAACTAAGAGTGACCCCTAGTATCAGCAGAAAGAGAATGGAACCTTAGTCCTACAGTCACAAGGAACTTATGCTAACAGCTGGCATGGATTTTGAAAAAGCCCCAACTTCAGTTAAGATTAAAGTGCTGTCTGGATTTCAGCCTGGTGAGACTGAGCACAGAACTCAATTAAGCCATGCCAAAGCTCCTGAGTCATGAAAACTGAGATAATAAATTAGTGTTAATTTAAGCTGGAAAGATGGTAGTGATTCCTTATGCAGCAATAGAAAACTAATATAGTATCAATGCTATATCTTTTCTCACTTTAAGACATGCAAATGGGCATGCGTGATTGGAGGGGAACATATACCCTTCTCCCTATTTTCTGTATGTCCATAAGAAAATCATTGTTTCAGTTCCAATTAAAATTAATATAGATTAATATAGATAATCAAGACTCTAATAGAACCAATAATATTAAAGGAATGCAAATGTGCATTGAAGATAGTGTATGTGTGTTTTAATCTTAATTATTAAGAAAAAGAGAGAGAAACAAAGACACTATTTTCTTAAGGTAAAAATGTGTGGTTGTACCAGCAGGTGAAAGAAGATATTAAAACATCAATTTGCAGGAATATAGAAAGTGGTAGAAGGTTTAAGAGAAAGTGAACTTGATATCTTTTGGTTTAAATACCTGCAAGTAATGAGTCTGAAAAGAAACAATGAAATGTGCTAAAATTTTGACAAAGTTGACTCTGTTTGGATTGGATTATTTAAAGAAAATCAAATCTTATGAGCTCTTTACTGCCATTTTTTATATTACTCAAGACTAGAATTTTGTCTTCTTTTTGTTCAAGTGACGAATTGGTTTGGAATTACACAGTTTGCTCTTAAGGAAAGGTAATGTAGTCTGCCCAGCCATGAAAACTTTCTTGCCATACTAGAATAACTTTATGTGCTTTTGTGCTGAATTTGTCTTGCCCATAATTATTTTTTAAAATAACAAATGACAGAATTTCTTCACTCCTTAAACAGTTTAAAAAATCCTTATAATTGTATTACTTCTGCTATATTTTAAAAGAAGCTATTAACATTCGGAGTAATAGGTTGCCTGATCTGACAGAATGAGAATTAATTATGTAGGACTGAGTAAACAATTGAGAAAAATATGTTTATTTTTTATTATTATGTATTATGGCTAGATTTTTGAACATTTTCTTATCTGACAGGCCTATAAAGAAGACTTTTCTCTTTCTTCTTGATCTATACTTAACTCTCATTTTAGTAGATTAAGGTTTTGCAAACCATAACAAAACATTTGAAAAATTGTATCCTGTTCTTGACAAACCCTTAGGATTGAGAAAGAAATACTTTTAACTAGTCTCTACTTTGAATGGCTACATAGTTATTTACATGTGTTCAATAAGAAACTGTCCTCCTTTTTACTAGGATATAATTAGACATACTGATTGTACAAACAAGGCCATTCCTAGAGTTTCATGCTTGAGAATAGATTTCATTTATTATGGAATGACAAGCCTGCCATTAAAGTTTGCACTTCATATGTGAAAGCAATGCTTACAAAACCCTTCTAGGAAACTGGTCTGTTACCTATTCTTTGACTTGCCGGGTCTTTGCTGGTAGTTTAGGAAAGTTAGTAGATTTGATGGGTGGGACTTCAAGGTAAAAGGAATGCACCCAAATTTATAGGTATGAATGAATTTCTTGGTTTTCCTGTATATGCTTAACAGTGTCAGCAAAAATGTGTTTGCCCCTGCTGAGAGTAATTTGGTAGCTGGTACCTCAAATAAGGAGTAACTGTTTAATTCAAAGAAATAGCCTGAAGATATTTAATAGTTCAATGCTTAACAGGACTGAAAGGTAAATTTGCACACCTATCGATCCTTTTGCAAAGAGCTATGTCAGAAGATTTTGCCATAGCTGCAAAATAGTTCTACTCTGTGAGCCATTAAGGTAATGTGGAATGAAACAGTGGAAAGTGCATTACAGGAAAATTGAAATATTTAGTAGTATCTACCATCTCTTAAGTGCCTTCTTTATTCTAGGCTCAGTGCTAGGCACTTTAGATGTTATGTTATATAATCCTTAACACAATTTTTAAAATAGAATCTCATTCTATGTTTACAAATGTCAAACTGAGATTGGTAACTTTCAATAACTTACCAGAGACCACACAGCTAGCTGAGTTGCAAAGTCATGAATCAAAACCAGGTCTGTGTTGCCAAAGCAAGTGTCCTTCCCCCTGAATACTTAGTGTAACTGAGTTCTCCATTTCCAGTGAAAACATTTTAGGCATATGAATGGCAAATTAACCATTTCAGTTTCTTTCCCTCCCCTGTGTTGATTTATGTACATTTTAAAAAATGTAGATCTTATGTAGACAGGTAGACCTTAAAGTGGAAGTAGACACCAAAATTAAAGAAGAAACATGTTCTCTTCTGGAACTGTGGTCCAGTGAAAAATTGAGGAATCTGTAGATTACTTTGCATAGTATGGGCATTTTAATAATATTAATTCTTCTAATCCATAAGGACAGAATATCTTTCAATTTATGTGTGTCTTCCATTTTTCAATATACAGGTCTTTCACTGCCTTAAATTTATTTCTAGGCATTTTATTCTTTGTGATGCAATTATAAATAGGATTATTTTCTTAATTCTCTTTCTGATAGTTTGTTATTAGTGTATAGAAATGCAACAGATTTTTGTGTATTTATTTTGTATCCTGCAACTTTATTGAATTTATTAGCTCTAACAGTTTTTGATGGAGTGTTTAGAGTTTTCTCTATATAATATCATGCCATCTGAAAGTAGTGACAGTTTTACTTCTTTCTTTCCAATCTGGATGACTTTTATTTATTTTTCTTGTCTAATTGGCCTGGCTAGGACTCCTAATACTATGTTGAATAGAAGTAGAAAGAGTAAATATCTTTTACTTTTTTCTGATCTTAAAGGAAAAGCTTTCAGCTTTTCACTATCTAGTATGATGTTGGCTGTGGGCTTGTTATATATGGCCAACCACAAGTATCTTATATCAAACATCTTTTCTGACCACAATGATATGAAACTAGAAATTAATTATACAACAAAAACTGGAAAATTCACAAATATGTGGAGATTAAACAACATGCTACTGGACAACAAATGGGTCAAAGAAGAAAACAAAAGATAAGTAAAAAATGAAGAGATAAACAAAAATGGAAATATAACATACCAAAATTTATGGAAACAGCTTTAAGAGGAAAATTCATAGCAATATATGCCTTCCTCAAGAAACAAGAAAAGTTTCAAATAAACAACCTAACTTTATACCTCAAGGAACTAGGAAAAGAAGAACAAAGCCCACAGTTAGTAGAAGAAAGGAAATAAAGATTAGAGCATAAATAAATGGAGACTAAAAAGACAATAGAAAAAAACCAATGAAACTAAGAGCTTGTTCTTTGAAAAGATAAAGTTGATAAACCATTAGTCAGACTGTCAAGAAAAAAAGAGATTGCCCAAGTAAATAAAATTAGAAATGAAGGAGGAGAGGTTACAACTGATATCACAGAAATATAAACAACTATAAGAGAATTCAATGAAGAGTTATATGTCAACAAATTGGACAACCTAGAAAAAAGTGAATAAATTCCTAGAAACATACAACCTATCAAGAATTAATCACGATGATATAAAAAATCTGAACAGACACATTACTTGTAAAGACATTGAATCAGTAGTCAAAAATCTCTCACAAAGAAAAGTCCAGGACCAGATGGCTTCACTGGAGAATGCTACCCAACATTTTAAGAAAAATTAATACCCATCTTTCTCAAGCTCTTCCAAAAGATCAAGGAGGATGGAACACTTGTATCGTTTTCTAAGGCCAGCATTACCCCAATACCAAAACCAGACAAGGATGGCACAAGAAAAGATAATTACAGGCCAATATCATTGATGAACATAGATGCAAAAATCTTCAACAAACTATTAGCAAACTGAATTCAACAATGCATTGAAAGTGATCATACACATGATCAAGTGGGATTTATTTCTTGGATCCAAGGATGGTTCAACATCCACAAATCAGTCAATGTGATACACTACATTAATAAAAAGGATAAAAGTCATGTGATCATCTCAATAGATGCAGAAAAAGCATTTGATAAATCTATAATATATTGAACTTCATTAAGCACTTTATTTCAGCTGTTTCAACATTTTTAAAATTATCACTTTTGAGTGTGCTTATGTGGGTTTTTAGTATGATGAGATTATGATATTCACCTTAGATAGAATCTTTATGATTTTGTTTTGGTCTTATTTTATTTTTTGCATATTGCCTCACTAACATGTCTAGGGGCATTATAATATTTTATAAGAAGGTAATATTTTACAGTGGCACTGTAAAGATAAATCAATTTCCATTCTCTTTAAAATAAAGTCAGATCTGTTATCTTTCTCATCCCCCTCCTCACTACTTTTAGGTCACCATCATGACTTTTTCTTTTCCTGAAATCTCCACCACTGATGCTTTCTTTTTGCTATAAGCCTTGCAAATGCTGATACTCCTATCTTTTTTACTTAACTTTTTTTCAAGTCTCAGCATATTAGGTATGTGTTCTTACACTGTAACTCACATAGCACAGGTCTTCCCTTGTTTATAATTATTATTACACTTTCTGTTTTTGCTCTTTTTATCATTTGTATTTTTTGTTAGATTAGAGCTTGGTGAGAGCAACACCTATGTCTACCTCAGGCACATTCAGCAGGATTTTGCAGTTCATATACTGAACAAAGTTGCCCATTCAAGGGTGAATGTTTTGTTAGGGTTTATGTTCCACTCTTTACTAAGCCATTTGCTCTTTCTGTCAGTTTCCCACCAGATGGGGTACAGTTTTGCAGTTAATTATCAGGTCCTTTTAAAAATTCTTCCAGAGGTCTTGTATGTACAAATGGGCCCCTGGGCTAGCTGTTCATAACTGTATCTCTAGGATAGATTCAGTGCCTCGCAAAGATAAGTACTTAAAATATGTTTAACTAGTTGAATGGCTTAATTGTTGTTAGCTCCTGATAACTGGTGTTTCTTCCATTCAGTAACAGTGCTTTAGTTTTATGTCATCTTAGGAAGTAATTGATGTAGCTATTAGAACAATGAATTTGGAGCTCCTGAGTTTATTATTCCAGTTTCACAATTTACCAACTGTGTGACCTTGGGAAAGTTACTTAACCTCTCTGATTTTTAGTTCCCTCATCTGCTAAGTGAAAATATTAATAGTAGTTACTGCATAGAATTACCATGGAATTAAATGAATGAAAATATATAGAGTTTGAGACGGTGCTTGACACATAAAAATGCTATTTAAGTTCTTGTTACTGTCCTTACTGTCAGAAACAACCCTGTAAAATTCATTGTTTGATTACTTTAAAAGTATTTATTACATCTTTCATTAGATTACTCAGATTTCTTAAAAGTAAAATTTCCCTCTGGTTTCTGTTATAGGAATAGTGTTGATTCTGCTGAGAAATGGGTTATTTAAAATTGATCATGTTCCCATGTTTGTATTACTGTTCGAGTATTCAAAGCTGAATGTGCAGTCACTTGCAGCAAATTAATAAGATTTTACAATATGTAATGCATATACTAATTTACATAGGTCTTGCTTATATATTACCTTTAGATTGTATTTCTATTATCTCAAGTTGATTTAGGAAATTAATGTTTCATATCAAATAATCACTTGGCAAAATATAAGAAGAGACAGTGAACCTAATTTTCTACATAATTTTCATCATCTCTTAATTGTCCAGTATAGTTTTCACTTCTATCCAACTAATAAAACCTGTCAAATGGGAAAATATGAGGATATTTTGTATAATATGCTTTCTGCATGTAAAATAGTTTTATTTGTATTATGTATTCTTAAAGGACACATTATCAAATGGTAAATCAGAATATAGTTATTGTAATTCGATTTACGTGCTGCCCTAAAGTGTTTACTGCTATATTATGTCTTTATAATACACATATAAGGAACTGTATATTTTGTGGAAGATGACTTCTATAGACTTACTAACCTGAAGTGGCTATATTAAGGAAATTAAAAATCTCCCAAGAAAGGAAAATACAAAGCAAACAGACAAACAAAATCCCCTGGTTATTTTAAAATCAGAGTGAAAACTTTAATATTTGATTCAAAACTGCTCTAATATCAGAGGCATTAATAGCCCCTGGAGATATTGTTTAAATTGTCATTATGTGAAGACTGGAATAATTGATATTTTGTGGTTGTTAAAGTTAAACACTTGCATGTACTTCTTTAAACAATTTCTAATTGGCAATAATTTAAAAATATGTTGACAGTGTTCTGATACAATCAAAATATGGGAAACATATGGGGTGCTTATACATTCTGAATTTAAAATCCCATTTTACTTTAATTGGGACAGAAAATTGAGCTTCTAAGACATGTATTATTCTGATTTTTTTTTTGTGCTGTAATATGACTCCAAAGTTAGCTTTCAGTATTTTTTCCTCTCTTTACACAGTCCTCTTAAGGTCAAAAACTTGTTGTACCATATTTTAAAATGACTTCTAGAGAAATACTATACTAAAATGATATTAACAGTTTAAAGTAAATTTACCCAAGAGATCTTAGTATCCTTCCAGAGTAGGTGTCTTAGCAAGTGAGGGTTATGAACTTTATTCTCTTTTCCATTCTCTTATCAAAAATTCTCACACAAATACCCATAGGCAATAGTAAAAATAACACCTTTAATGGCCTAGGTAATTAAAACTCAAGAAAACTGCCTGAGGGAATAGCCTTGTGAATCTTTTTTTTTTTTTTCCTTCACGAACCTTTTAAGAAAAAAGTAAGTAAAGTCCCTGAAATTATTGTATATATAATCTCCTTGGTGCTGCGCCTTCCTGTATCCTTAGGAGACATATTTAACCAAAAGGTAAAAGACCAAAGAAGGAAAATTTGTGCTGCCAATCCCATTGGGCAAAATAAACTGTGAAATTGGAGAGCAGGAGGTCCCTTTTTTAATTTAACTTTGATTGATTACATGGTCCTGTTACCAAAGGTTACAAAACTTCCTCAATGTCATAAAGTTAGTTATCAGCACAGATGGACTATAAGAAGGCAGTTCTATCAAGTCAGTCTGTATTTGGTTACTTTCCCCTTACATGGTTAATGACATTTGTTTTGCAAGGAATGAACACAAATATTCCAATGTTAATGAAGTTCCTCAAAGCTTGGATTTTGTACCTTTTGACATGAGGTATTAGTGACAGACTTTAAGCAACCAAATGACAAGAAACAAGTCTAAATTCTAAAATAGTCACAGTGATAAGAAAGTAGATAGAGAAAAAAGGATCAGTAAGAGGCTATTATTATGGTCCTGGCCAGAGCATGACAGAGCACTTGACCAATGATAGAGAATCTGGGGATAATTTGAAAGGGAAAGACCATGTAAACATTTGGGAGATAAAAACCAAAGACTTTGGGATTGAACCTGAGTGAGAGGAAGACCTTGAGAATGATACCCATAGCCTCTATCATGTATGAAAAGAACTAAGCATAAAGAGTGACTGTAAGGGAGCAGAACTTTTCACCTCAAAATGTCTTTGGCATGTGGATTTTCTTAAGCTGAAAACAATCAAGGCCCAGAGAGACTCAGGAAGAACCTTTGACCTTCCCCCTAATTGCCTAAAGAATGTAGATAGAAGGCCTGTTCCAGGAAGGGAGATATCACCATAGATAACTATAGTATGAACTAGGCATGTAGACAGGGAGGAACCTAGCAATGTCTGTTAAATTCCTCTCTGTGTCCCACTGTCTCTGGGCCCAGCAAACATTTGTTTATCAAACATCTGCTTTTCTATCTCCATCTCAATCTCTTTCCTCCCCTCTGACGTGCCAAACCACTACCCCCAACATTCTCTTTTGTCTTTAGCTGAAGATGATATTTAAGGTAAGTGTTTGAGCCATTTTGGCAGGTTACTCAATTTGCCTGGCTCTCTCTCAGGTATACATGGTATTAAACTTTTATATGATTTCCTCCTGTTAATCTGTATCACATTAATTTAATTCATAAACCAGCCAGAAGAACCTAGGAAGATAGAGGACAATTTCTTCCTCTCTGACAGGAAAAGAAGGCCTTCACATTTCCCTCAGCCTAACTAGACTTGGCAAAGGCTTCTTTGTGCCTCTAGGCCCCTGATTTCCTTCTTACCCAGGCCTAACCACAGAGGTCTTCTTTTTTCTTAGAACATTTATTTAGAAAACACATACTTGCAATTTTTTGTGATTCTTTTTCTGCCCCTTTGAGATATGAATCATTTTAAAAGCCTCTTCCCAATTTACAGAAACAAGGCTATCTTTCTCGCAGGCCTGAGAACTTTCTCTTAGAAATGTACTCATTAGGGAAGATAGCCTTCCTATCTCTCAGTCTTTGTGGGAGGGTAAGAGTCTAACTTCTATTTGCAAAACTCCCTCTTGGACTAAAGATATGAGAAGTTTATTTTTCTTTTGGATAAAGCAAATTAGCCAACTTAGATGGTCACCTCAGTTGTTTTGTTTTTTTGTTCACTCTCAGTTCTACCTTGACATTCACTTCTCTGAAACTGTATTGATTTTTATCCCTTGATAACAATGCATGAACTAAGAATTCAGTAAAGATGTTTCTTGTTTGAGGAACTCAGTTAAGACTAAGCATTTCTATTAATCTTTGCCTTCTCAGCATCAGTTTCTAACTAGTTATCTAGCACAAATATTTTAAATTTCAAAGGGAAATTACATTAGTTTTCTGAGGCTGCTATAACAAGGTACCACAAAGTAGGTGGCTTAAAATAACAGAAATTTGCAGTCTCACAGGTCTGGAGGTTAGAAGTCCAAAATCACAATCTCATTAGGGCTCTCTGAAACCAGCAATCCTTGCTATTCCATGGTTTGAAGGTGTATCAATCTAATCCAAATTCCCCTCTTCTCGTAAGGACACCAGTCATATTGGATTAGGGGATCTCTCTATTCCAATATGACCTCATTTTAACTAATTTGATCTGCAATGACTCTATTTCCAAATAAGGTCATATTCTGAGGTACTGGGGGGGTTAAGGCTTCACCATATCTTTTGGAAGGACAGTATTAAATCCTTAACAGAGATTAAATGATGATACCATGCCTTCAAATTCAAAGTCCTTAATGAAGCTCTTAGAGTACTTACATCTAATCACCTTCTGTTTATCTTGGGTACTTTAAAACTTGATGGAATTTGAGTCAACCCAACAAACTGGGAAGAACGAATACCAAGTCCTTTTATCATAAACACCTTAAATATGAATATTTTTGGAAAAGCATATATAATTAGCTACTGCTAATTTCACCTTCACAACGGGTTTGATGATTTCTTAGCAAATATTAAAGATAATATAAAAGACATATTTGTGAAATTACAACAAACTCTGACAATGCAATTCAGAAACTACCACTTGGTGGCAAGATAATGCTGCTGTTAATGTGCTTAGCAATGACCTAAATACTTGCTCTTTTGAATTACAAATCCTTGATAAATTTAAAATAGGTTTGTAAAGGGAGTCAGGCTAAATCATTGATACTTTTTTTAAAAGAAAATAATTTGCATAATAAAAGTGATTCTGGTAAAATACATATGTAAAATCCAGTTCAAACAATGAGCTAATTTTATTGACTATCATTAAAAAGATACCTAAAATGAAACATGAAAATTAATGAGAAAATAATTATTCCATAGATATATTTTATGTCTGTATGAATCTTCAAAAGTCCTAGCCTAAGGTGTGGTGTCATAAATATTTTTTTCAGTTCTAACCCATTTGGTTGAGCATAACTATGCAATCCAGTATTTATATTTATCTCCTGGTAGAACTTTAGAATGCCTCCCTGTATTATTGAACTTCTGCCACATTTTACAAGAATTAATGAAGCTCCTGGCAGAGCAAATGGATTCCTTATTTACTTCATCAACGGCATGGTATCAAGTGTTATACTTAGAAAATGTACAAGATCTGCTTAATGAACCTAGTCTTTCTAAAATATAGGAGCATAACTATCTCCAAGGACTCTCTGTTTGAGGAGAAATACAGTAATAATAAGAAAAGCCTCTTCATATTGGTGAAGGACAATGAAAAGGGATAATTAGAAAAATGTTTGTGGGAAAGAAATTACGTGGTTATAGAGAGTACCAAAGGTTAAATGATATTCTTGAGGAAAGGGGATTTCACATAATTAGTTGCTTGTTTTGTTGTCAAATGATTGACCCTTTCAACACTTAGTTTTTTCATAGTCATTTTGGGGTATATTTAAAGGAAAGGAGTAGCCTCTCTTTGGCATATGAGAGACAAGAGTTTGAATTTTTATATTTTGATGTTATTTTGAGGCAATGTATTATAGTAGTTAGGTAAGCAAAATTTGGCATTAGACTACTTGGTTTGAGCCTCACTTCTATCATCTACTAGCCATGTAGTCTTGAGCAAGTTACTTAATTTCATTTCACCTCAGTTTCATCACTTGTAAAATGGGGGAAATAATAGTATCTACCTCATAGTGTTGTTTTAAGAACTAAATAGAATTATCCATTTAAGGTGCTCAGCACAGTACCTCTTATATTGCAGACATAAAGCATTCTGTTTCTTATTATTTTCCCTAAGCATCCATGGGTACACAATTCTCTAAGATATTTGAGAATAGTGAGTATCTTGGAAGGATCTCAGGAAAGATGTTTCTACCAAATTTCCTTCTCCCAAGTCTTTTCACAGCTTACTAACAGTTTTCAAGTAGGGAAAGATTATGGGGTCATTTAGGTTGTTGACAGATCAATTTTTCTTACTCTTTTTGACCTTTGGTGCTCTTCTTTGGCTGGCAATCAGAATTCAAAGATTGCCTAGAGGTGTCACATTTTCTGGTAAAGTGCTGAAGCCCTGTTGTATTAATGCTGACTGTAGTTCCAAGACGAGATTTTCAACTTCTGTGCCATGCTCTTTAATGAATATTGCCAGAGGCTGCCAACTTTTAAACTTTTTCTTTTTTCTCAGAATTTTTAATCTCTTAACATATAGCCAAAGCAGATAGAGAGGGAGATATCACAATGTTACTCAAGGTGCTGAAATATTCTACTCCATGGTTATTGCCACTGGCAAATGGGTAACTCTATATCTAAGCAAAGGATTCTAAATGCACTTGCTGTACCAATTAGGTCACAGAGGAATGCTCCTTTTTGTTAAGTTTAAGGTTGGCTATTTGTTAATTTAACATAAGCAACCTGGGGATACATAAATAAATCATCTTTGAAAATTAAGTTTAAATGTTAAGAAAGAATATTTTTATAGAAATATGTGGTATCTCAGGACTTCAGAGTTTGTTTTCACGTTTACAGGTATTTTTTGGTGTTAGTGAAACAAATAAGCTATGGCAAACAATATTTCTGTCAGTTACCTCCTATCACGGAGTATTAGTAGCAGCAAAGACCTGAGGGAATCAAAGAGCCCTGGATTATCTCTTATACAGTACAGTAGACAGAGACATAAAAATAAGCAACTGGCCATTTTGGGGGACAGAATAGCACTTCTTCTTCTTACCTCTTTCTACTCAAAATACACAGAAATGTAAAAACAAAACAAAAAACATAGTTGTGCTTAAATACTTGCTGTTGTAGCCAAAACACAGACAGCATGTTTCTAGCTAAATTAAAAGTCTGGTCAGTTCAGTGAAAATTCTGAAAATAACAAAAGGTAGTGGTGGGGATAGAAAGAATTAAAAATTCTGGTTAAAATTTCATGCTTATTCATTGGGTCTTGAGGTGTATTCCTGTACTGTGGAGAAAGATTCCCTCCAAAAAATTTTGGCTCAGACAGTTAGAGGCCCAGTTCATCAAATAGTTTGGTACTTTTCCTGACTATTGCTAAAGTCAGCCACAGAAGAACACAGAACAGTACATGGTTCCACTTATACGAGATATCTAAAATAGCAAAGTTTATAGCAAAAGGGAGTAGAATGGTTACCAGAGACTGGGGGGAGGGGAAAATGAAAGTTGCTGTTCAATGGATATAGTTTCTGTTATGCAAAATGAGTATGTTTTAGAGATCTGCTGTCCAACACTGTGCAGGTAGTTAACAATACTGTACTGTGCACTTAAAATTTTGTTAAGAGGGTATGTCGCATGTTAAATGTTCTTACTGCAATTAACACCCCCCCAACTGTCATCTATCTTCAGTGTTTAAAAGATAAATAAATAAATGCAGTTTCCTCATTAAAATGAAACAAACAAAACTTAGAATCAGTTGAGAATATTTAAAACATTATGGCAGGTTAGTATATTTAGATAATAAAGCATATTTTTATTGGGAGCTGGGGTGATATGGTATACACAGGAGATTGTACCCCATAGCTGATGTAAGATTTATACTTTTCAAATTGAAAGGAAATTGAAATATTTTGGAGAACTGGACTTCACAGAAGAGGACTTTCTGCAAGATCTCTCACGATCATAAAATTGATACAGAAAGGAAGATGGACTATCTATTTGGCACTGTGTCCCATTTGGGAGTGAATCCCTTAGCACAGATTATAGTTTGCTCTGTTTAGAAACAGATCAGAATCTGTCTTCTTTGTCCTGGTTGAATATCAATTTGTATCTTGCCCTGGTCCTACAAATTCTCTACTTTTCCTCTCTAAAACCCAATTTATCTTACCCTGCTTTTGATCACCACCATAAAATGTAATCTCCTTCTCCTCTGAAGTCCCACAACATTAATTGGTATTTGACCATCTACTGCTTTGAGACACCTCTCATATTATTGTTTTGAATTGTTATTTGATTAACTTTATTTACAATGAATAGGAGAGCTTCTGAAATTCACCACCCCCCTACCCCACCACCAAGACATAAATACCTTGGGATTTATTTGTATTCGCCACCCTTCTCAGTTATACAGAGTGATTTTCAATAGGTTTGTTAATGACTACTATGAGCTTCATAACACTGTTCCAGTTCTAACTTACACCTTCCAGAATCCCCAAATATTTTATTTTTGGCATACAGGATTGCAATAAATAAAAAGACACTCTAGAGCCCATAACATATGTATGCTCTAGATACAGAAGTGAATGAAGAATTAGCTGGCATCTAGGGCAAGGCCTATTAGGGTAGAAGTAATTAACCATGGGTCTCAGTTCTATTCTTATCATGTATGTGCAAAAACTCAATTAAGCTTCTTAACTCCACTTGAATGCCAACAGGTGTGGACTGGTTGTATTTAACTACATTCTGTTTTGTTTTTGGCCATGCCACATGGCATGCAGGATTTTAGTTCCCAGGCCAGGGACAGAACCCATGCTCCCTGCAGTGGAAGAACAGAGTCTTAACCACTGGACTACCAGGGAAGTCCTTAAATTCTTAACATTATAAAAGAATAATGAATAAACTATATGGTCAATATACCAACATTTCACTAGATCATTCCTTTATAATTACTGAAATTTTTCTGCCCTCTATCCAGGGCACTTCATTTCTAAAATTGTAAAACCTAAAAAAAACTGGAATAAAAAATCAGAAAGTTGCTTTGGTGAACATGCCTGAGCGAAAGGAGGTGAGATTATCACAGGTACAGTGAACCCTTTGTGTCACATAGCAGTGATCACCTCCCAGAATAGAGTGTTCACAATACTAGCATCCCTCAAAACTGGATGGGGGATACATTGAATAAATAGTGTCAAACTGTTGCTCTCTCATCACTCTATTTTCTAGGTATCTCAATTGACCATCCTTGTTACAGTAATATATAACATTTTTGATATATTAATACTGTTGATTACATTACAACTTCCTTCACATCTAAATGCTTTTTGATTGGACTTTAAGAACCTGTTTTTCTCTTTGACCAGATTGCCTGTCATTTTTTTCCCTTGTTTTGATAAGAAAGGCTTATCTTTTTTTGTTTGTTTTTGAGTCATTTCCCTACAGCTTAAGTACTTCAGGCATCATTTTATTTATTTTTTTAACTCGTAGAACAATGACTGAAAGTCACTGTTTATTTATTATTATTCTTAATAGTAAAACAGAAGTAAAACTTCCATAGAACTTATGTGTTAGACATTCTTCTAAGACCTTTACATGCATGAATTCATTTAATCTTTTTTTTTTAACATCTTTATTGGGGTATAACTGCTTTACAGTGTTGCATTAGTTTCTGCTGTATAACAAAGTGAATCAGATATATGTATACATATATCCTCCCTCTTACGTCTCCCTCCCACCTTCCGTATCCCACCCCTCTAGGTGGTCACGAAGCACCGAGGTGAACTCCCTGTGCTATGTGGCTGCTTCCCACTAGCTATCTATTTTACATTTGGTAGTGTATATATGTTCATGCCATTCTCTCATGCACCATTTATGAATGCTTAGGAAATGATTCATAAAAGAAACTACAAAAGCATTTTAAATCACTTATGAAAAATATATATTCAATTCCAAAGGGAAATAAAATTAAGAAATTTAAAATGTTTAAAAACTCACCAGAGGGGGGTTTCCCTGGTGCCGCAGTGGTTAAGAATCCACCTGCTGGGCTTCCCTGGTGGTGCAGTGGTTGAGAGTCCGCCTGCCGATGCAGGAGACACGGGTTTGTGCCCCGGTCCGGGAAGATCTCACATGCCGTGGAGCGGCTGGGCCTGTGAGCCATGGCCGCTGGGCCTGCGCGTCCGGATCCTGTGCTCTGCAACGGGAGAGGCCACAACAGTGAGAGGCCCGCGTACCACCAAAAAAAAAAAAAAAAAAGAATCCACCTGCCAATTCAGGGGACACAGGTTTGAGCCCTGGTCCAGGAAGATCCCACATGCCGCCGAGCAACTAAGCCCGTGCACCACAACTACTGAGCCTGCGCTCTAGAGCCCGTGAATCACAACTACTGAAGCCCATGTGCCACAACTGCTGAAACCTGTGTGCCTAGAGCCCGCTGTCCACAACAAGAGAAGCCACCACAATGAGAATCCCGTGCACCAGAACAAAGAGTAGCCCCTGCTCTCAGCAACTAGAGGAAACCTGCATGCAGCAGCAAAGACCCAATGCAGCCAAAAATTAAATAAATGAATAAATAAATTTATTAAAAAAAACTCACCAGAGGTAAAAAAACAAAACAAAACAAAAATGCAAAAAAAGTATGTCTCATAAGGACGTAGATAACATGACCACAAAATATTCAGAGTATTAATGTGTATGACTTCCTTGTAGTTGTTTAGGATTTTGTAAGTTATTTCTTCAAAAAGATTGGGTTAAAAGTTTTTATTAATTATAGAATTACCTGATCACTAGCTGACTTTGTTTTCAAATCATTTGTGGCAAATAGAAATTATCAGTGAAAATCAGTATTTTCACTATAATGCTTTAGAAACCAAGTGAAATTTTATTAAGATATACTTTCCTTATGAATCCATCTGAATTGTAGCTATCACTCTAGTTAATTTTTATCCATTCTTTAAAATTAAAAAATGATAGCATGGAGATTTAGATAGTGAGGAAGGGGTTGCGAATGAAGAACGATAGATTTTATTCTTTTCAGACAGAGGTGGAAATGTAGTTTAAGAAAAGCTAAAAATATTAATTCTGTTACATATCTTCATTGTTTTTCTAAATAAATTTTAGGCAAAACTGACAGATGAATTACATGTCTCTATTTGGATAATATTCTCATCTGAACATATAAAAACAAGAAATTTGGGAGAAGCTATAGTATTTCTTTCAAATAAAACTACCCTGGATTTTCACATCTAAATCTAAATAACTCCATATATAATAAGTTTAATGGCAATAAATCAGCCAAGATTGGGGCTTATGTCCACAATTTAGATCTTTCAATAAAAAACTTAAAACAATTGCTAGAAGACATTGGAACTTGAGTAGAGTTGACGACCAAAGATTAGGTATGATTTGTAGGTGTAATGAGTCAGGGAAAAATCTGTGCGTGTATAGTTTCCTTAGTCTCAATAGAAAAGATTGCTGAAGAGTTTATAAACTATATTCTAGCAAATTAGAATTCCTTGAAAAATAAGATACTGATTCACAAATCTTGTTTTAAAAAATGCTATTTTAGTGCCTAAAGACAGCAGTTTCACTAGTAAAATTTTTCAAAAACAATTAAATAAATTCACTGATGTATAAAAAAGTTTCTTGTTTTGAGTTTCACCTTCCTGTGATAAGCAGGGTGTGAAGACAAGTGGAAACTCTGAGGATGATTGCTATTAACACACAATTTCTGGGCTACAAACACCTGCTAGCACATATCATGGACTTTGGCCTGGATGGATAGATACATTGTTCTGGCCTGATTGAACTACCTGAGGAAACACTGCAGGGAACTAAAGATAGGAGTTGTACAACACTTCTTCTCTTCTTCCTATCCGAGAGTCACATATAATCATGTTTACCTGTTAAGTATTTATAATCCTAACTTGGAACAGAACTTAGTTCTGTGCCTGGTTCAAAGTGCTCAATTAATATTTGTTAAATGTTCTTACTGCATGATTAGTAACGATTAGTTACTGTAACTATCAGCTTCCTTCCCTGTGCTTATTCCCTTTTTTGCTCATGTGAACATATATGCATTTATATATGCTTATGCATCCAACTCTTCTCAGCCAGCATGTGTTCATCTCTAGTGATCATTTTAAAACAAAGGATAAATAAAGAGCCCTCTCCTTAAAAATGTCTTTAATCATCTTTATTAATCACAACCTCATGCATTGGAAAACAGTAGTACTTATATGTGGATGATGTTATTTATTCAGTCTCCAGAAAAAAATGTGTTCCTTGTATGAATTACAGATCCCTTGCACTGACTCTTTAGCCTCCTGCGTGCTCTAGAGTGACTAGCACAATGCAACCCACTGTACCGACTAAATAACTGTTTGAATGAAAGAGAACGGAATTAATATAATTTTAGCTGTGAGATATACACATATGAAATGCAGGAGGATCAAATTAATCACAAGAAAATCAACATTAATAACAGGAGGTACACATTCTCCAATCCCTAGTATGCATATAGTATTTTACATACATTATTTTAGATATTTCTAGTAGTTTGAAAAAGTCAATATTATCACTCCCCTTTTACACAGGAAGAAACTGAGATGGAAAAAATTAACCTGTCCGGGATCACCAAGTAGACAAGTAGCAGAAATCTTTCTATTATTTCACACTCCCTCCTTAATTATGGAGACCTTGCCAAAATACTAACTTGCATTTTCTTTGAAGCTTTTATTAGTGGAGACATTATTTTTATGAGAATATAATAGGGGCTAGATGCCTTAACAACTCTTCCTTCTCCATTCTCCTTTACCTCACCTGCTTACCATACAAGGAAAAAATGTTTTCCAACTTGTCCTCATTGTTTCCTCCATTCACTTCCTATATGACTTTCCTGAAAGATACTAGTGATACATGGTTCAGATCTAATGATATATTTATGAGCTTTTAAAGTGAAATGGAACATTATAGAGACATATTGCTATAAACATTTAAATCCATTAAACTGGTTAGAAAATATGTTCAAAATTGTGATCAAACTTCCGACTGAATCTGCCTCTCCATCTTTAAGCATCAGCATTTAGTTTTATAAATTAAAAAAGGAAAAGAGAGGCATTGTTCATCTTTAAACTTTTTCTCTTTTATTCATTTAGTTATGCTGCCTCAAGTTGTTGTTTTTGTTTTTAATCTTTTCTACAAAAGCCGAATGTTTCAGTTTCCCTAGAAATTAAATAGGTATTTGTGGTTTTGCCTCAGAACCTTTTTACTGAGACCCACAGTGGACTAACTTAGCTTCTGAGCAATCGCAAAAGTAAAACTGTGAAATGTGAAAATGAAGAGTAAAACTTCTCAGACACCCAGTCAAGGCAATAAACATATTCATCATATCCCCAAACTCACCAAATTGTATCCAATAAATATGTTCAGTTTTTTAAAAATATCATTTATACCTCAATAAAGCTGTTTTAAGAAAGTAAATTTTTTCAAAACATAGAATATGTGTTCAGATAAGGAGAACATGAAAAATTCTGTCCTAAAGAACAGAAATAGAAGAAAACAAATTAAAAAGAGTAAGAGAGAAAATAAAGAAAAGCTACAAATAAGTCTTTCTATTATGTCCCTAAGAGAAAACAAATTAGTACTAAAACTTGAACATTAGCTAAAGGATGTACTCACTAAAGCAACATACATTTTTAGGTTAAATTTTATTTATGTGTTAAAGATATAGTAATTGATGGCATGAGGACTTTCATTTCCAATATTATGGCAGACTAGTTTATTCAGACAAACCATCTTGCTAAAAAGGAATAAAAATGCTCAAAGCAAATTGTTTCTCTCTGGAGAAATAAAACTTCATCCTAGGACTCAAAGTATTTTAATAAAATTTTTTCAAGAAAAACCTGAAGCTTAGAATAAAAAAATAAAAGGATACCCAAGGAAAAAGCACCATGAGTGATAATCAGCTTTTAAAAACAGATAGCAAACATAGACCTACGAAGCCTTAAATATAATAAATATCAGACACACAAAATAGCTCTGCTTACTTTAATATTTCTAGTCTTCAAAACTTCTATAGAAAATAGACACTATGTACAATGACCTCTCTGATTTGGGGGGAAAAAAAGGAAAGAGAAATTGAGTAAATTAAATATGGAGTAATCTAAAAGAAAAACTGAGTAAATGGGTTTACAAGCTGATTAAATACAGTTCATAATACAACAAAGGACCTGAAAACTAGAGCAGTAAAATTATCCAGAATACAACAGATAGTGACAAAGATTGGAAATGTTTAAAATAAGCTAGGCAACATGGTGAATAAGTAAGAAAGCCTCACCATAGTAAAAGAATATCAAGGATGTGTCAGATACAATATTGAAGAGATAATGGGTAAGAATTTTCCAGAATTAAGGGACAGAAGCCACAGATTCAAGAAGCCCAATGAATCCCAAGCTAGATAAATAGAAAAACATTTACATTTAAGGATGACAAAGTGAAACTGAACAATAAAAGAAAAATTCAAAGAGAAAATCCTAAAACCTGTCTAAGGGGAAAAATATTCTTCAAGGAGTGATAGTAAGACTGATAGCTCACTTTTAAACAGCAACAATGGAAGCCAGGATACTGAGAAAAAAAGTTTCAACCTAGAAATCTATACTCCCAAAGATGTTTTCAGACCTACACAGAGCTTGTCATTATTAAAGGAAATTTGAAAGGCTGTCCTTCAGGCAGAAGGAAGGTGATCTCAGAAGGGACACCTGTGATACAAGAACAAATGGAGCAAAAATAAATTGGTAAATTCGAGAATAAATCTTAATAAATGTCAATTGTATTAAACAGTGATAATTATATGTGCAGTTAAAAAAAAGATAGAATTACAATAATGATACTTATTCAAAATCAACTGAGAGTATAGTAGTGGTGTTAACATTTCTAAGATCCTTTTGTTACTAAGGAATAACTTGCTCAAAGTATTGTTAATCATTAGGTTTTGATAAATTAAGTGCGTACGTAGTCACTATCATGTAGTTGTTAATTTCTGTAATATGTGAAAGTATTTTCTATTTTAAAAATTATGTTAAATGCCCTCTTCCCTCTCCTAAACACAAATATTACAAATAAGTACTGGAGAATCCAAAATGTCTTGCTAAATCCCAGTAGTTACTCTTCTATAGTAATATTTGCTTAATTCTGAACGCTAAGTACATAGAAGTGTTTCCTTGTATGTATGCCATACATTTTCTCAAAATAAGATTTTATGCATAGAATAAGAACTACATTTCAATAATGATTAAACGTTTTAAAATATGGTCTATAATTGTAGTTTTTACTGTCTTACTATTGTTGGTGAGAAATTGAGTAAGCCTATAAGCAATTGTAAACAAAGCCTTAGAAGTATATGAAAGCATATACATTTTTCAGAATAATTGAAAAGAATATTCTTCTCTATAATACTTTAATAATAGCTTTTAAACATATAGTACGTATTTATTTCTATTCATTTTATCATAATGCTAAAATGAATTTGCTCATGGTGGCATATACCATTAGAAATTAATGTTGAAGTTGTTGTATCTTGTTAATAAAAATACAAAGGGGAATTTTTAAAATTAAAACTGGTAATAATTTCTTCTGCCTTCTAATGTTTATGCATAATTAATTGTATTAATAGAAATAATTTTTCTACTGCTTCCTTTCACTTATATTCAATAGTGGAATAGAAAAAAAATGGGTAAGATCCTGAATAGATGACCATCCTTTAGGGGAAAATGTACATACTTATGAATTTTGGCTATTCTCAGGGAGGCTAAGAGCTCCACTGTGGAATTGAGTTCTTCCTTTGGAACCCATCTGATCGGACCTAGAGGAAGAGAGAGAATACTCTGCATAGGAAAATCAACTGGTTCTCTCTTTCAATTTCACTCTCTCTCTCTCTCTCTCTTTCTCTCCCTCTCTCCCTCCCTGTGTGTGTGTGTGTGTGTCTCTCTCTCTCCTGTCTCTTTCTTCTGTCTCTTCTCTCTCTCCCTTTTTCCCTGTCTCCCCACCTCGTCTCTCTCTCTTTCCCATCCTCCTTTCCTTTTCCCTTTAAAAGCTGAGATCTCAGTTGACAAAAATATTAGAGAGATGTTTTAGAAACAAGGAAGGCTAAATTTATGCTTCACCTCATCTTTCCATATTGCTAATCTTCAGTGAAGTGTACTAAATACACAGACACTTATATACTTGATTTGTTTTTATCTGGGGGGAAAATCAAAGACTGAAGCTGTTTTCCATGGTATCTTTGTCTCAGGATGTAACAGTGAAAGCATCTATCATTTTAATTAATTCAAAGGAAGTAGGACAATTGAATGGAAGTAAAGAAAGTATATGTCATCTCTAACCACTAAAAATCTTTGGGATATTTAAAAGAATAAGGAGCTCCCACAAAACTTCATTTACGTTTAGATCAGAAAAAGTAATCTTTAGCTATTATCTGAGATATATTATTTAAAAATCACTATGTTACAAATTCTTAATCAGATGTTATGTAAATTACTTATATACTTATTATTTTACTTTGTCATTTTATATTTCTAGGAGTATATGAAAATAATAAAATTAGAGGAAATATATTTTCTTTCACGTAATATCCTGCTCCCTATAACTGTTTATTGTATTTACCCATTTTGGAGGAGTGGGGAGTAAATTTTACATGAGTATTCCACATACATACAGGAAAGTGTACACATTATAAGTTGATGAATTTTCAAAAAGTGAATATATCCATGTAACCATAACCTGGGTCAATAAATAGCACAGAAGTAGCATCCAGAATCCAGCAACCAGATGCAGCCCACCCACTACACCACAGTTTAGTTTAGACTATTTTGGAACTTTACAAGAATGGTATTATACTGTACTTTTTAATTTTGAATAGCTTCTTTCAATATCATTTGGTTTGTCCAATTTTCCCATATGGTTGTCACTGCCAATAAACAAATTTTTTGCATTATATTATATTCCACTGAATGAATATATGATGATTTATTGATTCTATTATTGGACAATCTAGGTTATTTCTAGCTTTTTCATACTGCAAATTATACTGTTATGAATATATGTACATGTGTTCGGTGAAAGTATGCACACATTTCTGTGTCATATGTAAACCAAAAGTGTGATTGCTGGGTCACAGGGCATATCTGTTCAGCTTTAGTATTTAAATTACCTATAAACCACTGTCACATCAGTGGGATCAATGTAGTGAGGTGAGGTTGTTTATTTGAGATTTTTCTTGTTTCTAGAGATAGGATGGTATTACTATAACTTTCCCTCTTAGAACTGCTTTTGCTGCATCCCATAGGTTTCAGATCATTGTGTTTTCATTGTCATTTGTTTCCAGGTATTTTTTGATTTCTTCTTTGATTATTTTAGTGATCTCTTTGTTATTTAGTAGCTTATCATTTAGAGTCCTTTTGTTTGTACACATAAAGCAATTAGAAAAACAAGAACAAAAAGACCCCCAAAGTTAGCAGAAGGAAAGAAATCATAAAGATCAGATCAGAAATAAATGAAGAAGAAATGAAGGAAATGATAGCAAAGGTCAATAAAACTAAAAGCTGGATCTTTGAGAAGATAAACAAAATTGATAAACCATTAGCCAGACTCATCAAGAAGAAAAGGGAGAAGACTCAAATCAACAGAATTAGAAATGAAAACGGACCAGAAACAACTGACATGGCAGAAATATAAAGGATCATGAGAGATTACTACAAGCAACTCTATGCCAATAAAATGGACAACCTGGAAGAAATGGACAAATTCTTTGAAAAGCACAACCTTCAGAGACTGAACCAGGAAGAAAGAGGAAAATATAAACAAACTAATCAGAATCACTGAAATTGAAACTGTGATTAAAAATCTTCTAACAGAAAAAAGTCAAGGTCCAGATGGCTTCACAGGTGAATTCTATCAAACATTTAGAGAAGAGCTAACACCTATCCCTCTCAAACTCTTCCAAAATATAGCAGAGGGATGAACACTCCTAAACTCATTCTATGAGGCCACCATCACCCTGATGCCAAAACCAGAGAAAGATGTCACAAAAAAAGAAAACTACAGGCCAGTATCACTGATGAACATAGATGCAAAAATCCTCAACAAAATACTAGCAAACAGAATCCAACAGCACATTAAAAGGATCATACACCATGATCAAGTGGAGTTTATCCCAGGAATGCAAGGATTCTTCAATATACGCAAATCAATCAATGTGATACACCATATTAACAAATTGAAGGAGAAAAACCATATGATAATCTCAATAGTTGCAGAAAAAGCTTTTGACAACATTCAACATACATTTATGATAAAAACTCTCGAGAAAGTAGGCATAGAGGGACTTACCTCAACATAATAAAGGCCAGGTATGACAAACCCACAGTCAACATTTTTCTCAATGGTGAAAAATTTAAACCATTTCCACTAAGATCAGGAACAAGACAAGGTTGCCCACCCTCACCACTATTATTCAACATAGTTTTGGAAGCTTTAGCCACAGCAATCAGAGAAGGAAAAGAAATAAAAGGAATCTACATTTGAAAAGCAGAAGTAAAACTGTCACTGTTTGCAGATAACATGATACTTTACATAGAGAATCCTAAAGATGCTAACAGAAAACTACTAGAGCTACTCAATGAATCTGGTAAATTAGCAGGATACAAAATTAATGCACAGAAATCTTCTGCATTCTTATACACTAATGATGAAAAATCTGAAAGAGAAATTAAGTAAACACTCTCATTTACCACTGCAACAAAAAGAATAAAATATCTAGGGATAAACCTACCTAAGGAGACAATAGACCAGTTTGCAGAAAACTATAAGACACTGATGAAAGAAATTAAAGATGATACAAACAGATGGAGAGATATACCATGTTCTTGGATTGGAAGAATCAGCATTGTGAAAATGACTATACTACCCAAAGCAATCTACAGATTCAATGCAATCCCTATCAAACTACCAATGGCATTTTTCACAGAACTAGAACAAAACATTTCACAATTTGTATGGAAACACAAAAGACTCCAAATAGCCAATGCAATCTTGAGAAAGAAAAATGGAGCTGGAGGAATCAGGCTTCCTGACTTCAGACTATTCTACAAAGCTACAGTAATCAAGATAGTATGGTACTGGCACAAAAACAAAAATATAGATCCATGGAACAGGATAGAAAGCCCAGAGATAAACCCACACACATATGGTCACCTTATCTTTGATAAAGGAGGCAAGAATATACAATGTCAAAAAGACAGCCTCTTCAATAAGTGGTGCTGGGAAAGCTGGACAGGTGCATGTAAAAGAATGAAACTAGAACAACACACAACCATACACAAAAATAAACTCAAAACAGATTAAAGAGCTAAATGTAAGGCCAGACACTATAAAACTCTGAGAAAAACATAGGCAGAACACTCTATGACATAAATCACAGCAAGATCTTTTTTGACCCACCTCCTAGAGAAATGGAATAAAAGCAAAAATAAACAAAGGGGACCTAATGAAACTTAAAGGCTTTTGCACAACAAAGGAAACCATAAAGGTCACAAAAAGACAACACTCAGAATGGGAGCAAATATTTGCAAACGAAGCAACTGACAAAGGTTTAATCTTCAAAATATACAAGCAGCTCATGCAGCTCAATAACAAAAAACAAACAATCCAATCCAAAAATGGGCAGAAGACATAAATAGACATTTCTCCAAAGAAGATATACAGATTACCAACAAACACGTGAAAGGATGCTCAACATCACTAATCATTAGAGAAATGCAAATCAAAACTACAATGAGGTATCACCTCACACCCATCAGAATGGCCATCATCAAAAAATCTACAAACACTAAATATTGGAGAGGGTGTGGAGAAAAGGGAACCCTCCTACACTGTTGGTGGGAATGTAAATTGATACAGCCACTATGGAAAACAATACGGAAGTTCCTTAAAAAACTAAAAATAGAACTAACATATGACCCAGAAATCCCACTACTGGGTGTATACCCTGAGAAAACCATAATTCAAAAAGAGACATGTACCACAATATGCATTGCAGCACTATTTACAATAGCCAGGACATGGAAGCAGCCTGGGTGTCCACTGACAGATGAATGGATAAAGAAGATGTGGCACATATATACAATGGAATATTACTCAGACATAAAAAGAAATGGAGTTATTTGTAGTGAGGTGGATGGACCTAGAGTCTCTCATACAGAGTGAAGTAAGTCAGAAAGAGAAAAACAAATACTGTATGCTAACACATGTATATGGAATCTAAGAAAAAATAAAGGTTCTAAAGAACCTAGGGGCAGGACAGGAATAAAGGCGCAGACTTAGAGAAAGGCCTTTAGGACACAGAAAGGGGGAAGGGTAAGCTGAGATAAAGTGAGAGGTGGCATGGACATATATACACTATCAAAGGTAAAATAGATAGTTAGTGGGAAGCAGCCACATAGCATAGGGAGATCAGCTCAGTGCTTTGTGACCACCTAGAGAGGTGGGATAGGGAAGGTGGGAGGGAGATGCAAGAGGGATATGGGGATATATGTATACATATAGCTGATTCACTTTGTTATACAGCAGAAACTAACACAACAATGTAAAGCAATTATACTCCAATAAAGATGTAAAAAAAAAAAAGAAAATAGTGAGGTGAGGCAGATTAACTATTTACCTTAGAGTCAGCTTGAATTTAGTCCTGTTCACACAACTTTTTTTACTATTAATATTAAGAATATTATTTAATTTCATTGACCCTTAGCCTATATAGCTGTAAAAAGCATGTATTACTATACCATACATTCTTATAAAAATATTAAATAAAATAATATATGTTGAAAAGTATGTAATAAAATGAGTGTTTGATATTCATTTTTTTGACTTGGTGTTAGTACAGTTAAATTATATGTGAATGAGAGCAGTTGCTCGACAATGGCCTCAGTGCTAAGTATTTTGTTTTCCCTCAATCAGTCTCATTTTATCCATTTGGAGTAGAGGGGCTAGAACAACCACACAGAGCCTTCCAGAGGCTTTCAGTAAGCAAGGCATCTGGTTGGATAGCAGGTGAGCACCAGGGTTCAAACCTGCACACAAGAGCCTTAAGAAAGTGGATTAGAGACTGAGCCAAATCAAAGCAGGATGGCCTTAGAGCAATTGCAGCTTCCTAAATGGTTTTTATATTGTATTTGCATATAGCCCTAGGCAGGAATATCATAATTTCAAGGACAAACTAAACATCCTCTTACCTACAATCTGCTTCCGCCAGAGGAATTGCAAGGTGAGGCCGACAGACCATTTCTGCATAATGTACATACTTTCATTTAAGAATGTTTGAATGCAGACTTTCTATACACATATTACCTATATAATAAAAATGTATATGGCATGAGTATATGTCATGCATGAATATGGCATTTTAGAAATCTTGAACCCATGCTTCTAGTTCACATAAGCAAGGACTATGAGAGTCATTTGGCAATCTCTGCTCTAACCCACGTTGTCCCTTGCCACATGTTCCTACTAATTTCATCGGTGCTCCATAATTTTAGTGTGCACAGTTGACACCGTAACTAATACTCATTAAGAAAGAATTTATTAAGTGACAGGTATGTGTTCAGCATTGCTGTGTGCTATATGAAGGAGGTGCAATAAGCACAATCTTCATTTCCTTTTCCTCAAGGTACTCAAATACAAACTGCAGAGGCTCAGGAAATGTTTTACAGGATAAACTGGAATCTGACTACATTATAAAAGCAGTGAAATCCCCTGCTTCATACTTCCTCCACTTGGCTGAAGTTATTAAACTGCAAAATTTAAACACGAGAGCATATAAAGTTTGAAAGAAAACCTAAGATTTGTCCTTTTTACCAGTCAGCCATATATAACTTTTAAAAATATTTTAGAGGATAATCTTTTCAAAAAGAGTTGTCTAGAGTCTTAGTTTTAATGAATTTTTCTACTAATTTCTAATAAGTACAGATGAATAAATTCTTTACAGCAAAAGGGATAAGAATGTTAAGATTAACAAAGGCAGTTGTTCATCAGGACTGAGATTCTTAAACAGGTTTTGCTCTTCTGTTAATCATTGTTCAGCTCTAGAGAGCAAACTCTCAGAAGCAAAACAGTTCTGTTTGTAAATAAGTCTGGCAAATAGAAGTTAATTATAAACAATGTGGCTTTTTTCACAGTAAGAAATACAATTCATTATTTTAATCATAGGCTGAGTGTTATATGTGACCATGATGTTCTAATATTATTTTCTTAGATTAATGGTTTATAATTTTAAACTACAAAATTTAATCCAATGTCCTATTTCCCTAAATGATTAATTTGAAAATATGCTTTCATAAAAATAACATTAATGTGGTCTTAGCTCCAGTTAAAAATATGTTATATATATTACATATCAGATATTGTGCATGACCCTGTCAGCAAGGAATTTGGAATTTTATAGGAAAGATAGACACATGCAATAATTAAAGTATTTTCAAGTTGCAGAAGTACTGAAGAAGTGAGAGTGATACATTATTGTTGTGTGAGAACTGAAGAGATTACAGAACAATTATCAGTGAAGGCAGAACAGGAAGGATAATTACTGACTGGATTTTGAAATGTAACAAGGGTTTACTAGACCTTTGTAGGGTGGTGGTGGTATGTTAAACGCATATGGCACCATATACACAAAGATGCAGATGGATTATTTAGCATGGCATGTGTGTGAAGCACTAAAATTGTTGGTGTTTTTCGGAACATTAAGAGTAAATGGAGATATAAATGAGTATGAGTAGAACATAAAATAGGTGAAGTAAATAGGAACTAAATCATAGAAGGCCTTGTATATTTCTATTTATACTCTGGAAGTTAGTCTTAATTTGCTAAACTAGTGGTTTTCATATTTCTAAGTGCATAAAACATCCTTGCACTTCTTTTAAAAATGAAGATTCCTAAGAACTCTGCTACCATCAACTCTTCTCCCCATCTGATTCATTTTGGTAGATGGAAGACTCACAGAATTTGAATTTTTAAGGTTTGCACTGGGAGAAAAACTGTTTTAGGCATTAAAAAACATTGAAAGCTGAAAAGTAGAAGACTGATATTGTCATATTTCTAGCTTTTAGAAGTAGTTTGAGAGCAGTTAGCCCAGGCTGACCGGTGAGGAACTACTGGACAAGTACCAGTGAGCAATGATGGAGTTTTGAAATGTAATAGTGATTTATGACAAAGGTAGCAATGTAGTGCATTAAGAAATGATGGTCTACTTAATAAATGGTTATCAATAAGCATAGTAGAGCTCTTATTTTTTGTCTTTTCCACACACAGAATTTCTATCTTACATCAAACACAAAAATCCCAGTTTTATTGAAAACTTAAATTTGATAGGTAGAACAATAAAACTTCTAGAGGAGAATAACTTTATGACTTTGGTTTAAGTATCAATTTTAAAAATTGTGTATAAAAAGCTTTAAAAGAAAAAAATGATAAAATGGACTATGTTAATATGAGTATTTCTTATTCTTTCAAGACTTGATTAAGATAGTGACAGGGCAACCTACAGAGTATGAGAAATTATACTTAATATATATATCCAGAATATATAAATAATTCTTTAAAATAATAAGAAAGAAAACTTTGAGATATGAGTTAAAGACTAACTTTTGAAAAGTGGATATCCAAATGGCCAACTAACATATGAAAAGCTGCTCACAACTAAGACAACAGGAAAATGCAAATTAAAACCACAATGTGATACCACTCCATACCCAGTAGAATAGCTAAAATTAAAAATGATTTAAAAAATTAAATGTGGACAAGGATCTTGAATAATCAGAACTCATATACTACTTGTAGGAATGCAAATTGTTACATCTACTGTGGAAAATTATTTAGTTCCATCTCCTAATCTGATAAATGAATACCCTATTAATTCTATCCCTGTTTATACACCCAATGAAAATATATACACAGGTTCAACAATAAACTCTATAATATTCACAGAAGCACTTTCATAAGGGCCACAAACTAGATACAATCCAAATTCTCATCCATAGCTGACTTAATAAATTGTGGGACATTCAAAGAATGGATACTAAAGTTTCCAATTGTCACATGCTGCCTACAAAACATTCCAAATTTAGTAGATTAAAATAACAAACATGATCACAAGTACTATGAATCAAGAATTGGAATTGGTTACAGTGGGAATGGATTTTCTCTGTTCTATGATGTTTAGGTCCTCAGCTAGAAAGATTCCAGTAACTGGGAATGACTACAGTGTCTGGGAATCAAAAGTTTCTGAAGGCTTCTTCACTCACATGTTTAATGTCTAATTGACATTACTAAGACTGTCCTCAACTAGAACCTCTGAATGTGGTTCGTGCTCCTCTCTGAGCATTTCTGCTTCATTCTAAGAAGGTAGAGTCCCTAGAGGGAGTATTCCAAGAGGTAGTGTTTCAAGAAACCAATGTAAAAGCTAAAAAGTTTCTTCTGCCTTAGCCTTAGAAGTCACGAGTCACACACAATCCCTTAAGCCACAAAGTATTGATTACAAGCAAGTGATTAAGGTCACCATGATTCAAGGGGAGAGGAATTAGAATCCATCCTTTGGAATTGGTTAGCCCATTTTACAGAAGACTACGTGGTCTGGGATATACTGCTCTGGCCATCTTTGGAAATGCAATCTATCACAAATGCACTGATGTAATTGACAATTCTACCCATCAATATAGATGAATCTTTCAAATGTTATGTTGAGCTAATGAAGCCAGACACAAAAGAGTACATATTAAGTAAATCCATTTATATGCAAAATATTAAACCAATTTATACTTCTATATGTCAGGATGGTCGTTACCAAATGGGATAGTGATTGAAAGAGCAACAAAATGGTTTCTGAGCTATCACTTATTTTATATTTCTTTTGAGTAGTACAAGTTACAAGGTTGTGCTTATCAAGTGAAAATTCCTCAACTGTTTGCTTATGGTGTAAGAATTTTTCCCTGTGCATGTATTATACATCAATAAAAACTTAAACTAAAAAGAAAAACCTTTTCAATTTATTTACATTTAGTATATATGGTCTATGTCAATATTTTAAGATCATTTAAAATTTTTTTTTCACTTTTTTCTTCACTCATTTCTTTTGTACTTTCATTCATTATACACCTGTACAAAACTTTTACAAACAAGCATCCTACCTTGTTAGAAATAATACTTGGATTTTCCAAGATGAAAGAGGAGTAGGAGTAGGTAGTTTATCTCTCCCCACAAACACATCAAGAATCCATCTACAAATGGAACAATTCTCACAGAACACCTACTGAACACTAGCAGAGGACCTCAGACACATAAAAGGACAAGAAAAATCCCCATGTAACTGGGTAGGATGAAAGAAAAAAGAAGGGAAAAGGAAGAGGGGAGGAAACAGGACGGGACCAGAGCCCATGGCGGGGAGCTGGGAGGGGGGAACTGGGGAAGTCCCTCACTGGCAGGGAGATCAGTTAGGACAGAAGGGGAGCTTTGGGGGCTCAGAGGAGAGTGCAGAAACCAGTCTGTGGCAGGCAGGACAGACTGAGCCCTACACAGATGGTCCATGCCACAGCCCTGTGTGCCCCAACCCAAGATGGGTGACTATGGGTGTGCACGGGGGCTGGGTGCTAGAATGTGGGGTTTGGAGAGCAGACCTGGGGAGGGGACTGCTGTTGGCTGTGACGAGACAGCCTGTAGGGATGGGATTCAGGAGCTCCACAACCAGATATGCTCATGGAGGAAGCCCGGACTGCCACAGAAGCAAAGCACCATTGCTGAGTGACATGCAAAGGCAGGGCTGCCATTGCAGCCTCTCTCCTCACATGCCAACCCCTGCCTCCACATGCACTATGGAGGGTTCCCACCAGCTCACACACCCCTTCCATCACCTCCTCCACAGCCCCCCTGACATGGGCAACCTGCCAGTCCTGATCGCTGCCTGATGGGCATGCATAATCCAATTGATACCCCAGCATCTCCCGTCTGGGCAGCCTGCTCATATCGATCACCACCTTGGCCCCTTCCTGCCTGACAGGCTCGTGTGCTCCTGCAACCTCTGGAGCAGACTCCAGTGGGAGGAACACATGCAGAGGTGAGACAGAAAACCCAGCTGAGCCCCAGGGGCTGTATGACTAAGGAAGAAGAGTTGAAACCTCCTTGTGGGTACATGAACAGTGGAGTTACACCTCCGCTGATGGCTTCCTATATTCAGCACCTGTGAAACATCTGGAAGGACAAGTGTTCCTGCAGCTGGGACAGGTATGGCTTTAGCAGCTGTGGGCTTTGTGAGCACATAAACTTGGGGGTTGGGTCAGGTCAGAGTCTGAGCTGCCTCCATAGCTCCCAGAGTGGGTCCAGGTGCATGACTACTGCAGTCCTGGGACCTGACCTCAGTGGATCTGTGCTGGTGGCTTGGTGAAAGCAATGCCCTAGAGTCACCAGGGCCAATTGCCGGCATACCCACAGTTAGGGTGGGACTGAGAGCAGTGCCAGCAACAGTATACTTTGTGAGCCCACACAATGTGTGACATGGGACACAACAGAGCACATTCACAGGTGAATGGCTTCAGAGGAGGACTACTCAGTGGCTTCTCTCCAGATGGGAGTGCTCCAATCAACCTACCTTGCACCACAGATCACAAACACAGCTAAGAAACAGGTCTGGGGGCTTCTACTCCAACAACTAGGGAGCAGATCCCACCCCTTACAGGGTGGTGACAACCACAGAACAAAGGGGAGGCCCTGCTCAATCTCTAAGGCAGGCTCTGGTCACCACAACACCAGTCAAACTCCCTATCAAGGGGATAATGGCACAAGCCTCTGGACCAAACTCACCTACAAGGGTGCAGACACAAGAAGCAAGAGGAACTACAATCCTGCTGCCTGCAGGAAGGAGACCACAAACACAGTAAGTTAGACAAAATGAGACAACAAAGAAACATGTTGCAGAACACGAAGCCAGATAAAAACATACAAGAAAAACTAAACGACAAGGAGATAGGCAATCTATCTGAAGAAGAATTCAGAGTAATGGTAGTAAACATGATCCAAATCTCAGAAAAAGAATGGAGGCATGGATCAAGAACAACAACATAGAAGAATTAAGAACAAACAAACAGAGATGAAAAATACACTAGAAGAAATCAATAGGAGAATAACTGAGGCAGAAGAATGGATAAGTGAGCTGGAAGACAGAATGATGGAAATCACTTCTGCAGAACAGAATAAAGAAAGAAGAATGAAAAGAAATGAGAACAGTCTCAGAGAACTCTGGGACAAAATTAAACACACCAACATTCGAATTATAGGGGTCCCAGAAGAAGAGGAAAAAGAGAAAGGGCCTGAGAAAATATTTGAAGAGATTGTAGTTGGAAACATCCCTAATATGGAAAAGAAAGAGTCACCTAAGTCTAGGAAGCACAGAGAGTCCCATACAGGATAAACCCAAGGAGTAACACACTGAGACACATATTAATCAAACTAACAAAAATTAAATACAAAGAAATAATATTAAGAGCAAAGCAACAAATAGCATACAAGGGAATCACCATAAGATTATCAGCTGATTTTTCAGCAGAAATTCTGCAGGCCAGAAGGGAGTGACATGATATATTTAAAGTGATGAAAGGCAAGAACCTACAACGAAGAATACTCTACTCAGCAAGGATCTCATTCAAATTTGATGGAGAAATCAAAAGCTTTATAGACAAGAAAAGGCTAAGAGACTTCAGCACCACCAAATCAGCTTTACAACAAAAATGCTAAAGGAACTTTACTAGGCAGGAGGAAAAAAAAAAAAAAGAGACCAAAACTAGAAACAAGAAAATAACAAATGGGAAAGTGCTCTGAAGACAAACATAGAGTAAAAGTGGGAAACCATCCAAACACAAATATGATATCAAAACCGACAACTGTGAGGAAATTACAAATGTAGAAAATGGGAACTGCATTTGAAATTAAGATACCAGAAACTAAAACAAGCTTGTATATGTATAGACTGTTTTATCTAAACCCCATGGGAAATGCAAACCAAACAACTACAATAGATAAACACACACAAAAGAAAAAGCAACCCAAACACAACACTAAAGATGGTCACCAAACTACAAGAGAATAAAAAAAGGAAGGGAAGAAAAAAACTTACAAAAACAAATCGAAAACAATTAAGGAAATGGCAACAGGAACATGCATATTGATAATTACCTTAAATGTAAATGGATTAAATACTCCAACCAAAATACAAAGAATGGGTGAACGGATACAAAATCAAGACCCATATATATGTGGTCTACAAGAGGCCCAATTCAGACCTAGGGACACATAAAGACTGAAATGAGGGGACGGAAAAAGGTATTCCATGCAAATGGAAATCAAAAGAAAGCTGGTGTAGCAATACTCATATCTAACAAGATAGACTTGAAAATAAAGACTATTACAAGAGACAAGGAAGGACACTACATAATGATCAAGAGAGCAATACAAGAAGAAGACATAACAATTGTAAATATATATGAACCCAATGTAGTTGTACCTCAATACATAAGGCAAATCTTAACAGCCAAAAAGGGGAAATCAACAATAGCATAGTAATAGTGGGGGACTTTAACACCCCACTTACACCAATGGACAGAACATCCAGAGAGAAAATTAATAAGGAAACACAAGCCTTAAATGACACATTAGACAAGATGGACTTAATAGATATTTATAGAGCATTCCATCCAAAAGCAGCAGAATGCACTTTCTTCTCAAGTGCACATGGAACACATCTTGGGTCACAAATTGAGCCTCAGTAAATTTAAGAAAACTGAAATCATATCACACATGTTGTCCAACTACAATGCTTACAGGGAAAAACTACTGTAAAAAAACACAAACACATGGAGGCTACACAATATGTGACTAAATGGATCATTGAAGAAATCAAAGAAGAAAGCAAAAAATACCTAGAGACAAATGACAACAAAAACACGATGATCCAAAACCCATGGGATGCAGCAAAAGCAGTTCTAAGAGGGAAGTTTATAGCAATACACTCCTACCTCAAGAAACAAGAAAAATCTCAAATAAACAACCTAACATGATACCTAAAGCAACTAGAGAAAGAAGAACAAACAAAACCCAAAGTTAGTAGAAGGAAAGAAATCATAAAGATCAGAGTAGAAATAAATGAAATAGAGATGAAGAAAACAATAGTAAAGCTCAATGAAACTAAAAGCTGGTTCTTTGAGAAGATAAACAAAATTGATAAATCTTTAGCAAGACTCATCAAGAAAAAAGGGAGAGGACTCAAATCTAAGTTAGAAATGAAAAGGAGAAGTTACATTGGACACCACAGAAATACAAAGGGTCATAAGTGAACACTACAAGCAACTATACACCAATAAAATGCACAAGCTAGAAGAAATGGACAAATTCTTAGAAAGATGCAACCTTCCAAGACTGAACCAGGAAGAAATAGAAAATATGAACAGACCAATCACAAGTATTGAAATTGACACTGTGATTAAAAATCCGCCAACAAACAAAAGTGCAGGACAGGATGAACTAAATGTTTGGTCTCTAAAACATTGAGAGAAGAGTTAACCCCTACCCATCTGAAACTCTTCCAAAAAATTGCAGAGGAAGAAACACTCCCAAGCTCATTCTACAAGGCCACCATCACCCTGATGCCAAAACCAAAGATGTCACAAAGAAAGAAAACTACAGGCCAATATCACTGATGAACATAGATGCAAAAATCCTCAACAAAATGCTAGCAAACGAAATCCAACATCACATTAAAAGGATCATACACAATGATCAAGTGGGATTTACCCCAGGGATGTAAGGATTCTTCAATATACACAAATCAATCAATGTGATACACCACATTAACAAATTGAAGAATAAAAACCATATAATAATCTCAATGGATGCAGAAAAAGCTTTTGACAAATTTCAACACCCATTTATCATAAACACTCTCCAGATAGTGGGCATAGAGGGACCCTACCTCAACATAATAAAGACCATATATGACAAACCCACAACCAACATTATTCTCAATGGTGAAAAACTGAAACCATTTCCTCTAAGATGAGGAACAAGACAAGGATGTCCACTCTCACCACTATCATTCAACATAATTTTGGAAGTCCTAGACACAGCAATCAGAGAAGGAGAAGAAATAAAAGGAATCCAAATTGGAAAAGAAAAAGTAAAACTGTCACTCTTTGCAGGTGACATGATATTATACACAGAAAATCCCAAAGATGCTACCAGAAAACTACTAGAGTACATCAATGAATTTGGTAAAGTCACCACATACAAAATTAATGCACAGAAATCTCTTGCATTCCTATACACTAACAACAAAATATCAGAAAGAGAAATCAAGGAAACAATCCCATTTACCACTGCATCAAAAAGAATAAAATACCTAGCAATAAACCTACCTAAGGAGGCAAAAGACCTGTACTCAGAAAAATATAAGATACTGATGAAAGAAATAAAAGACCACACAAAAGATGGAGAGATATACCATGTTCTTGGATTGGAAAAACCAACATGGTGAAAATGACTATACTATCCAAAGCAATCTTCAGATTAATGCAATCCCTATCAAATTACCAATGGCATTTTTCACAGAATTAGGACAAAAATTTTACAATTTGTATGGAAATACAAAAGACCATGAATAACAAAAGCAATATTGAGAAAGAAAAACGGAGCTGGAAGAATCTGGATCCCTGACATCAGACTATATTACAAAGCAACAGTAATCAAGACAGTATGGTACTGGCACGAGAACAGAAATATAGGTCAATGGAACAGGACAGGAAGTCCAGAGCACCTTTGGTCATCTAATCTATTACAAAGCAGGCAAGAATACATAATGGAGAAAAGAGAGCCTCTTCAATAAGTGGTGCTGGGAAAACTGGACAGCCACATATAAACTAATGAAATAAGAACACTCCCTAACACCAGACACAAAAACAAACTCAAAATGGATTAAAGACCTAAATGTAAGACCAGATACTGTAAAACTCCTAGAGGAAAACATAGGCAGACATCTTTGACATAAATCACAGCAATATCTTTTTTGATTCACCTCCTGGAGTAATGGAAATAAAAATAAACAAATGTGACTTCATGAAAGTTAAAATCTTTTGCACAGCAAAGGACACTATAAACCAAATGAAAAGACAACCTTCAGAATGGGAGAAAATATTTGCAAACAAAGCAACTGACAAGGGATTAATCTCCAAAATATACAAATAGCTCATGCAGCTCAAATTGAAAAAACAAACAACCCAATCAAAACATGGGTGAAAGATCTAAATAGACATTTCTCCAAGAAGACATACAGATGGCTAAAAAGTACATGAAAAGATGCTCAACATCACTAATTATTAGGGAAATGCAAGTCAAAACTACAGTGAGGTATCAGCTCACACTGGTCAGAATGGCCATCATCAAAAAAATCTACAAACAATAAATGCTGGAGAGGGTGTGGAGAGAAGGGAACCCTCCTACATTATTGGTGGGAATGTAACTTGGTACAGCCACTATGGAGAACAGTATGGAGGTTCCTTAAAAAACTAAATATAGAGCTACCATATGATCTAGCAATCCCACTTCTGGGCATATATCCTGAGAAAACCATAATTCGAAAGCATATATGCACCCCAATATTCATTGCAGCACTATTTACAATAGCCGGGACACAGAAACAATCTAAATATCCATCAATAGAGGAGTGGATAAGAAGATGTGGTACATATATACAATGGAATATTACTCAGCCATAAAAAAGAACAAAATAATGCCATTTGCAGCAATATGGAAGGACCCAGAGATTGTCATACTGAATCAAGTAAGTCAGACACAGAGAGACAAATATATGATATCACTTATATGTGAAATTTTAAAAAGGGTACAAATGAACTTATCTATAAAACAGAAATAGAGTTACAGATGTACAAAACAAAGTTATGGTTACCAGGAGGTAAGGTGGGAGAAGGATAAATTAGGACATTGGGATTGACACATACACACTGCCATATATAAAATAGATTAATAAGAACCTGCTGTATAGTACAGGGAACTCTACTCAATACTCTGTAATGACCTATATGGGAATAGAACCTAAAAAACAGTGGATATATATCTAACTGATTCACTTGGCTGTATACCTGAAACTAAAATAACATTGTAAATCAACTATACTCCAATAAAAATTAAAAACAAAACAAAATAAATAAACTAATAATACTTGTAAAAATAATGCTGGTATAATTGCTCATTGTTTACTTATCACAGAATAACTTATTTCCAGAAGTAAAGTTAGGCTCACCATTATGAGATTCTCTTTGTTAAAAGTAATAAAATTTATTGAAAAAGACATGAAGAATTACAATACATGAAGCAATTTTTATCTTGTTACATTATTTATATTTATATATACATGGAAATAGCCATTTCCCCTAGAAATTTAGAACTTGTCATTTTTTTTCCTAATAGATTAGATACTTTTTCTCAGACCCACATCTAATCCATCAGGAAATCCTTTCCTTTCCATTTTTGCTTTAATACATATCCAGAATTAAACCATTCCCAACCACCTCCACTGTTACTGCTTTGTCCCAATTGTTATCTACTACTTAGAATTTTCAACAGCATCCTAATAAGGCCCCATTTTGCCTTTGCCCCCTTGTATTCTAATTCACAACACAGCAGCCTGAGTGATCTTTTAAATCTGTCAGATCATGTAGATCATTGTTGCTCTTATTCAACTCATCCTCCAAAGGCTTTGATCTTGGAGTAAAAGCGAAAGTTCTTACCAAGACCTACAAAGTCCTACAATACTTCAGCTCCTTCTTCTCTCCCAACTTGCTCATTTTGCTTTAGCTACTTGGCCTTTTTGCTTTTATCAAAAACATCAGGCAAGCTCTCATCTTGTGTGTTTGTATTTCCATTTCCCTCTGCCTAAGCCAGTTTTCCTCTAGATCCATGAATGGTTTATTCCTTCATTTCCTTCTGGTGTTTGTTCAAATTTCACCTTTTCTTTGAAGCTCTTTCCTGATCACTCGTAACATATCCAACCTTTTCCTATCCCCATCATTCCCATCTTATTCAACCCTTCCCCACTTATTTCTGTTGAAAGCACTGATCAACTTTACATACTTATTTTGAATTGTTTCATTATTGTAAGTCTTTTCTCCCTCACTTTCACCCTTAACAGAGTGAGTCCTGATTCCACAGGCCAGAATGTGTGTGTGTATCAAGGAGATTTTACCCATTGTTTCCTCTTTCTCAAGCAACCTTCTCTATTCCATTGCTCTTTATTTGTTTTTCAACATTCATATTTAAGTTTAAATGTCTCCTCAGGTAATCTTTCTCTGATCATTCTACAAAAAGTAGTCCGATCTTCTACCTATTATTCTCTATCATAGTTCTTGGTTTATTTCTTTCATAGATCTTTAGCATTATATAGTTATTTTGTTCATTTAATTATTGATTTATCTTCCTAACTAGAATATAATCTCAATGAGGAGAAGACATCATTAAAGAATGAATGTGTGAATAGATAGCAGATTTTACCCGGCCACTGTTTTTTGTTTTTGTTTTTGACAATTCCTCTTATAGACAAAGCTTATACTTTCCTTTTGAGTATAATTTTTATTGTTTTAGTATAGCTAAAAAATAGAGGTTAATAATATTTTTATTTGCCAATATATGAAACTCTATCTTATTTCTAATTTGGGGAGTACTCTCTTTTTTTTTCAGGTTACCATATTTTCTTCATAGAAAATGGAAAGCTTCCTTCATCTACAGGTCGAGAGAGGAGCCTGATAAATCCAATGGTAATCCCTAAACCAATTAACTACAAAATCCCTTTGCTTCTAGGATTGGCATATGGCTGACTCTGAGACAAAGAGGTGAAATAGGGGTTTGCTAGGGGCTAAAGATAAAGAAGTTTTCTATTTCCTAAAATAAACCACCAGAAGATATAATTTCTCAGTCTGGTAATTTTGTGCTATGTGATTGTGAAGCTTTGACATTCCGTAGTTGTTTTGTTCTCATGAAGGACACTACTTTAGGAATGAAGACAGATGAATTCATAGTTTGGGAAATTGCAGAGATACAGACTAGATCCAATGGATTTAGCTAGATTGAATCAATTGTACCTCTGGACTTCTAGTTGTTTGAGCAAATATACATTCTTATTTTATCCATTATAGTTGGCTCTGCTATACTTACAGCCAAAAGCAGTCTCACTGAAATTCAGAGTTTTGATTTTACCATCACTTTATACTATTGTACTCAATTGGAAGATTCTACATATCACCCATTGCTTTGGACATATATTGATTTGCACATCACTGTAGCTATTTGAAGAGGCATTTTATGGCAGAGAGCTTGTGCCTATTACCTTCACATTCCTTTGAATATAGAGAATATTTTTTAGTGAACTTCTGAACGTGAGACCCTAGTTCCTGTCATCATAACTGTTATTGATTAGTTTAGTATCTTCTAGAAACTAAAATCAATTACAAGTCAAAGGTAATGCTATTTTATTCTTCATCCCACAGACTGTACACTAACAGGAGTTTGTTTCAGGTAGTAAGAGACTAATTTCAAAGTTTGTCTGCTTCTTTCAAAGATGTATAATCTTTCATCAGTAAATATTGATTCATTTTCACTCAGGTTGGAAATGTTTTAGAGAAACTCTCAGTACAATTAACCAGTCTTACCAGTCAGTAATATCTAAACTGCTTGGACAGAATTCCATATTTCCAGATGATTTGAATTTTTTTCTCTTGTGTTATCCCTTGGATGCCACATTATCTTTGTAAGCATGTGGAGAAAGTATAATTTTCCCTTTTGCAAAAAAAGAGATAAAGAAAAGCATACAGTAATAATTTTGCTATGATATCATGATAGTTCAATTTACTTCATGAAGAACATGTAAAATTGAAAAGGTATGGAATATTTTCCTTTATGTTATTATCCTTCTGTTGTAGAGTCTCAAAAATTCCTATAATACTGGCTCTTAGGTTACATACAGACAAAAATACATTTGAAATTACTGTGGTTATTATTTATAGAAAAATATGTTTTTCCCAGTTATAATTTTGAAATGTTGAACTCAGCCAAAACTAAATGACTTTTTAAAGAGAATAATACAGGACACTTCCATATTTTAAGGTGTTATAAAACTGAAAACTAGGATTTTCTATGAAAAACATGGATATGTTACTACAAATATGAAAATTTATTTCATTTGATACCTTTCTAAAACTGATTTCTAGATATATAATATACCACAATCCCTTAAAATAATTTATTAAATCCTATTCTACAGAATATACATTTTCTTTCTTTTCCTTTTTTTTTAAAACATCTTTATTGGACTATAAGTGCTTTACAATGCTGTGTTGGTTTCTACTCTATAACAAAGAGAATCAGCTATACATATACATATATACCATATCTCCTCCCTCTTGTGTCTCCCTCCCACCCTCCATATCCTACCTCTCTAGGAGGTCAAAAAGCACTGAGCAGATTTCCCTGTGCTATGTGGTTGCTTCCCACTAAATATCTATTTTACATTTGGTAGTGTATGTATGTCCATGCCACTCTCTCACTTCTTCCCAGTTTACCCTTCCCCCTCCCCATGTCCTCAAGTCCATTCTGTACTTCTGTGTCTTTATTCCTATCCTGCCCCTAGGTTCTTCAGAACCATTTTTTTTTGACTACATATATACGTGTTAGTATATGGTATTTGTTTTCCTCTTTCTGACTTACTTCACTCTGTATGACAGTGTCTATGTCCATCCACCTCAGTACAAATAACTCATTTCATTTCTTTTTATGGCTGAGTAATATCCCATTGTATATATGTGCCACATCTTCTTTATCCATTCATCTGTCAATGGAAACTTAGGTTACTTCCATGCCCTGGCTATTGTAAATAGAGCTGCAATGAACATTGTGGTACATGACTGTTTTTGAATTATGGTTTTCTCAGGGTATACACCCAGTAGTGGGATTGCTGGGTTGTATGGTAGTTCTATTTTTAGTTTTTTAAGGAACCTCCATACTGTCTTCCATAGTGGCTGTATCAGTTTACATTCCCATCAACAGTGCAAGAGGGTTCCCTTTTCTCCACACCCTCTGCAGCATTTATTGTTTGTAGATTTTTTGATGATGGCCATTGTGACTTGTGTGAGGTGATACCTCATTGTAGTTTTGATATGCATGTCTCTAATGATTAGTGATGTTGAGCATCCTCTCATGTGTTTGTTGTCAATCTGTATATCTTCTTTGGAGAAATATCTATTTAGGTCTTCTGTCCATTTTTGGATTAGGTTGCTGGCTTTTTAAATATTGAGCTGCATGAGCTTCTTGTCAGTTTTGGAGATTAATCCTTTGTCAGTTGCCTTGTTTGCAAATATTTTCTCTCATTCTGAGGGTTACCTTTTTGTCTTGTTTATGTTTTCCTTTCCGGTGCAAAAGCTTTTAAGTTTCATTAGGTCTAATTTGTTTATTTTTGTTTTTATTTGCATTTCTCTAGGAGGTGAGCCCAAAAGGATCTTGCTGTGATTTATGTCATAGAATGTTCTGCCTATGTTTTCTTCTAATAGTTTTATTGTGTCCGGTCTTACATTTAGGTATCTAATCCATTTTGTGTTTATTTTTGTGTACGGTGTAAGGAACTGTTCTAATTTCATTCTTCACATGTAGCTGTTTAGTTTTCCCAGCACCATTTATTGAAAAGGCATTCTTTTCTCCATTTTATATTCTTGCCTCCTTTGTCAAAAATAAGGTGACCATATGTGCATGCGTTTATCTCTGGGCTTTCTATACTGTTCCATTTAACTATATTTCTGTTTTTGTGCCAGTACCATACTGTCTTGATTACTGTAGGTTTGTAGTATATTCTGAATTCCAGAAGCCTGATTCCTCCAGCTCTGTTTTTCTTTCTCAAGATTGCTTTGGCAATTTGGGGTCTTTTGTCTCACCATACAAATTGTGAAAACTTTTGTTCTAGTTCTGTGAAAAATGCCATTGGTAGTTTGATAGGGATTGCACTGAATCTGTAGATTGCTTTGGGAAGTATAGCCATTTTCACAATGTTAATTCTTCCAATCCAAGAACATGGTATATCTCTCCATGTGTTTGTATCACCTTTAATTTCTTCCATCCGTGTCTTATACTTTTCTGCATACAGTTTTTTGTCTCCTTGAGTAGGTTTACTCCTAGGTATTTTATTCCTTTTGTTGCTATGGTAAATGGGAGTGTTTCCTTAATTTCTCTTTCAGATGTTTCATCATTAGTTTATAGGAATGCAAGAGATTTATGTGCATTAATTTTGTATACTCCTAGTTTACCAAATTCATTGATTAGCTCTAGTAGTTTTCTGGTAGAATCTTTAGGATTCTCTATGTATAGTATCATGTTATCTGCTAACAGTGACAACGTTACTTCTTCTTTTCCAATTTGCATTCCTTTTATTTCTTTTTCATCTCTGATTGCTGTGGCTAAAACTTCCGAAACTATGTTGAATAACAGTGTTGAGAGTGGACAACTGTCTTGTTTCTGATCTTAGTGGAAATGATTTCAGTTTTTCACCAGTGAGAATGATGTTGGCTGTGAGCTTGTCATATATGCCCTTTATTATGTTGAGGTAAGTTCCCTCTATGCCTATTTTCTGGAGGGCTTTTATCATAAATGGGTGTTGAATTTTGTCAAAAGCTTTTCCTGCATCTATTGAGATGTTCATATGGTTTTTATTCTTCAATTTGTTAATGTGGTTTATCACATTAATTAATTTGTGTATATTGAAGAATCTTTGCATTCCTGGGATAAACCCCACTTGATCATGGTGTATGATCCTTTTAATGTTCCCGCAGCCAACCCCAGTCCTCTCTCTGGGATCTGACCTCCAAATCCCAAGCCTCAGTTCCCAGCCCCCACCCATGCCAGTGGGTGAGCTGGTGAGTGCTCGTCAGCACCGATCCTCTGTGCAGGAATCTCTCCACTTTACTCTCTGCACCCGTATTACTGCGCTCTCCTCTGTGGCTCTGAAGTTTCCCCGCTGCCTCCCTTGTCTCCGCCAGTGAAGAGGCTCCCTAGCGTGTGGAAACCTTTCCTCCTTCACAGCTCCCTCCCAGAGGTGTAGGTCCTGTCCCTATTCTTTCATCTGTTTTTTCTTTTGCCCTACCCAGGTATGTGTGGAGTTTCTTGCCTTTTGGGCAGTCTGATGTCTTCTGCCAGCATTCAGTAGGTGTTCTGTAGGAGTTGTTCCACATGTAGATGTGTTTTTGATGTATTTCTGGGGAGGAAGGTGATCTCCACGTATTACTCCTCCATCATCTTGAAGGTCTCAGAATATACTCTTAATATAACCAGAAGTGTTTTTCTGTTCCACACTGGTTTGCTACTCTTTAAAAAAATATGTTAGGCTGCTGTCCTTAAACATATTCTTAAAAAGTAATCTATCATATTACAACAATGCTCATGTGTAAAAATATTACTATACCTCACTGTAATACCACTTAGATTCATTTTGGTACACTAGTATTTCTTTCATTATTGTGCTAATAGATTACTATTATAAGAATATAGTTAAATTTGGTACATAATCAACCATAGGAAACCATCTTGGAGTTAAAAAGTATGTTTGAAGTTTCAAATTTTTATTTTCTATACTTGAATCTAGAACAAAATAAAAATTAAATCCCATATTCTGGGATTTTTCACAGAACTAGAACAAACTATCCTAAAATTTATATGGAACTACAAAAGACCCAGAATTGCCAAAGCAATCCTGAGGAAAAAGAAAAAAAGCTGGACGCATAAACCTTCTTGACTTAAACAGTACTGCAAAGTTATAGTAAGCAAAACAGTGTGATATTGGCACAAAACCAGATATATAAATAAATGGAACACAATAGAGAGCACAGAAATAAACCCACACACCTACAGTCAATTAATTTATGACAAAGGAGGCAGAAATATACAATGGAGTAAAGACAGTCTCTTCAACAAGTGGTGTTGGGAAAGCTGGAGAGCTTTATGTAAATCAATGAGGTTAGAACATACCCTGTAACCATATACTAAAATAAACTAAAAATGGTTTACAGACCTAAATATAAGACACAATACCATAAAACTCCTAAAAGAGAATCTACTCAAAACATTCTTGGATATATATTGTAGCAATATTTTCTTAGATCAGTCTCCCAAGGCAAAAGAAATAAAAGTAAAAATAAAGAAATGGGACATTATCAAACTTAAAAGCTTTTGCACAGCAAAGGAAACCATCAATAAATATTTGCAAGCGATACAAACAACAAGGGTTTAATATCCAAAATATACAAACAGCTCATACAACTCAATATCAAAAAAATTCCAATCAAATATGGGCAGAAGACCTAAACAGACATTTCTCCAAAGAAGACATACAGATGGCCAACAGGTACATAAAAAAAAAAAAAAAAAAAGTTCAACATCACTAAGTATTAGAGAAATGCAAATCAAAACCACAATAAGTTATCACTTCACACTGGTCAGAATGGCTATCATCAAAAAGTCTACAAGTAATAAATGCTAGAGAGGATGTGGAGAAAAGGGAACCATCCTATACCATTGGTAGGAATGTAAATTAGTACAGTCACTATGGAAAACAGTATGGAGGTCCTTAGAAAAATAAGAGCTACCATATGATCCAGCAATCCCACTCCTGGGCATGTATCTGGAAAAGACAAAAAGTCTGATTCTAAAAGATATATGCACCCCAGTGTTCATATCATCAGCACCATTTAAAATAGCCAATACATGGAAATAACCCAAGTGCCTATCAACTGACAATTGGCTTAATAAGATATGGTATATATTACATACAGTGGAATATTATTTGTCCATGAAAAAGAATTAAATATTGTCATCTGCAGCTACATGGATGGACCTAGTGAATATCATAGTAAGTGAAGTCATACAGAAAAAGACAAATATTATATGATATCACTTATATGTAGAATCTAAAAATACAAATGAATCTATATCCAATATAGAAACACACTCACAGACATAGAAAATAAACTTATGATTATCAAAGGGGAAAGGGAGAGGGGAGGGATAGATTAGGAGCATGGAATTAAAAGATACAAACTACTATGCATAAAATAGATAAGCAACAAGAAATAATTGTATAGCACAGGGAACTATATTCAGTACCTTATAATAACCTATAATGTAAAATAATCTGATAAAAATATATATGTATAACTGAAACACTTTGCTGTACACCTGAAACTAACACAATACTGTAAATCAACTATACTTCAATTAAAAAAAGCATGCAATACATGGGGCAGGGTGAGAAAAATATTTACTATAAATATGTCTAACAATTCTCTATAAAAGAACTATAAATTAATAAGCAAAACGTGGACAACCAAATAGAAAAAACAGACAAAAGATTTGGTCAGATACATCTTGAAAGAGTTTATGATATTTTTAAAAAGCCACTTGAGTGGGAGTTTCAAAGGAAATAGAAAGGATACATAAAAACTGATTCTGGATGAGGAGGAATAGGAGCCTTAAGAAATGGTGGAAGAGTAGTTCTTAGATGAGAGAAAGAAGAGTCTCTGGATTTTAAGAGGGAGGCAGGGAAGGAGAAGATGGAACTCAGTTTCTAAGACTGATCTGCAGACAATGTTCAGAAAGTTCTTGCTGAAGAGTTTCTCTTCTCTTTGTAAAGAGGGAAATGTCTTCTGAGGAAAACAAGGATTCAGAAGTAGCAGAAGACAGAAGTCTGAGGAGAGTGAAGATTTCACTGTGGAAACCAAGACTACGTTGAACAGAAAAACTTAGTAAGAATTTTGGGAAATATTTCTGGTCCATTTGAAGTTGGTAGCCTTTTATTAATTTATAAAGCAACTCTAGGATCAGTTGGCTGCATTTTATGAACCCAGCTCTCAATACTTTCCCCTAATTTTCACCTAGTCTATTTGCTTCCAATCTGTATAGCATGTCTATTTCCTTTGAAATTTTCCTACTTAATTAGCTTTGATTCTAAAATCTAGATTATGGCTAAACACAAAACTCATGCATGACTTTGAATGGGTTATAAAAGTACATTAATTTTCCTCACGCAACAAAATATTTGGAGGTAAAAACTTGAGTCCCTCCAGTAGTGCAATAATATCAGGACGTTGGTGTTTGTGCAAATTTTTTGGTATTTCTTTAATGGTGAGAAGAAGAATCCTGCAGCCCCAAACATTGTCCCCTCACTAACATCTCATATAAGAAGGAAGAAAAAGGACAGCCAAAGGGTGTTCCTATCGTAAAAAAGAAAAAAGGTTCCCAGAAGTGTCCTCTCCCCGACCCCCATCTTGATTCATCTTCTGGTGCTGCTTCCAACTAAAAGAGATTTTGTTAGTAAAAAACTGAGGAAAGTGTACTAGGTAAATAACTACAGTATTCGCTATAGTTCACCATTTAATAGCACTTTTGCCAATATCTTAAACTTTCTTGCCCTTCTGTCACTTTGTCACATCCATATGTAAAACTCCAAAGTTGAGTACTTGTGAAAAATTGAAGAGGTTGTGATCAGAAGCGATATGTTTGACTTGCAATATTTTTAAATATAGAGAAATGACAATATAGAAGATTTATTCATGAGAGCTAGTAAATTAAGTGGAGGAGAAGGTCATTGGTGATGAGAAAGTCAAGGAATTAAATATAAAATAGCACACTGATTACTGGGCAGCATAAGACAGAAATTTAAATGGAATTTTACTTTTTTCTCTTAAAAAGTAATCTTTGCATGCTTTAGAAAACTTGAAATATAGAATAAAGGAAGAAATTGAATTTAAAGAAGCTTTATTATCTCTAGTTATATGTTTACCATTCTAGGCACAGTTCACGTAAAAGTGATTATGTCCTATAACTAACTCCTTAGGTGCACACAGTCCAAGAGATATACAAGCATAAATACAGTAAAAAGTTTTACATTGCAGAAGTTTTCAACTAGGAAAGTTTATCATGCACTCCTTTACCATTAGATTTAATTCAATATAAAAATAATAATAAACCACTAATATATGTCAGAAAATCCAATAGAGATCTCATTATCCTCATAAAAACTATTTCTGGTTTTTTAAAATAATGTTCTTATACTGAATCTTTTCAAACATGAAGAAGATACATAGAATAATATAACGTACATCTGTTTGTCCACTTCCCAAACACATCTTCATGCTCTCTTCAGAAGTAACCAATATCCCCAATATTGTACTTACTATTTCCCCTGCGTGCCTTTATACTGATGTTAAATAAATATCCTCAAAGTATTCAGTTGTGTTTTATGCTACTGCCATATTATGCTGTATCTATCTTCAGCTTCCTTTTTATCACTCGTTCATGTGAGATTTATCTATACTGATACCTAAAAAATGAAACTGATTTTTTTCTGTTGTAGAGTATTAAATATTTTCTACTTCTCCAGTGGGAGAATTATATGTGTCCTGTTGATGTCAGAAATGGCCATAAGATTTTTTTTAGACAATGAAATGTGAAGGAAAGTGATGAATGTCAGTGGTATGACTTTGTGATTTCTTTCTCTTTTCCATGTAAAGCTTGATGATACTTATAGAAATATCTCTGTCAATTTTTTTCCAGAGTGCAAAGGTTGGAAAACAGGACAGAGGCTAATCTATGATGTAGTGTGAGAGAGTAATAAACTTTATTGTAAGCCACTGAGATCATTTGTTAGCACAGCATAAGTATAGGTTAAGCTGACTGATGTAATTTAGTTTCATTGCTATTGAATATTTAACTGTGTATATAGACCAAAAATTTTTATTTATTTGGTTGATTGTTATTGACGGAAATGTGCCCCCCCCCCAAATTCATACATTGAAGCTATTACCCCCAATGTGACTATATTTGGAGACAGAACCTTTAAAGAGGTAATTAAGGTGAAATGATGTCATGAGGGTGTGCCCTAATCTGATAGCTGGTGTCCTTATAAGAAGAAGAAGAGATACCAAGGAAACACACAGAGAAAAGTCCATGTGAGGACACAGCGAGAAGACAACTATCTGCAAGCCAAGGAGAGAGTCCTCAGGAGAAAGTAAACTGCCGAAATTTGATCTTAAATTTTCAGAACTGTGAGAACATAAATTTATGATGTTTAAACCACTCAGTCTGTGGCATTTTGTTATTGCAGCCCTAAAAATACTAATACATTGATGGACAGTATTTTTAAATTTTTTTCTAGTACAAACATTGGTATAATGAACATCCTTGTTTGTATTTCTTTGCATACAAACTTGAGAATCTCTCTATCACATAAGCTAAGTGTGAAAAAAACTTATGGATCAACAGAAGCTGTATCTTCAACCAAGATTTTGATGAACGAACTTTGCTGGTTTATACACAGCAGTTTATATGAGAATTTTCATGTTTCATACCATTACTGTCATTTAGACTATGGTTAGCTCTTCACAAATATGTAGTCACTCTCCGATTTTAGTTAAGCTCATTAAAGGTAGAAGAGGTACCAAACATTGTTGTATTTCTTTAACACATATGTAATGAACATTGCTGGTAAATATTTCTATTCTATGAGGAATACATTAACATATTATTATTATTGTCAAACTAAATAAGAGAAAACATGATTACCAGATGGAATGTGAACAACCCTTAGATTAACTATTTAAATGTAGTCAAGTCTGAGTATTTTGTATTTTTATTCCAAAATTATCTGTTGAAGAGACAGAGATTTAATTTATGTATTTAATAAAAATGTTAACCCTTGATCATCAATAAAAATATATTTTTCTTCTAAATACTAGATATATACATATTATTTCTTTCAATATACAGCAATCATCTCAAGGTAAAAGCTAAATAACATGATCTTACTTGATGTACATCAGGAATAATTTGCCTTTTTTACATACAAGATTGCTTTAAAAAACTATTGAAAATCCCAATCAAAACTTATGGTTAAAATAGTTTCATTACAGAGGTAATAGTCCAAACAAGAAAAATCTTATTTCCAATATTTTTATTCAAAATCATCGAATAAAATAATAATTCCCTGGAATAAATCAGGTAGTTTCTACTTTCCTTACTACCATGCTGGTTTGGTACTTAGTGACCTAAAAGTTAGTGCTCCTGAACAGCTGGTGTATTTACATGCCTGTCCTTCCCAAATATTTAGGATGAACAAAAAAGCCCAAACTGCATACCATGCAAATCTACATTTTTTAGGAATGTGAGGGAGAAAAGCGATTTTCAACACGTAGCATATTACAAACATAAATATGTAATTTAGTTTACAGAATGATTTTTAATAACAATGTAACTTATGGTAAAGTTTCCTTAGCAGAAATAAAAGAAAAAAAATTACGGTTGTTTTCTGAATGTAGGATACTTTACATAATCCCAATTAACTGATATATGTTCTCAAAAGTTAGCATAAACACCATAAAACTGCAGAATTAGCACGTTACCATTTACAAATTTAAAAAAAAAGCAGTAAAATTTAACAAAGCTGAACTAGTTCAGCACTTGTAAAAATCCCAAGTCAAAATTTATCTTCCAGTTTCACATCTATTATTTATGGTTGGTGCTAAACCTATGAAATATGGTATCAAAAATAGAAATACCACAGGGCATTTTACTACTGCCAGCAGGCATTACTTCATCATGTAATAGAATCACGGATAAAGCTGTTGAGACCTAGGAAGAAAAGAATCCATTAAGCAAGCTGAGGAGATTCCAATGGAAATGCAAACCAATTAATCCTAATAAAATCCATGCAAAAGTAATGCAATACAAAGTGATATACACTCTCATGTGACAAAAAGGAAAGTGATTGATAGTCTGTAGTTTAATAAAATTCCTTAGGCATCCAAATACAGGAGAAAGAAAAAAAGTGATAAAAATACCGAAAGAACAATAAAGGAAATGTGAAATTTTATGCTGCCTTTACATCTAAATATTGTTTTATTATTTTGACTAAATGTGTCGCTGTGTGTGTGTGTGTGTGTGTGTGTGTGTGTGCGCATGCTCGTGTGTGGGTGTTAATGTATGTTACTGCTATTATACTCTTGATGCAGAAAAAAAGTTGTAGTTATTTTTTCCCAGCCCCATCTGGGCCAAATAAAATATATATTTTTTCACAATATGGCATAATGTTGCTAAAACTGTTACTGAAAAATCAGTAATCTAATGATTACTGAGCACACAAAGTGCAAGACAGATGTTAAATTCTTTAGGAAATAAAGTCTACCACTGAACACACCCTCAAAGCCTTGGTAGTATAGTTGGCAAGATAAAATGTGCAAGTATTTAAGCATAAATTTAACTTATTTCTAGACAATGAAGTATAGACTGTAAATATTTTTCTATCTTCTTCAAAAGAACCTGAGTTAAATAAGGCTTTTGATAATCTGGACTGTACATAAATTTATGTATACTGAAGAAAGAGAAGAATAGAGAGATCATTTAGAAAATGTTCAAATTATGTACATGTGAAGGAAAGGGCCATGAAATATTTGGTGAGAGTGTCTGGAATAAATAGGAACTAATTTAACTAAAAGAAGAATCAATTGAATTGGTTATCAAACATCTTTGAGTGTAAAAACTATAATGGAGGATAACTATTTCTTTAATTTCTGAGAAGATATTATTAATAAAAATAAGATTTTAATTAAAATGATTAAGTCAACAAAACAATTTCCCCTCAATTCTCTAAATTAAAGCTAATACTAAAAATTTAACACAATTTAATCAACTAATCAATCTGAGAAATTCTTCTTTTGTAAATATATTTGATTAAAATTATGTTCAGCATCAAACATACATTAAAATGTCCAAAAGCATTTGAAAGGTTAAGAATGGATATCACAACAAAGGCTATGGCTAGAGATTTCAATTTGCAAAATATATATAAAACAATAATCGAGGAATGGATGTAGGTAAAGTCATGGGACAGGTTAAAGTTGCCCAAGGGGAAAAATAAAGGCTTCAGATACATCCAGGTCTGCAAGTAGATTGGAGGTCATCAATGACTTCTCATATAGTAGCTTCAGTGGCCCAGAGAGGATGTAAAGGAGATTGCAGAAAGACAGATAGAAATTCAGGACCTAGCACATTGCTTAAATCAATATTTTAAAGCCTCTTCAAGAAGAGAAGGAGAAAGATGGAATTTGGGAATGAGTTTTGATGGTCTGTTCAGTTTTCAGTAATGTCTGAGCATAAATATAATTATTATGTTTCTTTATAAGTAAGTACAGTTGACAACTGAACAATGCAGAGGGTTAATCCTTATATGACTTATAGTTGGCCCTCCATATCTGGGGTTCCTCCATATCTGCAGATTCAGCCAACCACAGACCATATATAATCTGGTCTGCAGATTATATATGGTCTATAATACTCTAGTATTTACTATTGAAAAATGTCCAGATATAGGTTGACCATTGCAGTTCAAATCCATGTTGTTCAAGGATCAACCATAAACTAATTAAATAGACTTTTTCAAAGTCATGGTCACTAGTAAGAATTAGACCACATATCCTTGATAACAGCAGTATTTTTGCTAGAAATTATTTTACAAACTAGTTCTCTTTCATTCCATATTGATTTCCCCCATAGAATATAACTCCAAGAGTCAGAGGTCTTATCTGTTCACTTCATCATAATGTCCCCAGTGATGAGCACATGTAGGCACAAAATAGAATTTTTTGTATAAGTGAATTATAAACCTTATGATATTTTCACAATAACAGTGTTTCTAACTTCTGATGTTATTTCTAATTAATTTTTTAATGAAGCATACTGTAAGAAAGAAAAATAATTTTACAATCCCAGTAACTATTAAAATCATTTGTATATTCCTTTCAAGACTTTTATATTATCCTATATATAAAATTCAGTATAATTTTTCTCTCTGTGAATCAGTGAGATTATACTAGGCTATGATGAGGTAACAGACAACTGAAAAGTGCCAGCAGATAAACATGGTCAAGTTTATATATCATGGATTCTCTATGTCCACTGTGGATATGGGCATGAGTGTGTGTGTGTATACATCCATTTGTCAGGATGGCTCTTCTCATTGTAGTCACTGAGGCTGACTGAGGCTTCCCATCAATATGTAGGTCCTCTAAGTTCATGTAGCAGAGGAGAGAGGATGTAGGAAGTCACATGCTGGCTCTTAAACCTCTCACCTGTAACTGACAAAACTTAATTCCTGCTAAGTCACTATGGTTTACATTTCACTTGCCAACCAAATTTGCAGCCATGATTACATTCAGTAAAAAAAGGTGAGAAAGTGCAAACGTACCATTTGTCTGGAAAGTAAAGATCTGGGATTATTTAGTAAACAGTAATACTGACTACCTAGCACATTCAGTTCACTGTTTGTGGAATTTGCCCTAATTATCGAAAATAGTAAAGAAAATTGTGTTTGTGTTACACAAAAATATTTGAAAAGTGCAAAGGTGACAATTCAGGCATCAAGTCAATCCTAAATTACAATTTATAAAAACATTATGAATCAATTTGAATCACTAATTATATATTGACAGAACAAAAAGAATTATATATGAAAAAGGTATAACATTCAAATTTAATGAAGTATGTGCCATAATAGTGAAGGATGTTTAACATTAAGGTATGGTTGAGAATTAACCATATCTTATTATAACCATAATTATAAATATGGTAATGGTAATGATGCTGGAGATATACCCTTTGTAATACATTAAAATACATTTTTCTAAATACACAAGAAACCATGCTGCTGCTGTCAGTTGAGATTGTAGGGTATCATTTCAGTAGGTACATGATTGTAGTGACACAAGATCTATATGTGTGAGTACATGAAATAAAAACTAAAGTACTTGCTTACTTTAATTTTAATTGTAGCACTTTCTTTGACGCTTTAGTGTTGTCATAAAAACATACCATGAGAAAAATGTTTTACACTAAGTTTTAGAAAGAATGCTAGTCTGCTCAGATGGTTTTGAGGGAAAGGTAGCTATTAATACAAATGGGTAAACACACAAGACTATCATCTTAGATCAAATTGAAATTAAGTGTTATCATTATCTTCTTCAGTTCTCTCCTCCTATGTTCATGTTTTATGCTATCTTTACAAAATTTAAAGCAAAGAGTTTCAGTGACTTCCCTGGAAATCATGATGGATTACTTAAATAGGAAGATTTTTAAAAAGTAAAATCACTCAAAAAAGGAATCATGTTGAAATATGTCTAGATGTCTTTGTAGTTTTACGATTTTAGGTAACAATCAGGGTAACTTAAAATATATTTCCTAATCTGACTGATTTAAAATAGTATTTCCCTGCATTGTATTGAGTTAGACATATAATTCATTTAGCATATCTGTTTCTTTTTTCTTATTTTACTTTCATAGATTTAGCAGATACATTTTTCAAATTCCAATTTTGAGTGAATATTTTATTAGAGATGTCTTTCATCACTAGTAATTTTTAAAGAAATTGGAATCTAACTTAATTGTTCTACTATCATTTAAAAATTCTTTAAATTATCTGAACTTTCATTATTCTTACTTATTGGAGACAACTCAAAATTTTCAAATGGTTAGAAAATCTTTAAGGAAAATAATTTACATAGTGTAAAGAAAAATGATATTTAGTGGTTAAACAATATTTCTGGCATGACAGATTTCTTAAAGTATTCAAAAAGAACCAATTATAGAATTTTTATTTCATTATTACTGATCAGCTTATGCCAATATAATTTTTGCAATACATCCTAAATAAGTTAATACAGAGATGACAATCATGTTCCTCACTATAATGTACTTATTTACAATTCTCCAATATTATGAGAGAGAATTACAAAAGTATTCTTCATCTTATTACACCTACCCAATACAATAATCTTTCTCTCTGATTTGGTGTAGAAAAATGAAAGTGGAGTCTAGATTTCACATCTCAAGAAGGAGCACGCTGGATTGAAGAAACATTTTTATTTAGTATTGTTCTTTGCCTTATGCTAGTCTGTTATTATAGTAGTTACCCTTATGCATCTGAAAGATATGCTCTCAAGATGTATTTATGCACTTTATTTTGTGAACACCAAAACATGGATAAATCAGGTTTCCTTGACCTGCAAAGGAATCAAGTTTGCTGACATTGTACTATCCTGAAAACATATATTATGAGCAAATTTGATTATTCCTGAAAAGCTCCTACTTCTCTCTTTATATGCTGTTTTATAAAAATTGTTATTTTATACTTATTCATAAATTATATTGAAATCAGAAGGCATTATTTAGAGTCTTAGCTACAAGTTATAGCTATACTTTTTCATTTACGTATTAGAATATTTTAATAATAAATTCCCAGTGATGTTAGGATGATTACATCAGATGAAAAATCTTTTAAAGCTATAAAGAAGTATGCATATGTTGAATCATATGATCATCCACAATTAATAATTGCCTGAAATTTATGATTCATAGTAATAGTTTCTACTAGACCTGGGAAAAAGAGAATAGTTTGTGTTTAGATGGTTATAAGGAAATAATTATTAATTCATATGGGTAAACATAAAAAATCAACTATCAACTCAGATCAAAAGTAAAAATATTATTATCTTCATAATTCTTCTCTCTTTTGATCTTTTATACTATCTCTCTAAATTTTAAACTGATTTGTTGGATAGTTTCAAGTGGCTAATTTTTTGTTTGCTTATTTGTATTTTTCCCTGAATTATTTCTCAAATTATTTTCACAATGATTTTAAAGAAATATAAATAATGGGTCTATGGTAGATTTTGTTCATTCTTCTCCAACATTGTAATTGGCAAGTTGTCAGAAAGAATATTAATCTCATTATTTATATGAACATTACCCAGATAGCATTCTTACAACTCTGGTAGCTTTCAAGATACATTGCATGATATTTTATCAATAATCTCTTGGTAAGAATGATGTTTGAAAAGTGTTAGACTTTGAAACCTATAGATTTCCCAGGATCCATGGATTACATGGATGCGGTCAGAAAAGTTATGCATGAAGAGGTTGCCTTTAATAAAGTTACTTATAAAAATATAAAGAAGATGGTTTATTGCTCCTATATATTGATTTTTTTAAATGTTAATAGATATTCTATCACAGAATAGATTTTAAGTACATACACTAATTTCAAAACAATTTAAGATTATTATGAAAGGACAAGAACCAATATTAATCTTATTAAAGTTCTCAGAACAAATAGAATATTCTTATTCTTACTCAAGTAATAAACTAAGATTTAAAGAGGTAAGAGATATGCTTAAGATTAAACAGGTAAAAGGTAATAAAACTATTTGGACTTTCTCATGTCTAAACCCTACGTGTTTTCTACTGTATCACTGATTATATCAGTATAATGTATATGATATAATCAGTGTATATGATAATCATTTTTGGAATAAGCTTTCAGCTATTTAAAATTTTTAAATTATTTCAATCAGTTTTATCAATAAAACAGTCATATCAATCAAATAGCTACATCAATAAAATCGTTTTCCACTACTTGAAGTAATTGGACTATTTATAAAATATGCCTATAATTTTCTTTAAATGTTTCAACTTTGTTTTCATTATTTAAAGTTTTCTGAGAAAACTTTTTGGTTTTCTGCAGGATTTATATGCCTGTTAGGGTACAGCATAGGATTTTCAAACCATTTTGGCTTTTATAACCCCTAAAAGAATGCACTCCTTTTCTTAACATATTTCTACATTAATAACTAACATTTTTATTATAATTTAAAATAGTTGCAAATTCTTTACTTTTTGGTATACTATAATTATGGATAATTTAAACAAAAATTTCATAGCCACTTTAAAAGTATTCAATAGTGTCTAAATTCTTTAACATCTGATATTTTCAAAAGAAAATAAATCAAGCTCTAAAGGAACATGACACATCAAAAATATATAATTAGCTGAGAATTTTTTGTTTTACTTTTACTTTTGACCACCACAGATACCCTGAATTTATGTAGGGCCAGCAAATCTAAACTCTATGTAGTTCAGTAGATTTCTTGTTCTATTTATATGTAGTTAAAGCTACAATTGTTATATATATACTACTTTTAGTAAGTAGTCAGCAGATATTTAATTTGCATCAGTTTTTTTTTAATTTATTTATTTCATTTATTTATTTTTGGCTGTGATGGGTCTTCTTTGCTGTGTGTGGGCTTTCTCTAGTTGTGTGCACTCTTCATTGCAATGCACGGGCTTCTCATTGTGGTGGCTCCTCTTGTTGTGGAGCATGGGCTCCAGGCACGTGGGCTTCAGTAGTTGCAGCACACGGGCTCAGTAGTTGTGGTTCATGGGCTCTAGAGCACAGGCTCAGTAGTTGTGGCACAGGGTTCAGTTGCTCCATGCCATGTGGGAATTTCCCTGACAAGGGCTCAAACTCATGTCTCCTGCATTGGCAGGCAGATTTCTAACCACTGCACCACCAGGGAAGCCCACATCAGTAGCTTTGAGTTTACTCTGATGCCCTGTTTTTCATAATTCGTTATCAGGTTAACTCTAATATTCTATTGCTTCATGATTATTTATCAAGCTTCCTCTGACATTTTGTTCGCATAAATCCTTATCAGAACCTCCTACAATTGCTCCTGACAGCGTATCTAAAATATATAATTGGTCACATGCTTCCATAGTCCTTAGAACGGCTAATTTCTCTATAATACTCAAATAATTTCATGAACTAGTTCTTTTGTAAAAGCCATAAAGTTTACTTCTTTTTTCCCTTGAATGCCTACTTTTATTCCTTTTCTCATACAGACATTTATCTTAAAGTTAATATGTTTATTCTGAAGTCTCATTGATTTCACTATCATACAGCTCTAAAGAAAAATATATGTAAATTTAAATGCATTTTTTATTATTTCTTGTGGTCATGATGCCAAGTGTTCAAACAATTTTTCCAAAATGAGTTATTTTTATAACCATTATTAGAGCAAAGTAGCTCAAAATAAACATATTTCTAATATTAATACATATTAAGAATTAAGGATATCATTTTATTAGAAATGTACTTATAAAGCTTATGGAGGTAGTTTTCTTCAGTTGACTCATATATTTGAATAAATTAAATTATTGTTGAAATGAGAATAATTACTCTCATTTATTCAATTATTCTCATTTAATCAATTCTAATCCTATTTTTTCATACTTATAGATGTGAGTGTTGGGAAAACTTGCACATATATGTGTATAGATAGAACTGGAAAATTATTTAAACTCATTCTTTGAATTTTATAGGATTTTGCAAATAGGCCAAATAAATCAATAAAGACCTACCCTAAAAATTAATGTCCATGATCATTGACTGACAAATTGTTTAGCTCTTCCTTTCCATTATGCTGAAGAAACAAATTTGAAACTGCCTTGCAAGAGGATTTGATACCCAGATATTAGAGTCATTCACATTCTCAAAATTTGAGAAAAAAATGTTTTACTAACACTTAGAAAATACTAATACTTCTACTTGGTAACCTTTCATATAGAGCAGTGATTCTCAATGGGGGAACATTTTGCAACCTTGGGGATATTTGGCAATGTGTGGGGACCTTTAGGATTGTCATACTGGTGGGGAGGAGGAGTAGTAAGGAAGAAGTGCTACTGGCAACTAGTGAGTAGAGGTCGTGGATGATGCTAAAAATCCTAAAATGCACAAGACAGTTCCCCACACCAACAAATTATATGGCTCATATTTTCAATAATATAGAGGCTGAGAAACTTTGATCTAGACAGATATTTTATTGATGGAGCTATAACTAGGTGATGTTATGGTAAACATAACCATATTGGAAATTTTTCATCTTAATATATTTTTAATTTGACATGACTAAAAAGACCACATATTTAAGCAAAATTTGAATTTTGTAGTACATATCAAAGTGACTTTAAAAGGCAAGAGAATGGTTCAACATATGCAAATCAATCAATGTGATATACCACATCAACAAAAGAAAAGACAAAAAACACATGATCATCTCAATAGATGCAGAAAAAGCATTTGATAAAATTCAACATTCATTCATGATAAAAATTCTTGCCTAAGTGGGTATAGAGGGAACATATCTCAACATAATAAAAGCTATTTATGACAGACCCACAGCCAATATAATAGTCAATGGTGAAAAGCTGAAAGTCTCCCACTAAAATCTGTAACAAAATAAGTATACCCACTGTTACCATTTCTATTCAACATAGTACTGGAATTCCTAGCCACAGCAATCAGACAAGAAAAAGAAATAAAACGTATCCAAACTGGAAAGGTAGAGGTAAAACTGTCATTATATGCAGATGACATGATACTACGTATAGAAAACTCTAAAGACTACACACAAAAACTACTAGAAGTGATAAGTGAATTCAGCAAAGTAGAAGGATACAAGATTAAATACAGAAATAGGTTGTATTTCTTTATACTAACAATGAAATATCATAAAAAGAATATAAAGAAAAAAATCCCTTTTAAAATCCCCCCCAAATAAACAAAACAACAACAAAAAAACTTAGGAATAAACCTGACCAAGGAGGTGAAAGACTTATATGTTGAGAACTATAAGATATTAATAAAGGAAACTGAAGATGATTCAAATAAATGGAAAGATATCACATGCTCTAGACTTGGAAGAATTAATATTGTTAAAATGGCCATACTACCCAAAGCAATCTACAGATTTAATGCAGCCCTATCAAATTACCCATGATGTTTTTCACAGAGCTAGAACAAATAATCCTAAAATTTATATGGAACCATAAGAAATCCCAGAATTGCCAAAGCAATCCTGAGGGAAAAAAACAAAGCAGGAGGCATAACTCTGAGATGTGAGACAGTGCCATGCTGATGGTATTGGCACAAAACAAAACAGCATGGTACTGGCACAAAAAGAGATATGTGGAACAATGAAACAGAGAGCCCAGAAATAAACCCACACTGAAGGAGGCAGGAATATACAATGGAAAAAAGACCTATTCTTCAGCAAGTCAGGTTGGGAAAGTTGGACAGCTGCATGTAAATCAATAAAGTTAGAACACACCTTCACAACCATACACAAAAATAAACTCACAATAGCTTAAAGACTTAAATATGACATGACACCATAAAACTCCTAGAGGAGAAGACATGCAAAACATTCTCCAACATAAATCATACCAATGTTTTCTTAGGTCAGTCTCCCAAGGAAAAACAAAAATAGAAATAAAAAGCAAAAATAAACAATTGGGACCTAATCAAACTTACAAGCTTTTGCGCAGCAAAGGAAACCATAAACAAAATGAAAAAACACCCTACAGACTGGGAGAAAATATTTGTAAATGACATGACTGACAAGGGCTTAATTTCCAAATTATACAAAATCTCACACAACTCAACAACAAAAAAACAAACTACCCAGTCTTAAAATGGGCAGAAGACCTAAACAGACATTTCTCCAAAGAAGACATACAGCTGGCCAACAGGCACATGAAGAGTTGCTCCATGTTGCTAATTATTAGTAAAAGGCAAATCAAAACTACAATGAGGTACTACCTTATACCAGTCAGAATGGCCATCATCAAAATGTCTACAAGTAACAGATGCTGGAGAGGGTGTGGAGAAAGGGAACCATCCTCCACTGTTGGTGGGAATGTATGTTGGTGCAGCCACTGTGGAAAACAGTATGGAGTTTCCTCAAAAAATTAAAAATACAGTTACCATATGATCCAGCAATCCCACCACTGGGCATATATCCGGACAAAACTGTAATTCAAAAAGATACGTGCACCCCTACCTATGTTCATAGCAGCACTATTCACAATAGCCAAGACATGGAAACAATCTAAATATCTATCAACAGATAAATGGATAAAGAAGTTGTGGTACATATATACAATAAAATACTACTCAGCCATAAAAAAGAACAAAACAATGCCATTTGCAGCAACATGGATGGACTTACGGATTATCAAAGTTAAGTAAGTCCGAAAGATAAAGACAAATACTATCACTTATATGTGGAATCTAAAATAGGATACGAACCTATTTATGAAACAGAAACAGACTTACAGACATAGAGAACAGACTTGTGGTGGCCAAAGGAGAGGGGAGAGGAGGGAGGGATGGAGTAGGAGGTTGGGGTTAGCAGATGTAAACCACTATATACAGAATGGATAAACAACAAGGTCACACTGAATAGCACAGGGAACTGTATTCAATATCCTATGATAAACCATATGGCACATAATCTAAAAAACAATGTTTTTATATGTATAACTGAATCACTTTGCTGTACAGCAGAAATTAACACAACATTGTAATCAACTATACTCCAATTTTAATAAAACCATAAAAATGGTAAGAGAAATTGAAAGAGGTGGACATTTCAAAATCACAATGTATATCTAGAATAGTAGTTTTATTTATGTCTAGTAATTAATAACTTTTAATTATGCTTAAGACAGAATTGGAACAGCATACAGACTTCTGAGAAACAGGAATTTGTTGTAATTAATAAAATATCATTTTTTAAAGTTCTGGGTGTTATATTCAGAACTGGAAATCATACATAATATGCAAGTGCGAAAGAGGTGATTAATGAATGAGAATATTCACCAACATGATACTCATTCCCAGGAATGGAGAAAATGTGGATACCAAAGGTGAGAGCAAGTCTGTATCTTCCAGCAGCATGTTTGTTACAAGGCTGAACATTCTATTTACTAGAGAGAGAGTTTTTAGATGATAAAAAGAGAGAGCAAGAGAAAGAGATAAGAGCCATCAGGTTAAGAGCAAGCATGGTGGTTTGCTTTGAGTTTGTCATCTGAAAACAATTAGTGCCACCATCTTCACTATGTCTTTCTGATGATCTTTTACTGTCTCAGAGCACTTCCATAGGAGCAGTGCATTCTTTGACAATGAAGAGGGTATGGAAAAACAAGGTTGCTAAATTAAAATTGGCATCACACTTGTTGCCCTACTCAAAAAAATATCTGGAGAGAAGATGGCGGAAGAGTAAGACACGGAGATCACCTTCCTCCCCACAGATACATCAGAAATACATCTACATGTGAAACTGCTCCTATAGAACACCTACTGAACACTGGCAGAAGACCTCAGACCTCCCAAAAGGCAAGAAACTCCCCAAGGGGCTTTGCTGGTGGTGCAGTGGTTGAGAATCTGCCTTCTAATGCAGGGGACACGGGTTCGAGCCCTGGTCTGGGAAGATCCCACATGCCACGGAGCAACTAGGCACATGAGCCACAACTAATGAGCCTGCGCATCTGGATCCTGTGCTGTGCAACAAGAGAGGCCGCAATAGTGAGAGGCCCGCGCACCGCGATGAAGAGAAGCCCCCGCTCGCCACAACTAAAGAAAGCCCTTGCACAGAAATGAAGACCCAACACAGCCATAAATAAATAAATAAATAAATAAATAAAAAGCCAAGCATTTGAAGCCCTTTAAAAAAAAAAAAAGAAGAAAAGAAAATCCCCACGTACCTGGGTAGGGCAAAAGAAAAAAGAGAAAACAGAGACAAAAAAATAGGGATGGGACCTGCACCAGTGGGAGGGTGCTGTGAAGGAGGAAAGGTTTCCACACACTAGGAAGCCCCTTCCCAGGCGAAGACTGTGGGTGGCAGAGGGGGAAGCTTCGGAGCCACGGAGGAGAGCACAGCCACAGGGGTGCGGAGGGCAAAGCGGAGAGATTCCTGCACAGAAGATCGGTGCCGACCAGCACTCACTAGCCCAAGAGGCTTGTCTGCTCTCCTGCTGGGACAGGTGTGGGCTGGGAGCTGAGGCTCGGGCTTCAGTCCGATGGCAAGGAGAGGACTCGGGTTGGCGGCATGAACACAACCTGAAGGGGTTAGTACACCACGGCTAGCAGAGAGGGAGTCCGGGAAAATGTCTGGACCTGCCGAAGAGGCAAGAGACATTTTCTTCCCTCTTTGTTTCCTGGTGCGTGAGGTGAGGGGATTAAGAGCACTGCTTAAAGGAGCTCCAGAGATGGGCTCGAGCCGCGGCTACCAGCGCGGACCCGAGACGGGCATGAGATGCTAAAGCCGCTGCTGCTGCCACCAAGAAGCCTGTGTACAAGCACAGGTCACTATCCACACCACCCCTCCTGGGAGCCTGTGCAGCCTGGCACTGCCAGGGCCCCATGATCCAGGAACAACTTCCCCAGGAAACACAAGGCACGCCTCAGGCCGGTGCAACGTCCTGCAGGCCTCTGCCGCCGCAGGCTCACCCCGCACTCCATACCACTCCCTCCCCACCGGCCTCAGTGAGCCAAAGCCCCCAAATCAGCTGCTTCTTTAAGCCAGTCCTGTCTGAGCAAAGAACAGACGCCCTCAGGCGACCTACACGCAGAGGCGGGGCCAAATCCAAAGCTGAACCACGGGAGCTGTGCGAACAAAGAAGAGAAAGGGAAATCTCTCCCAGCAGCCTCAGGAGCAGCAAATTAAATCTCCACAATCAAACTGACGTACCCTGCATCGGTGGAATACCTGAATAGACAACGAATCATCCCAAATTGAAGAGGTGGACTTTGGGAGCAAGATATATTATTTTTTCCCCTTTTCCTCTTTTTGTGAGAGTGTATGTGTATGCTTCTGTGTGAGATTTTGTCTGTATAGCTTTGCTTTCACCATTTGTCCTAGGGACCTGTCCATCCATTGTTTTTTCTTTGTTTTCACTTTAAAAGTTTTTTTCTTAATAATTATTTTTATTTTAATAACTTCATTTTATTTTATCTTTATTTTATTTTATCCTCTTTCTTTCTTTCTTTCTTTCTTTCTCACTCTCCTCTTTCCTTCCTTCCTTCCTTTCTTTCTTTTTTTTCTCCCTTTTATTCTGAGTTGTGTGGATGAAAGGCTCATGGTGCTTCAGCCAGGAGTAAGGGCTGTGCCTCTAAGATGGGAGAGCCAACATCAGGACACTGGTCCAAAAGAGACCTCCCAGTTCCACGCAACATCAATGGCAAAAATCTCCCAGAGATCTCCATCTCAACACCAAGACCCAATTTCACTCAACGACCAGCAAGCTATAGTGCTGGACAACCCTATGCCAAACAACTAGCAAGACAGGAACACAGCCACATCCATTAGCAGAGAGGCTGCCTAAAATCATAATAAGGCCACAAATACCCCAAAACACACCACCAGACGTGGACCTGCCCACCAGAAAGACAAGATCCAGCCACATTCACGAGAACACAGGCACTAGTCCCCTCCACCAGGAAGCCTACACAACCCACTGAACCAACCTAAGCCACTGGGGACAGACACCAAAAACAATGGGAACTACGAACCTGAAGCCTGCAAAAAGGAGACCCCAAACACGGTAAGATAAGCAAAGTGAGAAGACAGAAAAACACACAGCAGATGAAGGAGCACAGTAAAAACCCACCAGACCTAACAAATGAAGAGGAAATAGGCAGTCTACCTGAATAGGAATTCAGAATAATGATAGGAAAGATGATCCAAAATTTTGGAAATAGAATACACAAAATGCAAGAAACATTTAACAATGACCTGGAAGAAGAACTAAAGAGGAAACAAGCAATGATGAACAACACAGTAAGTGAAATTAAAAACACTCTAGAAGGGATCAATAGCAGAATAACTGAGGGAGAAGAATGGATAAGTGACCTGGAAAATAAAATAGTGGAAATAACTACTGCAGAGCAGGAAAAAAAAAAGAATGAAAAGAACTGAGGGCAGTCTCAGAGACCTCTGGGACAACATTAAACACACCAACATTTGAATTATAGGGGTCCCAGAAGAAGAAGAGAAGAAGAAAGGGACTGAGAAAATATTTGAAGAGATTATAGTTGAAAACTTCCTTAATATGGGAAAGGAAATACTTAATCAAGTCCAGGAAGCACAGAGAGTCCCATACAGGATAAATTCAAGGAGAAATATGCCAAGACACATGTTAATCAAACTGTCAAAAATTAAATACAAAGAAAACATATTAAAAGCAGCAAGGGAAAAACAACAAATAACACACAAGGGAATCCCCATAAGGTTAACAGCTGATCTTTCAGCAGAAACTCTGCAAGCCAGAAGGGACTGGCAGGAGATATTTAAAGTGATGAAGGAGAAAAACATACAACCAAGATTACTCTACCCAGCAAGGATCTCATTCAGATTTGATGGAGAAATTAAAACATTTACAGACAAGCAAAAGTTGAGAGAGTTCAGCACCATCAAACCAGCTTTACAACAAATGCTAAAAGAACTTCTCTAGGCAAGAAACACAAGAGAAGGAAAAGACCTACAATAATAAACCCAAAACAATTAAGAAAATGAGAATAGGAACATACATATCCATAATTACCTTAAATGTAAATGGATTAAATGTTCCCACCAAAGACACAGACTGGCTGAATGCATACAAAAACAAGACCTGTATATGTGCTGTCTACAAGAGACCCACTTCAGACCTAGGGACACATACAGCCTGAAAGTGAGGGGACGGAAAAAGGTATTCCATGCAAATGGAAATCAAAAGAAAGCTGGAGTAGCAATTCTCATATCAGACAAAATAGACTTTAAAATAAAGACTATTACAAGAGACAAAGAAGGACACTACATAATGATCAAGGGATTGATCCAAATAGAAGATATAACAATTGTAAATATTTATGCACCCAACAAAGGAGCACCTCAATACATAAGGCAAGTACTAACAGTCATAAAAGGGGAAATCGACAGTAACACAATCACAGTAGGGGAATTTAACACCCCACTTTCACCAACGGACAGATCATCCAAAATGAAAATAAATAAGGAAACACAAGCTTTAAATGATATATTAAACAAGATGGACTTAACTGATATTTATAGGACTTTCCATCCAAAAACAACAGAATACACATTTTTCTCTAGTGCTCATGGAACATTCTCCAGGATAGATCATATCCTGGGTCACAAATCAAGCCTTGGTAAATTTAAGAAAATTGAAACCATATCAAGTATCTTTTCCGACAACAATACTATAAGACTAGATACCAATTACAGGAAAAGATCTGTAAGAAATACAAACACATGGAGCCTAAACAATACACTACTTAATAACCAAGTGATAACTGAAGAATTCAAAGAAGAAATTAAAAAATACCCAGAAACAAATGACAATGGAGACATGATGACCCAAAACCTATGCAATGCAGCAAAAGCAGTTCTAAGAGGGAAGTTTATAGCAATACAATCCTACCTTAAGAAACAGGAAACATCTCGAATAAACAACCTAACCTTTCACCTAAAGCAATTAGAGAAAGAAGAATAAAAAACCCAAAAGTTAGCATAAGGAAAATCATAAAGATCAGATCAGAAATAAATGAAAAAGAAATGAAGGAAATGATAGCAAATATCAATAAAACTCAAAGCTGGTTCTTTGAGAAGATAACCAAAATTGATAAACCATTAGCCAGGCTCATCAAGAAAAAAAGGGAGAAGACGCAAATCAATAGAATTAGAAATGAAAAAGGAGAAGTAGCAACTGACACTGCAGAAATACAAAGGATCATGAGAGATTACTACAAGCAACTCTATGACAATAAAATGGACAACCTGGAAGAAATGGACAAATTCTTAGAAATGCATAACCTGCCGAGACTGAACCAGGAAGAAATAGAAAATATGAACAGACCAATCACAAACACTGAAATTGAAACTGTGATTAAAAATCTTCCAACAAAGAAAAGCCCAGGACCAGATGGCTTCACAGGTGAGTTCTATCAAACATTTAGAGAAGAACTAACACCTATCCTTCTCAAACTCTTCCACAATATAGCAGAGGGAGGAACACTCCAAAACTCATTCTACGAGGCCACCATCACCCTGATAACAAAACCAGACAAACATGTCACAAAGAAAGAAAACTACAGGCCAATATCACTGATGAACATAGCTGCAAAAATCCTCAACAAAATACTAGCAAACAGAATCCAACAGCACATTAAAAGGATCATACACCATGATCAAGTGGGGTTTATCCCAGGAATGCAAGGATTCTTCAATATATGCAAATCAATCAACGTGATACAACATATTAACAAACTGAAGGAGAAAAACAATATAATCATCTCAATAGATGCAGAGAAAGCTTTTGACAAAATTCAACACCTATTTGTGATAAAAACCCTGCAGAACGTAGGCATAGAGGGAACTTTCTTCAACATAATAAAGGCCATATATGACAAACCCACAGACAACATCATCCCCAATGGTGAAAAACTGAAAGCATTTCCACTAAGATCAGGAACAAGACAAGGTTGCCCACTCTCACCACTCTTATTCAATATAGTTTTGGAAGTTATAGCCACAGCAATCAGAGAAGAAAAATAAATAAAAGGAATCCAAATTGGAAAGGAAGAAGTAAAGCTGTCACTGTTTGCAGATGACATGATACTACACATAGAGAATCCTAAACATGCTACCAGAAAACTACTAGAGCTAATCAATGAATTTGGTAAAGTAGCAGGATACAAAATTAATGTTCCGATTTCTTTGGCATTCCTATAAACTAATGATGAAAAATCTGAAAGTGAAATTAAAAAAACACTCCCATTTACCACTGCAACAAAAAGAATAAAATATCTAGGAATAAACCTACCTAAGGAGACAAAAGACCTGTATACAGAAAATTATAAGACACTGATGAAAGAAATTAAAGATGATACAAATAGATGGAGATATATACCATGTTTTGGATTGGAAGAATCAACATTGTGAAAATGACTCTACTACCCAAAGCAATCTACATATTCAATGCAATCCCTAGCAAACTACCACTGGCATTTTTCACAGAACTAGAACAAAACATTTCACAATTTGTATGGAAACACAAAAGACCCCGAATAACCAAAGCAATTTTGAGAAAGATAAATGGAGCTGGAGGAATCAGGCTTCCTGACTTCAGACAATACTACAAAGCTACAATAATCAAGACAGTATGGTACTGGCACAAAAACAAAAATATAGATCAATGGAACATGATAGAAAGCCCAGAGATAAACCCACGCACATATGGTCACCTTATCTTTGATAAAGTAGGCAAGAACATACAATGTCAAAAAGACAGCCTCTTCAATAAATGGTGCTGGGAAAACTGGACAGGTACATGTAAAAGTATGAAAATAGAACACTCCCTAACACCATACACAAAAATAAACTCAACATGGATTAAAGACCTAAATGTAAGGCCAGACACTCTCAAACTCTTAGAGGAAAACATAGGCAGAACACTCTATGACATAAATCACAGTAAGGTCCTTTTTAACCCACCTCCTAGAGAAATGGAAATAAAAACAAAAAGAAACAAATCGGACCTAATGAAACTTCAAAGCTTTTGCACAGCAAAGGAAACCATAATCAAGACCAAAAGACAACCCTCAGAATGGGAGAAAATATTTGCAAATGAAGCAACTGACAAAGGAGTTATCTCCAAAATTTACAAGCGGCTCATGCAGCTCAATAACAAAAAAACAAGCAACCAAATGCAAAAATGGGCAGAAGACCAAAATAGACATTTCTCCAAAGATATACAGATTGCCAACAAGCATATGAAAGAATGCTCAACATAATTAATCATTAGAGAAATGCAAATCAAAACTACAATGAGATATCATCTCACCCTGGTCAGAATGGCCATCATCAAAAAATCTAGAAACAACAATTGCTGGAGAGGATGTGGAGAAGAGGGAACACTCTTGCACTGTTGGTGGGAATGTAAATTGATACAGCCACTATGGAGAACAGTATGGAGGTTCCTTAAAAACTAAAAATATAACTACCATATGACCCAGCAATCCCACTACTGGGCATATACCCTGAGAAAATTCAAAAAGAGTCATGTACCAGAACGTTCATTGCAGCTCTATTTACAATAGCCAGGGCATGGAAGCAACCTAACTGTCCATCAACAGATGAATGGATAAAGAAGATGTGGCACATATATACAATGGAATATTACTCAGCCATAAAAAGAAACGAAATTGAGTTATTTGTAGTGAGGTGGATGAACCTAGAGTCTGTCATACAGCGTGAAGTAAGTCAGAAAGAGAAAAACTAATACCATAAGCTAACACATATATATGGAATCTAAGAAAAAAAAAAAAGGTCATGAAGAACCTGGGCGTAAGACAGGAATAAAGACACAGACCTACTAGAGAATGGACTTGAGGATATGGGGAGGGGGAAGGGTAAGCTGTGACAAAGTACGAGAGTGGCATGGACATATATACACTACCAAACGTTAAAATAGATAGCTAGTGGGAAGCAGCCGCATAGCACAGGGAGATCAGCTCGGTGGTTTTGTGACCACCCAAAGGTGTGGGATAGGGAGGGTGGGAGGGAGGGAGACGCAAGAGGGA
>NW_021703778.1:118645706-118711825 GCF_005190385.1 Monodon monoceros | reverse complement strand
AACTTAAAATAGATAACTAGTGGGAAGCAGCCGCATAGCACAGGGAGATCAGCTCGGTGGTTTTGTGACCACCCAAAGGTGTGGGATAGGGAGGGTGGGAGGGAGGGAGACGCAAGAGGGAAGAGATATAGGAACATATGTATATGTATAACTGATTCACTTTGTTATAAAGCAGAAACTAACACACCATTGTAAAGCAATTATACTCCAATAAAGATGTTAAAATATATATATCTGAATTCAGAACATATCACTACGGGCAAAACATCCTGTTTTTAATGTAATGCCTTTCCATAACAGAAATATTTCTGAGACAGGGAAAGACATGAAGGCCGAATTGGTGCATGCTGCCTTGATCAGGAGGCTTTATAAACATCAATCTCTCAAGTTATCTTTCCTTTTGGAAGTTTTAACACCTTAATACATGCTACTTAAATTCAAAATGGGTGAAAAATATTATTTTCAGCTTTTTATTTTTTTTTCAGTATGTGGGCCTCTCACTGTTGTGGCCTCTCCCGTTGCAGAGCACAGGCTCCGGACTCACAGGCTCAACAGCCATGGCTCATGGGCCCAGCCGCTCCGTGGCCTGTGGGATCTTCCCGGACCGGGGCACGAACCCGTGTCCCCTGCATCGGCAGGCAGACTCTCAACCACTGCGCCACCAGGGAAGCCCTATTTTCAGCTTTTTTTAAGTGGGAGAGGAAAAAGAGAACCTCACAATTTCTTGGCCGAAGACAGATGTTTGGTAGATCAGTTTTAAAATGGAATTCATGGAAGTTAGAGATCTGTCAAGTAATTCCTTTAAAGGTCTTCATGTCATTTTAGTGTGTGGAATGAATATATATATCTATACCTGTAGTTATAAATTTATCTCTATCCATAGCAGTTTTAATCTTTTTTGTTTCTCTAAGAATTGTCTGTTCATATGTCCTGTATGGTAAATGTCCTGTTTACTTTTCCTAATGAACTTTTCAATGAATTGTAACATGGATTAAGAAGAGCATGAATATCATAAATGAGTAGGGATGCAAATTTTCACATACATGTAACCAAGCACTTGGATCAGGAACAGAGATGATAATATCAGAAGGTGTATCTCTTCATTAAATGTAGGTTTTCTCTACTGTCTTCCAGAAAATTTTTTCTAGTTTGCAGCACAGAGATTTTGCATGTCTTTTTATAGGCTTATATTTGATGATTTTTGATGCTATTCTAACAGACACTTTAAAATTTTAATGTTATATTAGTTTGCTACTAGTCAATAGAAATAAAAATTAGTTTTATAGATTGACCTTGCATGTAGTATCTTCTTTTTTTCACCCTTAAATTCTATTGCTGTGTGGATTCTCTTATATTTTCACATACACATCATAATAAAATATGATTAATAAAGATTAATAAAATAATCTCAAATGAATAGGAAAAGAGGCCTAAGGAAAATATGCAAATGAAGCATGAGTGGGAAATACAAAAGAGAGGTAAAAGATAGTAACGATATAGTGAAAAAGTCTACCTTAATTGTATTTGGATAAAAGAAGAATAAGCAAGAGAAAATGAGGAAGAAGCAACTTGAAACCACATTTTAGTAAAAATTATGTCAACTCAAAGGCAATAATCTTAAAACAGAGAAAAAAGGCAGATCACTTTTAAAGAAGTAACAATAATGAGATCATGTTATTCAACTGGACAATGGAACATAGAAGACAATAGAATCAATTCCTCATGCTTAAATATAATGTGACAGCCTATAATATTATACACAGTAAATATAACTTGAATGTAAAACTGAATCTAATTTCAGTAAAATAAATCAGAGAATTTGATACAAACAGATCCACCAGGTCTAAGAAAAATGACAAAATAATTATAAAGAAAAATTTGAAAGATAAATATACAGGCAAATATACATACAAATGACTTAGCAAAAATACCGGTAGTGGCTTTGCTGTGCATGCATGTGTATATGTGTATGTGTGTGTGTGTGTGTGTGTGTGCGCACATATACAGATATATGTAAAATATACACAAAAGTGGCACATAAATTGGGAAAGAATTAAAGTTAAAATATGCTAATATCTTTGTGTTGTTTAGAAGAATACAAAATAATAATTTATATAGACTAATTTTGGGGTGCATAATATAATCTCTAGTGTAAAAATTAAAATAACAATAAAGAGTATTCATAACAAGTTGATAGAAATGAAATGTTAAAATTAAAACTAACAGATAAACAGACAACCCCCCTCACATCAGTCCAAAGGAGGATAAGATAAAAGAACAGCACAAGTAGGAATTATAGCAATACTAAATGCTATATTGAAATAAAATGTTTCAATAATTGCATTAATTATAAATCTATGAAGAGATAAAGTATAAAATGTAACTATATGCCACTAAAAGCAGAAGTAGAAAACTTCACAGCCACAGAGTAGCTATTCCCAGTATCTGTTACCCTCTTCATTTTGACTTAAGATATGACATGTGGTCAAATGAGAGTCAGAGAAGAGCACATAAACTCTTTGTAGCAAAGTAATATCACAGCTTTTATACAGAGACTCAGATTATGCTAAAGATGAGTTTACATTTTTCATGTATACCGGATAAGTTTTAGGGGACAGAAATCAACAATTATTAATAAATACTGATAAAGAGATATGAATAAGTTTTAAATCCACTCTTATACAACCAGCCACAGGCCTGAGTGGGAACTCTCACATGATGTGATTATTTCTTAAAGAAGAAGTTATAGATTCCTGGGGAAGTGGACAGTTTCATAATACAAAGAGGGAAGAGTTTAAAGGGTAACAAGAAATATGCATTACAGATGATATAACCAAATTCAAACAAAATATGATTAATTCCTACAACTTAAATCTCATGCCCCATGAGAAGAAAAATGAAGAGACCTACAAGAGCAATTTAACTGACTTGATTCTCCTTTTCCCTCAACCCATGAAGAACTACTGCCTGAAGAGAAGGGGATAATTATTACATGAAGATGTTGAGAAATAAATTTGTATCCTGCACCTAACATCATGCTTAGGTTTCTGAGATATAGTGTCCAATGGACAATCTAGCCAAATAAATATTCTATACCCTGAATAAGAATTTAAAGAATAAATAAACTTCTTCTAGTCTGTTCTTCTGGTCTCTATCCCACTCATTTACACATTTCTTTTCTCTCTCTCTCTCTCTCTCTCTCTCTCTCTTTTTCCCCTCATGTAGCCAATATTTGCTAAATGAATGCTCTGAACCAGGCCCACACAATCACTATAAGCAATGTATTTCCTTCTCTCCTGGGTTCTCCCTTGGAAACTTTTGGTTTTGCAGAGTAAAATGCTCCCTAATTCTTGCCATTTATGAATAATACATGAGACATGAGACTTATGGAGAGAACAAAAGTGCTTTTATAATCCTGTTATTTCTTCTAAAATATTTTTACTCTCCAGATTTAAAATTACCATATGTTCAAATATAAAAGGAAAGAACCACCCAGTAATTTTTACTAATATTTTTTAAGAAAGGAAGCCAGAAAATATAGATTTAACAATCATATATTCTGGGGTTTAAAATCTTACATGCTATCAATAGACTGCATATGCCATTATTTGGTTTGGAATTGATGCAAATATGGCCACTGTCACTATGAATCCTATAGCTGGCAAGTTGATAACACTATACATTTATGAACACTGATATGAATTGAGGTCTCAGAATTGCCCAGAGTTTTATTTTGTCCTCATTTTTCTAGCTTCTGAAACAACTTCATGTGTTTTCTACCTTTAATCCTAAAGCTCTCCCTCACCTACCTGATTCCCAGCATAAAATCTTATTTTACAGTTCACCTAAAAAGTAAATGTCATCAGCTAAGAGCTTTCTTATCTTCCTGACATCAAATCTCTAAACTCGTCTGTATCTGTAGCGGTGTTCTTCTTCTACGTTGGGTTACAATGGATGAAATGCCTTCTTCCTGCCAAGAACCAATCACTCTGTGTGTGCCATGGATCCTCATCACTAATGATGTCTCAGAGAAGTTACATGAGTTGTTATAGACTTTCCTGTCTTCAACCTCTACGCATCTACATCAGTCCTTGAAATCACCAATTGTCACCCTGATCTTATGGCCAATATACTCACCTATCCCCTTTCAGAGCCAAAGATTTTGTAGGAATTGTCTGGATATGCAGTCTCCCATTTATTTTCTAGTCTTCTTCTTTTTTTGTTCCCCAGTCACATTTCCATCCAGCCTAAACTGGCTTTTACTTCTACAGTGCCACCTAAATTGGACTTTTTTTATGATCAGTGTAGGAAACATCAAGTGAGATAGATACAGGCTCATTAAGATTCCTCCAATAAAAATTTCTTTTGTCCTTCTGATATCTCCTGGGTAGGGCTGATTAAAACAAGTGCAGAGTCAGCTAAACCAAACTGAACTACTTATAAATCTTTAAATAAGATTTAAACAGTTAAATAGTGAGATATAAAAACTAAAAACTATTATTGATCAGTCCTCCCCAGAAAATGTCCATAAGATCCTCCTACTGAAAGGCCTTGGGACAGCTCATGTTTCTATCATCCTTGACCTTAGGTACTCTGCTCTTGTTTTACTCTGATGAACTCTTCTGTTAAGCAAACATAGTTTATAGTCCAAATCATGACACTTTTGAGAGTTAATGGGGATGCTATTAATTATTACATTTAGATAGCCTGCATCACCAGGAATCTCCCAACAAAAGGAAGTATGATAACTTTCCATTTTTGCTCATCAGTCATTTTCTGTTGTATTCTATTAAAGATATTAACTGAATCACTTATAATGACTTTCATGTTGCTAAATACAATGGATGCTTCAGTTATTATCTGAGTTTTTTCTCAACAGCATTTGCCACCACAGACTGCTTTTTCCTCCTGTTAACACTCTCTCTTGGCTTCTACATTTGTTTTTTTCTTGCTTTTTCCAAGTGTCTTTTGCAGTCTCCTCATTGTTGAGAGACAATTCTTCCTGAGTCTTTTGCATTTCTGCACATCTTATATGAGGCACTAACTTCTTTTTGTTTCACTCTACCTTTACAAGGATATGTGTATAGCAAACAACCTTGGAGGATCAGGATGCTGTCTTAATCTGGAGGTATGCCTATTGTCCAGTATAATAAAGGTATTGTCTCCCTCAGAAGCAAAAGGCAGGAAGACTGTATCCTTTATAAAAGATTCGGGTTCCTAATCTCAGGGTCTCTGACCTTTAACCCAGCCCAATGCATATGTGGGCATCAATATGGGCCCATTCTCATTGACCTGTGGGACTTAGGGGTAAGGAGAACTGCTGTAAATATGCTGACACTCATGGTACTTGCTGAGACATGGGTAATAAAGTGTATTTTTATAGACTTTATAGAGTCAAAGTCTCATGTTTTCTATTGGTATTAATGAAATTCTTTCAGGCTAAATATTTAGCTTGTAAGTGGGGCAAAATCTCGGATCCTACATAGTTGTTGTTTTTTTTTAATTGATGTATAACATTGTGTAAGTTTAAGGTATGCAATTTGTTGATTTGATACATTTATATATTGCAATATGATTACCTAATGTAGTGATAGCTAACACTTCCATCAAGTCACATAATTATCATTTTGTGTTAAGAACATTTACAGTACAGTCTATTAGCAACTTTGAAGTACAGTTGACTCTTAAACAATGCTGGGGTTAGGGGCACCAATCTTCTGCAGTTGAAAATGTGTCTATAATTTTACAGTGACTCTCTGTATCCACAGTTCCATATTCTTGGATTCAACAAACTACAAATCATACAGTACTGTGTTACAGATTTTGTGAAAAAAATTTGTGTATAAGTGGACCCTGCAGTTCAAACCCTCATTGTCCAAGGGGTCACTGTTTATAACACAGTATTTCTGACTATAATTACAATGTTATGCATTTGATTTTCAGAATGTATTCACCTTTTAACTGCAAGTTTGTACACTTTGACTAAAATCTCCCCAATTCCTCCATCCCTAAACTCCTAGTAACCACCATTCTCTGTTTCTATGAATTCAACAAAAAAAACTGTATGATATCACTTACATGTGGAATCTTAAAAAACCTGCATAGCTCTTGACATTCATCCTTTCTGCCCTCTCTACATGGTGGAGTTCCTCAGGGACCCATTCTCCTCTCACCCTGATAGCTCCTCGGTGATTCCATTCACTCATAAATTGTAAAGTCTTCTCATGTTATTGATTCCCAGATTTCTATCACTCACCTTCATTCTTTTCCAAGTTCCAGATGCATATATTCATCACAAAAATAAGATGTTCAAGATTTACCCCTTGATTCCCTTGAAAATCTCTGTATATGCTGTTTCCCTACACATATTCATGGAATACGCCAAACCTTTTCCTATTTCCAGGACATGCACATGTTTATCCTACTACTGGAAAGACTGGTTATCAAATCTTCACCTGGCCATGCTCTACTATCCTTCAGGTTTTCTTGGAGAATGACTCTCCTGACACTCCAACATAAATCAAGTATTTCATTTTTTACTCATTTTTTTTTCACAGAATTTATCATAATTTGTCATTGTATATTTATTTATGTGTGGGAAAATTGTCATGGTCACCATGTCTCTTTGGTTTTTAAGTTGAATGAATTTAGGAAACGCATGTTTTCTGTCTCAGTGCCAAGCATAGTGCTTGACATAGAATAGCTACTTATTATTTGTTGAACAAATGCAGGCAATAACTGTTTTTCACTAAAATTCTTCTAAGATAAGCCTATTCTCCCTTATTTATAGGAAATGGATTTGTTGTCTACTTTGTCGCCTAATTTTAAAATACTTTTATTTTCTTTGTGTTAAAGCTATTTATTTCTGGGTCATTTAAAAATACATAGAAGAAAAAAATATTTGAAAATCTAAAGGAAAGAAACTAGTCACCATTTCTCCACTCAAAAAACACAAATTAGGTAAAAACTGTTGTCACAGAAATTCAATTATCATCAAAGTTAAGATCTCTAAATTTATCCAGGGTAAAATCTATAGTATGAGAAAGACTTATTAAGAAAATGTGTTGTCATTGTCACTCACTCATTAGGATTGCCTCTTTTGTATTAGAGATCTTCAGTCTCATTTTTCTCAATTAGTTGATGATGCCATATAGAAATTATAATTTTTTACATTTAAAATATTGGAGGTTCTTCCATATAGGCAATAACACATATATTTAAAAAATACTCATTGATTTTTATTATTCAATATTATTTTCTCTTACACATATCATTTTCTTTTTAAAGGCAAACAGATCATACCCTACTTAAGTTATACGGTCCAATGGTATATTCTAGCATAAGAAAAAACTTAAATAATTTAACATATTTTTACCTAACCGGAGAAAAAAAATCTAAGAATGCAAAAATCATGAAATGTAACCCTGTACTATTAGAGTCATAAACTGTTGCTTTGAAAGACTAAAAAAAGTATGATGATGATCTTATGTACATGATTGCTCTACTCTTATACTTCCTTGAAGATTGAAAAATTAAAAACTGCAAAGCAGTTTACACCATTTAAAAGTAGATTATATATAAGAGCAACTTAAGTTGCAGAAGTGCTACCTGTCATTATATCTCCCACACCACTGAGAGAAATTAGGTGCTTGAAAAGCTATAATGTGCCTTTTACTTGGAATACTCAGGCTTTAATTTCCTCTCTGTGGAGTAACTCTGATGTGATGATGCCTGACTCAGTTCAATCTGAATATGATACTCTTTTTTTATAAAAGTAAAATATAAAACTCTAAGAAATCTTTTTTTTCTATTTGCATTTTTGCTGTCTATTAAAAATATAGCACTCCCAACCATTTCCATTACATACAAAAATATGCCAGTTTCCTGCATTTTAAACCTTTATAACAGGACATTAAAAAGGACTCATTCTTCCTCAGTTTCTTTTGAAATGTCAGTGAGACAGAATTAGATACCAAAATGATTGTGAGACCAATATGCATATGGAGCTTTTCAGAGAAAATGATCCACCACTTTTGAGTTCTAGCACCTCCACCAAGAATATAAAAGAGAGATCAAAATTTGAGAAGGGGAGATTTTGTAAAATTGCCCTATGAGGCTCTTACCCTACTCATCAGGGTTTGGAAAAATGAGAACATGTAAATATGTCCATTGCAGTCTAGATCAAGGACTCATGGCTGAGCCACGTTTTAAAATACTATAGTGGAATTATGTATGGATGTCGGAATTCCAACACCTCACCTATTCCCTCAGGAATTCTAGGATGGAGATGAAATATTACAGGGCTCACTGATTTAGAAACAGAGCCCAGATAACTTCCAGAGTTTGTTGGACTGTTGAATGTTTCCATTGTATCTTTTGTCCATGGTGGGGTACCATGGACCATTTTCAATAAGGCTAAGTGAATCTTAGCAAAAAGAGCCTGGTTCCAACACAAAGAAGTTTTGTTCCACCAAACCACCCAGTAGGTCACAAAAGGGAATGAAATTACATCTTAGAATAAAAATACAGGCATTCCTATAAGGAAACTGCTGCAGAGGTAGTCCAGGAATGAACTGCTGAAAAGCTACAACATGCTCATGAATGAATTAGCACAATCTTGTCCAGGCAATTTAGGGATACCTAAATTGCATCAGACCCAAAGTGCTCTGGGTACCTAACCTAAGGATTACTGTCCTACCTCTGACTTTTTACTCTCCATCTACTCATAGCCTGGCTGAGAGTAAAAGAGCTCTAGTGAGTGCAGGAGAGTTGTGTAGGGAAAGAGGAGGAAAAGAAAAACTTGTTGGGATCCCTTTTCCACTTCAGATGTACCACATAAAAGAGCACAGCGAAGGAAAAGAAGAGATAATTCTAAATCTATTTATAACATCAATATGTAAGCATACGTGTGATAGAATGTTCTAATTACTGGCTTGAGATGTATTTCAGTTTATTATTAAAAGGGCTTTTTGGGCTTCCCTGGTGGCGCAGCGGTTGAGTCCGCCTGCCGATGCAGGGGACACGGGTTCGTGCCCCGGTCCGGGAAGATCCCACAGGCCGCGGAGCGGCTGGGTCCGTGAGCCATGGCTGCTGAGCCTGCGCGTCCGGAGCCTGTGCTCCGCAATGGGAGAGGCCCATGTACCGGAAAAAAAAAAAAAAAAAAAAGGGCTTTTTAAGACCTATGAATTATCAGGGGGGTGTTCTAGGCTACATTAAAGGGCAGGGGAGTTTACAGCAGTAAATGTATTTGAAGGAACTGTTGGAGACCAAAATAAAGTTGTGTCTTGATGCAAAATTTTAGTTACTTTATACATATCTATATATTTACGTATACTTGTTCAACATGTAAGGTAAATGTAGTCTAATAAAATACATTATACAGTTTTGTTTTGTAACACAGGAAGAATTTATTTATTGATATTCTTTTCCATCCAAACCTCTCCATTAAAATTCAATAGCATGGAACTGAAAATTAATTTAAAGAAGAAGCATCAGTTGTTTGGCAGCCTTGTTAATGAAGATTATTTTAAATATATTTCTCTAAGATATCAATGAATAGGGAAGCCTCACAATTGTTTATAACATTATTATTATTTTTTCTTTCTTGTGTTCAAGAAAAATCTTTATATTTTTTTGACTGTTTAATGTGTCCTATTCAATATATCCTAGTAGTAGACTGAATAAAGGTCACCTAAAGATATTAGGTCCCAATCCCTGGAGCTTGTAAATGTTACTTTAAAAGGAAAATGGGTCTTTGCAGATGTGATTTAATAATGGGTCTTGACAGAGATTTATCTAGGTGGGCTCTAAGTATAGTCAAACGAATCCTTACAGGAAAGAGACAGAGGAAGATTGATGCACATAGAAGAGGAAGAGGTAGGTGGACAAAGTAAGGAACAGATTCTCTCCCAGGGTTTCCAAAGGGAGCAAGGCCAGCTGACTTAACTTAGCTCAATGAAACTGATTTTGGGCTTCTGGCCTCCAGAAGTGTGAGAGGATATATTTCTGTTGTTTTAAGTCACAGAAGCCACAGGAAACTAATGCAGCTCTTCAACTTTTATTCTTTCTCTCTCTCTATTTCTTTCCATTTTCCTAAGATTCAAAGCTGAAATGGACTTCTGTGGGTATTTATTCCAGTGGCATTTTTACATTGAAGTATAGTCAATTTATAATGTTCTTTTAGTTTCAAATGTATAGCAAACTGATTCAGTTATATATGTATCCTTTTCAGATTTTTTTTCTGTTATAGGTTATTACAAGATATTGAGTATAGTTCCCTGTGCTATACAGTAGGTCCTTGTTGTTTACCTATTTTATATATAGTAGTGTGTGTGTGTATATATATGTGGTATATATACATTCATCCCAAACTCCCAATTTATCTCTCCTCCCTCAGTGGCTATTAAATTTATTAAATTGTGTTCTCTGAGGCCTACAGCTTCTCTGAAGCTAACTAAGGGACCACTGCTTGAGGCTGAGCGAAAAGACCTGTTTTTCATTATTAAATGATAATAATAATAGAAGTCCAGGAAAGCCACTTGGCATCTCAAGTTTAATACTGTTGATAGCTTACGCAATAGCCCTTCCTTCCCATCTTTCATGTGAGCAGAGCCCTGAGTGTCAAAGGTGTCCATCCTTTTCCCTCAGACTCATTGTTAGATCTTGAAAACTGCAAGCCAATCATTCCTTCTGGAAGTGATTGGTTTTGGGGGTGATAAATGACTTAGTTCCAGTAAAGAATGCATGAAAGAAGCAATGCTTGGGATAAGAAATAACAGGAGGGAATTTTGAACAAAGCATTTTGCAGAAAAAGAATTATAATTCAGAAATAATCTCTCTACTTTCATTTTGTTCCTAGATCTGCTACAGTTACCCTGTCAAGAGGGGAGTTACTATGAGGATCAAAGGTGATACACTGAAGATGGCAGAGCAGAGAAATGGAAAGAACATGGTCCCATGATGACATGACTGAGCCAATGAATTAATGTACTTCGGGAGATATACACTTAATTTTAAGCCATTAGGAGTTTGTTTCTTTCTAAACATCTAGGCAGTTGAAACAATAGCAAATAGAGATATATCATGACCAAATTATCTCTGAGTAAAACATACAGTTGCATACCAGAGCTGAAACAGAGTTAGCTTGTGCCAATATGAAAATAGTCAGGTGATGCAGTTACTAAGATGAATATGAACAGAGGATAGAATGAGGGTGGGCCTAGAGAGCAAGTTGATGTGAGACCTCTGTTCTATCTGGGATTATAGATTTAGGGAATCTTCTGAGACCTATATTTTATTTTAATTTTTCATTGTTGAAATGGGAAGAACTTAATTTTTATGCCTAAATAAATTTAACTAGTAAACATAATATAAATTTAAAATATAAAATTAAATTAATAAATATAAAAATTAGTGTCAGCTTTTATTCATTTATGCAAACAGAATTTAATCAGCATCTACTGTATGTATGACAGGAGCTGTTATGTGCTATGGTAATAACAGGTGCTATTCCTAAGTATTTTAAACCACTACTGCATCTTATTCTCACAAAAACACTATGAGTAGGGGCTCATAGTTATCATCTGCCCCATGTTGATGATGGGTCATCTGCTCCAGATAACAAAACTGAGGCCAACATTCATTAATCACTGTAACTTGCTCAGGGTTACACAGTGTAAGATTTGAAATTTGAAACCAGACAACCTGACTGCAGAACCCAGGCTCTTAGTTTCTTACGTTATAACCTTATGGCAGCAAACGAGACAGACAACTAACAGTATCTTTAGTACTAAACTGTTACCCTATTTGACACTTAAAAAAACCCCAAACCCTTAAATGTTATATTATTGTTCTTCATTCAGATGAGGAAATTGCAGTTTAGAAATATCAAGTTTCCAAAGATCTAAAAGTAATTGGCAGCACTAAACTTGAATTGTGGTCCCACTAAATAAAACCTGTCTCCTTAACTAGTCTTATATTTATTGTCTGAAATATTTAGACAAATTTCCCTAAGTTCACATCGTTAGAGGACATTTTAAAAGTTATGTTGTTTTTTATATATAAACGTATATATATACATATATATATGTATATATATATGGTATAGGCATATATATATTACTAAATATCACTCTTAAAATTTCTTCAATCAATAAGAATATTATTTTAAAATAGATGTGTATGTATAAAACATGAATTAAATAATTAGAGTTAAAACTAAGTCATAGGAAAAAATTTCCTTTTAAGGGTTTTCAGGGCATTAATATTTATACCATCATCATATTAACAACTATTATCCTAATATTTGTTGAGTATACACAAATATAGAGTGCAAAGGTAATACAGTATATAACCTTTATTAACAACTGAAGGGAGAGACATAGAGGACAAAATGTGTATTCTATATAAAATATATATGTGATGTGAAGAATCACTGTTCAGTGTTTAGTGTCCTGGGAATAAAATGATAAGAAAATAATGCAGCTTCACAAAAAATTTTTTCCTGCTCATTTTTATAGTATCTTTTCCTAGAAGCAAATGACAAGTGCTTGAGACATTTGGGAAAATCAGTAATGTCTCCAAGGCAGCAGCATTTTCAAAACTGAAAAAAAATAGTATAAAATCTTGCAAGAAGATGCTCTGAAAAATTATATATAATAATAAATTACTTATAATATTAACAATACATTTTTTCAAATATGATTTGTTTACAGCTTTTATTGAAGGAAGCCATATTCATTTTAAAGATATATTAATCTTTAAGTACATGATGCCTTTTTATAAAAAGAGTGGTAAGGGAAAATTAAGTTTACTGATAAATTTACTAATTTATCGTCCCTTATGTGGGAATAAATTAACCTGTTGTAGAATTTTTTTCCCTAGAGAAGAAATGTTTATGCAATAATAAGTCATATCAAGGGCTTTCTGGTGTTAGGTACATGTATATAATATATATATGTAGAGACATAAAGCAATCAATTTTAAGAGAACATTATTGCATAATATTAAGCAAACAAGTTGTAGCCAAGTTAATTAAAAATGAAATGATTGGACTGTTAAAAGGGAAAATAAATTGAGTATGATTTTATTTTAAAAGATTTTATATATGTTTGCTATCATTATAGCATCTGATTATGCTTGTCAAAATAAAAGAACAATATCCCCATGCTTCCTAGCATTTGACATGCTATGTGACTTTGGTGTTAAAATGTGGATCAAATTTTGCTGTAGTAGCTACATGTAAAAGAAAGAAATTAGAACACTCCCTAACACCATACACAAAAATAAACTCAACATAGATTAAAGACCTAAATGTAAGGCCAGACACTATAAAACTCTTAGAGGAAAACATAGACAGAACACTCTATGACATAAATCACAGCAAAATCCTTTTGGACCCACCTCCTAGAGAAATGGAAATAAAAACAAAAATAAACAAATGGGACCTAATGAAACTTAAAAGCTTTTGCACAGCAAAGGAAACAATAAACAAGACGAAATGACAACCCTCAGAATGGGAGAAAATATTTGCAAACGAAGTAACTGATAAAGGATTAATCTCCAAAATATATATGCAGCTCAATATCAAAAAAATAGAAAACCCAATCCAAAAATGGGCAGAAGAACTAAAGAGACACTTCTCCAACGAAGATATACAGATTGCCAACAAACACATGAAAGGGTGCACAACATCACTAATTATTAGAGAAATGCAAATCAAAACTACAATGAGGTATCACCTCACACTGGTCAGAATGGCCATCATCAAAAAATCTACAAACAATAAATGCTGGAGAGGGTATGGAGAAAAAGGAACCTTCTTGCACTGTTGGTGGGAATGTAAATTGATACAGCCACTATGGAGAACAGTATGGAGGTTCCTTAAAAACTAAAAATATAACTACCATATGACCCAGCAATCCCACTACTGGGCATATACCCTGAGAAAATTCAAAAAGAGTCATGTACCAGAATGTTCATTGCAGCTCTATTTACAATAGCCAGGGCATGGAAGCAACCTAACTGTCCATTGACAGTTGAATGGATAAAGAAGATGTGTCATATATATACAATGGAATATTACTCAGCCATAAAAATGAAACGATATTGAGTTATTTGTAGTGAGGTGGATGGACATAGAGACTGTCATAAGAGTGAAGTAAGTCAGAAAGAGAAAAACAAATACCATATGCTAACACATATATATATGGACTCTAAAAAGAAAAAAAAAAGATTCTGAAGAACCTAGGGGCAGGACAGTAATAAAGATGCAGACATAGAGAATGGACTTGAGGACATGGGGCAGGAGAAGGGTAAGCTGGGATGAAGTGAGAGAGTGACATGGACATATATACACTACCAAATGTAAAATAGATAGCTAGTGGGGAGCAGTCACATAGCACAGAGATCAGCTCGGTGCTTTGTGTCCACCTAGAAGGGTGGGATAGGGAGGGTGGGATGGAGATGCAAGAGGGAGGAGATATGGGGATATATGTTTATGTATAGCTGATTCACTTTGTTATACAGCAGAAACTAACACACCATTGTAAAGCAATTATACTCTAATAAAGATGTTAAAAAAAAAGAAAAAGAAAACTGGTCTGGGTTAATTAAACTATTTTCAGTAATATAAAAAAAAATAAAAAAGAAATGCTTTCCAGAGTGAACGAAGTCTGTTCCTTCTAATATGAATTCTCAGATTTTCCACATTTTATTTTAAGGATAAAATCTTAAAGGGATTTAAATTCTAATATCTGTTTGATTACAATGCCTTATATTTTTATCTACAATTTATATTACTGGTTTGTTCAGAGTATCATGCTATTTTTAGAACTTCAGTACTACTGGGTTAAGAAGAAACTGAAAGTTGTTTTGATATTTTACTTTTTTGTCCTCCTTTAACTCCTTAATTTCCTATCTAATTGAAGATATATGTAGAAATATACCCATACATAAATATGACTTAATAATAGATTTTCAAGGAAAGTTAATGTTTTAAGTATACATAATCTTTTAATGAATAAACTATGGAATGTATTCCTCACACAAAAAAATTTTTGTTGTTGTTGTAATGCTCCCTATGGATAGCACTGTTGTGTGACAGCATTTGTGGTTGTATATGAAATGTCTGAACTCTTATTTTCAGCAGGGATTTTCCTGGTTATCCCCAGGAATTAAAAGACGGGTATGTGATAATTGGAAACTTAAAGGAAACATTTGAGTAAAAATTTCAGTTTTGACATCAAATACCTACGCTATGGCTTTACTTGCAAAGAGGGAATAAAAATGCATTTGTTTCGTTTCTGAGAGGGTAAGTTTGGTAGATTAGAAAGCAAATGGGTTTTAGAATCTGAAATTATCTCAGTTCAAATTCCAGATCCACTACTTAATATCTAGTGATTTAAGATTTCTGGACTTCAATTATCCCATTATACAATTTATAATAACTAACTGAAATATGTCTTGTGAAGACCAAATAAGGACTTATGGATCAGAATGGTACAAGTGAGCTCTTGTCTCAATTCAAAAAATTCTTCCTACTCTAGACGTATAGACTAAAAGACAAAAATTAAAAGACAGCATAGCTTAGAGAAAACTTCTTCATGTACCAGAAACAGCATGCCCTCACAAAACAGTGAGACTGGTTGAGACTATATGTACGTGGGAATCAAGATCATGACAGGTGTTCATATGGAGGTGCCTAAAGAACTCCTCTGAGTTCCTCAGTTCTGAAACTGAGCTCCAGAACCATGTTTACAGACTGAGGCCAGGGATTTGGGTGAGGTGTAATCCAAACCCACTGTGAAGTACAGCTGAGAAGAGCAGGAAGGTGGGAGGCAAGTCTTGCTACCAGAACCTGAGTTAATATGCTTTTGAGTCTGCCATATTCCCAGTATCTGGCAGTCACTCAGAAACACTATCTGAGATACATTTTTGGAGTATGATATGAGCCTACTGCGGTAGCTACAAAACGAGTAATCAGGGAGAGATAAAATAGAAAGGGGACATAGTTGATGGAAACGAAAGGAAGGGAAGGGAACGGAAGGGAAGGAATATGGAAAGAATGATGGAAGGCAGAGAGAGAAAGAGAGAGATTCTATGTAAAATGAACTTAGAAATAAAAACTCCAAACTGCATGATAAAATCTAACGCTAAGAAGGTTAGCTAGCAAAATCTAAAATTCAAAAGAGGAATTTTCAGACAGTAAATTAAAAATAACTATCTTAGTATGTTTACAGAGATAAATAATATAAAGAAATCATCAAACCAATTAAGTCAAAAATGAAAAAGTAATATTCAAGTAGATATGAAAATTTTAAATACAGTTATTGATATAAAAGAGAAATAGGATAAAATCAACTAGATACAAGAGGGAAATGAGGAGTTGCTGTTCAATGCGTATAGTTTCAGTTATGCAAGATTAATAAGTTCTAGATCTGATGCACAGCATTGTACCTATAGCTAACAATACTATATTTTGGAACCACCATACTGTCTTCCATAGTGACTGTACCTCAAAAAATTAAAAATAGAACTACCGTATGACCCAGCAATTCAACTTCTGGGTATATATCTGAAAAAAATGAAATCACCATCTCAAAGAGAATATTGCACCCCCATGTTCATTGCAGCATTGTTTACAATAGCCAAGATATGAAAACAGCCTGAGAGTCATCAATGAAAGAATGGATAAAGAAAATGTAGTATATACGTTTGTGTGTGTATATATATGAAATCTCATATATATATATAGTATACAAATATTTGTATATTATGTATATGATATAAAAATATACATAATGGAAATTTATTCAGCCAGATAAAGAAGGAAATTCTGCCATTTGAAACATCATGGATGAAACAGGAGGGCATTCTGCTAAGTGAAATAATCCAGAAAGAGAAAGACAAATTCTGTGTGGTAATACTTGTACATAGACTCTGAAAAAAAAAAAAAAAAAGCCAATATCACAGAAAGAGAGAATAGAATGATTGTTGCCAGGAGTTGGCAGGGAGGGAGAAATGATGAAATGTAGGTTAAAGTGTACAGAATTTCAGTTATGACTATGTACTGAGGATCTAATATAATATATGGTTGCTATAGTTAATAATACAGTTTTGTGTTCTTGAAAGTTGCTGAGAGTATATCTTTAATGTTCTTACCGCACCCCAACCCACACAAGAGTTAGCTGTGTGAGGTGATGGACATGTTAATTATCTTGATCTTAATAATAATTCCACAATGTATATGTACATCAAATCATGTTATATATATATATACTTTAAATAAATATATATTTGTCAATTATTCCGCAATTACATTGGAAAGAAATTTTAAAATACTGTGCTGTGCCCTTAAAATTTGTTAATTTAGATCTCTTGTTAAGTGTTCATACCACAATGAAAAAATAAAATAAAATGAAACAAAATTTTTAAAAAGTGAAGTAACTTTGAAAATTAAGAGGACACGTAAATGATTTAGAAAGTAGAAATAAAAGGATTTTTAAAACATATGGATAGCCTTGAAGACAGGTAGAAGATATTTGGAGAATCCATAGCAGTAATCTAAGGAAAATGCAGTTGAAGGAAATGAGAGAATGGAGCAAAATCAATATTTAAAGACATATTTGAGAATTTTCTAAAACTGAGGAAACAATGGAGATTAAAGACCTGAGTACAAAGCTTTAAATATAAACATTAAGTGAGGATAGGCATTCTGATTAATTATAGATTTCATTTGGCCCATTTAAGTGGCATTCATAGCTTAAGTTTGAAAAGAAATGCAATATAGTGCAATTTGGCCATCATAATAATGGACATAATAATTTAATACAATACTTAATAATTAAACACTATACTTAATCTCTAGACCATCAAGATTTATAATGAAATCTTGAAAACTTCCAGAGATAAAGGATAAATTTCCTACCAAAAAATGACATTTTGATTGACATAGAAATTTTTACTAAGATCAACAAAGAGAATGATAAAGTAATAGGTTAAAATGCTGGATAAGAATGTCTATCATTCTAAATTTTATAAATCAGGCAAGTCATATATCATGAGTGAGGGAAAAAAAAGATTAAGATCATAACACCTTCAGTCCCTCCCTAAGTGAAATTTTAAAGAATGAATTTCATTATTAAAGAAAATAGAACCCAGAGGGAAATCATGGAGCCAAAATATTAATAGTGAGCCAAAATATTAATAGCCAAAATATTAATAAATAATTTTAGTAAATTATTGCTTAATAATAATAATAAACAATTTCATGTGTCTACTGACAGAATAGAATGAAAACTTTAAATATTAATAATATGTTTGGGGAGCATAATGTCTATTTGATAATAAGATTCTCGTCAAAATTAAGAGTGAGGATAGGTATACTGATTATCTGTAGATTTTATTTGATCCATTTAAGGTGTACTAATAGATTAAAATTTGAAGAAAAATATATAGCAATTTGAACATTAAATATATAATAATACAATAGTAACACTGAAAACATGAGTTCATGATATAAATGAATGAATGAATGAAAAATAAATAAATTTAAAAATAAATAAGGAAGAAAGGAAAGCTCTTCCATGAATGTTGATTATGTCAACTAATAAATGTTGAAGGAACAGTGAAGTCAGGAACTCAATTGTTTCTAAAAGCAGTAAGTAAAATTTGATGAGCGAGCATACATTTAACTAGTCTCAAAGTATCTCATTGCAAATTGTTTATTCATTACAAAGAGAAAAAGAGTAACTTATCATAAATAAACCTGGTGGACAGACTTGTAAGTCAGTGGTAAAGTTAAAATCACTGATATAAGAGCAGACCAACATCTGGCTCCTGATATGATATACCAAGGACATAACATCACTTTTCTGATATTTCTACTGAAAATTTGTAAGCTGAATCTAATTATAAGGAATGATCTGACAAACTCAAATTGAGTGAAAGTCCACAGAATAACTGGCCTGCATACTTTTCAAAAATGTTAAAGATAGACAAAGAAAGTTTTAGTAATTTTTCCACATTAAATTAAATAAAGGAACATGAAAACTAAAGGTAATTTGTGATCCTGGATTACATCCTGGACTGGGAAAAAGTTAACAGAACATTATTAAGACAAATGACAATATTTGAATATGAATTTTGAACTATTTAATAGTATTTTATTAATGTCAAACATCCTAATTTTGATGCTTGTTTGTACTATGTTTATATAAGAGAATATCCTTGATCTTAAGAAATTCACACTGAAGTAGTTAGGAGCAGAGAAGTGCAATGTCTCCAATCCCCTCTCAAATAGCTAAATATATATATATGTATAACATACATATAGAGTTATATATCTTATAAAATATATACATATACACTATAAATTGTAGATAGGTACATATTTATACATAATCTGAGAGAAAAAAGAGACAGAAATTAAGGAGGAATTCTTACAGATGAGAAATTTAATCTACAGTTTCCATACCAATAGAGGGATGATAAAGAAGAGAAAAAAAATACTTAGGTTAAGATGAAAATAAAGAGGTAAAGTAATAGAATGGTAAAAACAAAACCCCAAACATGATGATGTTAATAAAGAAAATAGAGCAGAAAACTTCATAACATAGATGCAATTCAAACCCTGGATTGTAAGCAACTGTCTTGGACTTAATCACTGATTCACGTTCCAGAAAATCATAAATACACTATGCCTGTCAGTGTTTCTCAATGCAATGTTTCCCTAAGTCTTCAACAGATGTTTTTCAACACAGGAAACCCAAAGTGGGCATCATTTTCAAAAATTTTGGATTATATGCTAAAGGTTAACAGTACCTCATTTTAGTTATGCCTTATTACTTTTTGAGAGTTTAAACTATTCAATATATGCATATAGAAATTATTGAATTATCAAAGCAGGCTCACACAAATCATAGGTTTTAGCAAACACTGCAAATAACTAAAAATCTACAAGCAAGACATAGATACAAACATAGCGTGTTTTACTGAGTGGGCTCTCATTCTGTCATATGCAGCTTCCATGTTATCTCTTTTTCTGTTCTGGGATTTATTTTGGTTTCAATGTAACAGATGAGTGCCTAACAATGTGTGCTGAATGCTGACCCCCAAAGTTGCTTTATGGCTTCTTAGTTTTATCTATGAGTCACACATACGGAAAACGAATGTGTAAATAATATCCACTCTGCATTCAACCATGTCCCAATATATAAACTCCAGGTTTATTTACATTAGTTAATTTGAGCAGCCTAAAATACCTTGCTAAGAAGAAAGTTTTAAGGCAAAGACTCCTAATGACTTTACATTATTAAATATTATTAAAATGTATATAATAAGGTTGCAGGGAGATCATTCATTCTCTTGGGCATTTCCAATGCCACTCATCACTTTAGGCACCTCCAAGTAGGGAAGGAAAATGTCACAGGCCATTTATTATGCTTTCCTTCCCACACAGCTGAATAAGTATCAAATTATCCCTAAAACATTAGAAAAATTCTATTATTTAAAGTAAGGGAATGATATGTGGAGAATGATTCAAAATGGCAGAATGTGTAGAGTTATATTTAACTTCATATTTTAGTTTAGATAAGTATAAAAATCTAAAAATTTTCAGGAATTTCTTATATATTCTTCTTTCAATTCTAGATAGGGTCACTTTAATATTTTACAGTTCAGGGTATATTGTTATATGTCAGATGACAATTCTTACAATTATTATAAGTAAAGGATTATGGGGTACAGAAAGATGAGCAGTTGAATAAGGACATATTACTGACTCTGATATCTTAAAACATGTTACCTCAAGATAAGTCTATTAAGCTTGTATTTTGTTGTTTACTATTCAAGAAAATTTTCACTAATATTTAATTTCTTAGTAACTTCAAATCTATATTTAATTATGTTTATAGAAAGCAAAAAAGTATGGAATTTATGGTTTAGTCACTACTGATAATTCTATTTTTTTATTAACTTAAAATAATCCTACCACTTTCCCCATATTTCCCACTTAACAATAAAGTACCTAAAATGTAACATTCAGTAACCTGTTTTTTTAGTGCATTCTATTGTGATAACTATGTGATTTTCTAGTTATTAAAACCTATGTGGCAACGCAAATATTTGTTGTAGAAAATTGTTAGTTGTATATCAGTTGAGATTCATTCAGGAGATCAAAATTAGTATATTATGGGACAAAGTTATTATGGGAATTAGAATTTATACACTTGGGAAAGGAAATAGGAAAGTGGAGGTCCACATAAGAGAGAAAAATCAGAGGATTTGTCAAGTCATCACTTTGAGATGCCAAGCCTATTCAGATTCCAAAATGTGATGTGGATGAGAAAGTCTACAGGAAGATATTGCCACTGTGTAGATTCTGCCTCTGTCTGTATACAGTCAACAGTTTACTTGTGGGCCAGTGGCAATTGTTCAACAAGCCCCCGGTAGTCAGAAAGAAAAATACACAGAGAAGAGAAGACTAAGGTCCTAGATGAAATGCACCTGTCTCTGCATCTGTCTGTCACTGCATCACTTTATGTGACTGCAATGTTCTTTAGAGAGCAATGACCACTGCTCAACTTCTCCCTTTCAACTCTCATGTAAATTCCTCTTTAGGTCAATTCTAACTGAAAGTAGAGAGAAAGGGATTCTGGGAAATATAATTCTAGAATACACACATAGTCCATTGGTCACAGCAGTTTAGTCTCAATCAATAAGTAAACAATGTGCAACAAAAAGTTAGAATAAAAAGTAAACATTAAGAAACAACAAATATCTTAAAGAACCTAACTCTAAACCACAAGGAACTAGGAAAGAAGAAGAAAGTTGAAAGTTAGTAGAAGGGAAGAAATAAAGATCAGAGTGGTAATAAATAGAGACTAAAAATACAATAAAAAAGATCAATGAAACTAAGAGTTACTTTTTGAAAACATAAATAAAGTAGATAAACTTTTAGCTAGACTTGACATGAAAAAAAGGGGGAGGACCCAAAACCAGAAATGAAAAAGTAGATGTTACAGTGATACCACAGAAATAGGATAATAGGAAACTACAGTGAACAATTATATGGTCACAAATTGGACAACATAGAAGAAATGGATAAATTCCTAGAAACACACAGCCTACCAAGACTATTGAACAGACCCATGACTAATAAGGAGATTGAAACAGTAATCAAAAAACTTCCTAACAAATGAAAGTCCAGGACCTCATGACTGCACTGGTCAATTCTACCAAAAGTTTTAAGAAAAAATAATACAATCCTTCTCAAAGTCTTCCAAAAACTAGAGAAGGGAACACTTCCAAATTCATTTTACAAGGCCAGCATTACCCTGATACCAAAACCAGACAAGGACACTACAAGAAATGTTATAGGTCAATATACCTATTGATGCAAAAATCCTCAACAAAATATTAGTGAACTGAATTCAACAGTACATTACAAGTAATCATACACCATGATCAAGTGAAAGTTATTCCTGGGGTGCAAGGATGGTTCAACATCTGCAAATCAACCAGGGTGATATACCACATTAACAGAATGAATGATAAAAATCATATGATTATGTCAATAGATGCAGAAAAAGCATTTGAAAAATTTCAGTATTCATTATGATGAAAACTCTTAACACAGTGCATATAGAGGGAACATGTCTCAATATAATAAAGTCCTTTTATGACAAACCCACAGCTAAAATTATACTCAATGGTGAAAAGCTGAAAGCTTTTCCTCTAAGATCAGGAATAAGACAAGGATGCCCATTCTCACCACTTTTATTCAAAATAGTATTGTAAGTCCTAGCCAGAGCAATTAGGCAAGAAGAAGAAATAAAGTCATCCAAATTGGAAAGAAGAAGTAAAAATGTCTCTATTTGCAGATAATATGATATTATAAAGAGATAATCCTAAAGACTCAACCAAAAAACTGTTAGAATTAATAAATATATTCAGAGTTGCAGGATATAAAATCAATATACAAAAATCTGTTGTATTTCTATACACTAATAATTAACTATCAGAAAGAGAAATTAAGAGAACAATTCCACTTACAATTGCATCAAAAATAATAAAATATCTAGGAATAAATTTAACCAAGAAAGTGAAAGACCTATACTCTGAAAACTGTGAGACACTGGTAAAAGAAATTAAGGAAGATACTGATAAATGGAAAAATATTCCATGTTCATAGATTGGAAGAATTAATATGGTTAAGATATCCGTACTACCCAAAACAATTTACAGATTCAATGCAATCTCTATGAAAATTTTAATGGCAGTTTTTCACTAAAATAGGACAAATAATCCAAATTTGTATGGAACCACAAAAGATTCTAAGCAGCTAAATTAATCTAGACAATGTAGTACAAGCTGGAGGCATCTCACTCACTAATTTCAAACTGTATTACATGGCTATATATAGTAAGCAAAACTGTATGGTATTGGCGTAAAAACAGACATATGGAACAGAATAGAATGTCCAGAAATAAATGCATGTATTAATTAATTATATCAATTAATATTTGACAAAGGAGCCAAGAATACACAAGGAGGAAAGGAGAGTCTCTTCAAATAAATGGTGTTGGGAAAACTGGACAGCCACATGCAAAAGAATGAAATTGGACCACTATCTTAGACCATATACAAAAATTAACTCAAATGGATTCTAGACTTGAAAATAAGATATGAAACTCTAACACTCCTAGAAAAAAATATAGGTGGTAAGCTCCGTGACATCAGTCTTGGTGAGTTTTTTTTTTGGGGGGGGGGGATTTGACATCAAGAGAAAAGGTAACAAAAGAGAAAAAACAGGGGGCTTCCCTGGTGGCGCAGTGGTTGAGAGTCCGCCTGCCGATGCAGGGAGCATGGGTTCGTGCCCCAGTACGGGAAGATCCCACATGCCGCGGAGTGGCTGGGCCCATGAGCCGTGGCCGCTGAGCCTGCACGTCCGGAACCTGTGCTTTGCAACGGGAGAGGCCACAACAGTGACAGGCCCACGTACCGCAAAAAAAAAAAAAAAAAAAAAAAAAGAGGAAAAACAACAACAAGTGGGACTATATCAAACTAAAAAGCTTCTGCACGGCACAAGAAACCATCAACTAATGGAAAGATAACCTACTGAATGGGAGAAAATATTTTCAAATCATATATCTGATAAGGAGTTAATATTTAAAATATATAAAAACTCATACATCTTATTAGAAAAACAAAACAAAACACAATCAATTAAAAAATGGGCAGAGGAACTCAATAGGCATTCTTCCAAAGAAGACATACAGATGGCCAACAGGTACATGAAAAGGCGTTCAACATCACTAACCATCAGGAAAATACAAATGAAAGCCACAATGAGATATCATCTTTCACCTCACACTTGTCAGAATGGCTGTTTTCAAAAAGACAAGAAGTAACAATTGTTAATGAGAATAAGAAGGACAGAGAACCCTTGTGTACTGTCAGGAATGTAAATTGGTAGAGCAGGTGTGGAAAACAGAATGTAGATTTCTCAAAAAAATTTAAAAAGAAGCTATCATATGATCCAGCAATTCTACTTCTGTGTATTTATCCAAAGGATATGAAACACTTTGAAAAGATATATGCATCCCCATGTTCATTGCAGCATTTTTACAATAGCTAAGACATGGAAGCAACCTAAATGCCCACTGATGCATGAATGGATAAAGAAAATGTGACATATGAATACAATGGAATATTATTTAGCTATGAAAAGGAAGGAAATTCACTATTTGTGACAACATGGATGTAACTTGGGGATATTATTCTAAGTGAAATAAGTTAGACAGAGAAAGAAATACTGTATGATTTCACTTATATGTAGAATCTAAAATAACAAAACAAAAAACCAAAAACAAACATAGATACAGAGAACAGATTGGTGATTGCCAGAGGTAGGGGTCGGGGGTGGGCAAAATGGGTAAATATGCTCAAAAGGCACAAGCTTCCAGTTATAAAATCCATAAGTCCTGGGAATGTACATCATGTATAGCATGATGACTACAGTTAATAATATCATATTGTATATTTGAAAGTTGCTAAGAGAGGCGCATCTTAAAAAGTTCTCATCACAAGAAAACAAATTCTGTAACCATGTGTGGTAATGGACGTTAACTAGACTAATTATGATGATCATCTCACAACATGTAGAAATACTGAGTGATATGTTATACATTTGAAAGTACTATGATATTATATGCCAATTATATCTCAATTTTAAAGGTTAAATGAGTAAAAAAGTCACAAGATAAGTTACATAATACTATAAAATTTGACATAAAATTAACATTAAAAATAAAAACATAACCAAGGTACTTGAATCTATATTTTCCCATAGAACAGGTAGAATTACTCTAAAACACATTATAAACTTTATTCAAAGAAACTACTTTGAGAAACCAGCCTTTAAATATGTAGTGAATTATGTAAACTATATTTACAGGTGTATCTCATATTTTCAGGGGTGTCTCATATTTTAGTGGCTATTGCCTAATAGTAACTTTATTATTATTGTTATTTTTCCTTCCACTTTTATTGAGATATATTTGACGTACAGCAATAAATAAGTTTAAGGTGTACAGCATAATTATTTGACTTATATACCTCATGAAATGATTATCACAATAAGTTTAGTGAATGTCCATCATTTCATAAAGATTTAAAATTAAAGAAATAGAAAAAAGTTGTTTTTCCTTGTGAGGAGAACTCTTAGAATTTACTCTCTTAACAACTTTTATATATAACATATATCGATAGCAGCATTAATTATATTTATCATGTTGTACGTTACATCCCTAGTACTAATTTATTTTATAACTGGAATTTTGTACCTTTTGACTGCCTTCATCCAATTCCCTCTCCCCTCACCTCGTCCCCCACCTTTGGTAACCAGAAATCTAATCCCTTTTCTATGAGTTAGTGTGTTTGTTTGTTTGTTTTTGAATTATGATTGACCTATGACACTATGCTATCTCCTGTTAAACTACACAGTGATTCAATATTTCTACACATTTCAAAATTATCACAATAAGTCTAGTTACAATTTGTCACCATACAAAGACATTACATAATTACTGACTATATTCCCTGCACTGTACATTTCATACCTGTGACTCATTTATTTTGCAACTGGAAGTGTGTACCTCAATCTCTCTCTCCTATTTCTCTTTATTATTGTTATTGTTAATTTAGACATTCAACTCAGACAAAATTGTACTGAATCATTTAGGGCTATAGTACAGAATAAAGCACACTAAAACACCAAGATATATCAAACAAGTTATGATTATGATAGCATTTTATGTTTTCTATTTTGTTCTTAGTCATGCAGAAAGAATGCCATAAATCATATTTTTAAGAGGAAATAACTTCTACCTTCACTAACATCCAAAAATGTTTATCTCTTACTCCTATATGGCTCTTTCCCCCATGCATTGTTTTAATTCATCTCGTGTTATTACCTCCTGCAAAAGAAGCAAGTTTCCTGATAGTAGGCATGTTCCTTGTCTTATTCACTACAGGCATAACTTGGAGATATTTTGAGGTAATTCCAGACCACCACAATAAAGTGAATATTGCAAGAAAGCAAGTCACATGGATATTTTGGTTTCCCAGTGCATATGAAAGTTATGTTTACACTATAGTATGGTCTGTTAAGTGTGCAGTGGCATTATGTCTAAAAAACAATGTGCATGACTCAATTAAAAATATTTTTTCTAAAATATGCTAACCATCATCTGAGCCTTCAGTGGGTCATAGTAGTAGGTAACATCAAAGATCACTCACTGATCACAGATCACCAATAATAAATATAATAGTAATGAAACAGTGTGAAATATTACAAGCATTACCAAAATGTGACACAGAGACATGAAGTGACCAAACACTGTTGGAAAAATTGTGTCAAGGGACTTGCTTGACACAAAGTTGCCACAAGTCTCCAATTTGTAAAATCTTCTAAGTGCAATAAAGTGAAGTACAATCAAATGAGGTATATTTGTATTTCCTTTTCTCAGTGCCTTTCAAAGGATGGATATTGATAAAAAATTATTAAAAGACGAGACATCATAAAGTGAAGTACCAAGCGACAAAACATTAATAATCACTTATTTGAATTATGCAATTTGAAATGTATATAATATGAGAGATATCTAAACAAATAGATTCTGAAACAGTAGTCAGCAATTTTAGGAAAGTAACAGTAATATCACTGAATTTCACAAGTCTATTTTTAAAATTGCCTGATTGAATTAAGATTTTTACTTAGTTTCTTTTTTTTCCCTTCAATATTATCTTTTATGGTGTCTTTTTAGGGGGGTATTATACCTTTAATCACTATTTACTTTGTTATATGTGATAAGCAAAATTGTTCTAGATGTACATGTATCTCTGAACTTTATTACATATGATAAATACTTTAAAGAAGATTTAATATGTAACTCATAAATGGTCTTATGCTTCTTTGTTTACCTGTTCATGTATGGCATTTACTATTACAATTTTCATGGTTTAGTTTATATAAAAGGATGCAATAGCTGAGTTTAAGTACGCCAAGTTTATAAAAAACTGAAGGAAAATAAAATTCTCCAGATCATAGAATAAAACATTACATAATGTTCAATTCTTCCTTTGACTTTGTTTATGGATATTCAGACTTGGTTACAGTTGACCATATTTTTCAGTCTCAATATTCCAAAGAGATTTTAGAGTGATTTATTTTATAAAATTAGAAGAAATTGGATTTGAATTTATATTGACCCTTCCTTCATATTTGGATTCCTTTGTAACCTTATCATTTACTACATGAAGGTGAGATTACTCAATCGTGTTCTTCATGACTTCCTGCAGGTTTCCTGGCCTGTCACCTTTAGATCATCATCTTGGTTAATGGGAATTATATGAGATCATAGGCTCCCAGGGTGTAATAAAAGTTAATGAGGAGGAGGATGTTTTTAAACTAAGTTGAACTCCTTTTTGGGGAAAATGTTTTTCTCTATTTTCCCTCTTAAAACAGTACTTCTTTTATAGAGACATATGGATTTCTGTTGTTCCCTGTGGCAGAAAATTGTCTGCGAAATATTGTTTTATAATGGTAAAATATTTATCTGTAGTTACAATACAAAAACACTTCAACAAAAACAAAAAAACCCTCAGAAGTATAAAAAATGACATGAGAGAATATGTGAAAGTGAGTCAGAAATAAAACAGCATATAATACTTAAAACATATATGAGAAGGAGATAACCAGGCAAAAACAAGTGACACTATTAAAGGGCAAAAGGACATGTTAATGCAGAAAAGCTTCATATTGCCAAGGGTCTGAATGATCCTTTAACCTCAGCATTCATTGGAGAAACTAAAAGGTCACGCAGTACTTGCAGACCATATGATGAATCTGTCTGAAGACAGGCATATAAAACAATGAAATATGTTTTAGCAGAAACGGATTTTTAAGAACTCTTTTAAAAAAACATTTGGAAGGAATGCATATTTGCATATTTCAAAGTCAATTCTTTGGATTTGCTTTTGCAATATCTTTATTGTATTTCTAATTTTGGGCTCAATTATTTTTCCTCACCATGTTTGTGATTAAAAATTGAGAGGGCATTTTCACTATGATGCTAGAAAACTAAAGTGGTCTGTGACCTGATGTGCCTGTAGAGAAATTCAGTATTTCCCATAAAACTGCCCTCAGTGTATCAAAAATAAAAGCTGTGTGACATACTTGAGAAAGTAGGAAAGCAAAGACCGTAACTACTTCTGGTAAGGTGCAAAAACCTGACACATATTCAAATTATCTGCAACATTTTATTCTAACTGTGTAAGCATTGCTAAATAAAATAATTTACACTTAAAGCCAATTTGTAGCATGGTCTTCCAAATTTATTTACGGATTAAATATGTGAAGAAACAACTAACATCATGTCTTCTAGTACATATACTTTTTTAATATAAAGTACAAATCCCTAAAGGCAAATTATAAAATATCTTTAAGTTATCTATAGTTATCTATCTATCATTACTTTTAACATTTATTACGCATAATAGAGGAACTTTTCCCTTCTTCCCTCACTCCCTCCCTTCTTTCCTTTCTCTCTCTCTCTTCATATACATATATAAATATATATAAATAAATATATGTGTGTACATGCATGTTCATGTTTATGATGACATACAATTAAGCTATTAACATGTTCATAAGTAGAATTGAAGGACTTTTCCATGTTCTCTTACTACTTATAAATATAGTATGATGTTAATACTTTTATTGTACTTCACTATAAACAGGGACAATAATTTAACTACTTAAAAATTAAGTTGTTTTAAATGCTTAAATATTATGAATAATGCCCTGATGAATATACTTGTAAAAACAATTTTGAGGACCTCTTTGTTTATTTCATGGCATTTAATTATAGATGCATTTGATATTGTACAATGTATTTATAATTATTCACCACTATAGAACTAATGCACTATAATAATTTTTTATTAAATTTATTAAATGTTATTTAATAAATTATTATTTAATTAATATATAATTAATTATTTAATTTATTTATTTATTAAATGTTAGTAAATGCATAAATACATTCTATTTATTGTTCTAGAAGCAAAGATATAAAAATTTAAAAATCTCCCTTGACTTCATGGATTTTATATTGCAGAAAGGGAGGTAGATAAAAAATAAGTATAAAAATTTATAGTATACTAGAAGCCCAGTTTTCTATAAAGGAAAATAAAGTAGAAAAGAGTAGGTAGTGATAGAGGGGAGAATTTTCTAGTGAGAAGTTAGTACTTGAATAAAGACATATGAAATACAGAAAAATGGGTCATACAGTTACCTGGGAAAAGGGACTTTCAGCAACAGGGAACAACAAGTGCAAAGGATTTGAATCAGCAGTGAAATACAGCAAGGAAACCAACATGATGGGAATAGGAAGTGGTGGCAGAGTGTCAGAAGATAACCTTGGTGAAGTAGCTGGGATAACAGATGATGTAGGGCCTTGTAGGCTTTTAAGACTTTGTATTTTATTTTGAGTGATACCAGAAACCTTGGAGTCTTTTGAGCAGGGTGGTAAAATCTCCAATTTGCTTTTTAACAGGATATCTCTGGCAGTTGAGATGAAAATCAACAGAAGAGGATGAAGAGTTACATCAGGCTTTAAAAGACATTTGCCATTTCCCAGGTGAGAGATGTCTGTGATTTGAGATGATGGTAGTGGAGGTATTAAGAAGAGGTAAAAGTCTAGTCCTATTTTAAATGTTGAACCAATAAAATGTTGTTGAAGGGTTGGAAGTCAAAAAGAAGACAAGGAAAGTGTTCTAGGTGCCTCCAAAATTTGACCTGAGCAATCAGAAAGATGGAACAACCATGAATTAATACGGAGAGATTTTGGAACTTGCAGTCATGGGGCCAAGATTAGAATTCACTTTTAAAAATGGTGAATTTGAGATGCAATTAGTGTTTGGATGGAGTTGGAATTTGAGATGAAAATGGTGAGGAGATATTGAGTGTTTGCTTAAATGTAAGTCTAATGTTCATGTGCAAGGTCAAGGAAGGAGATGTGATTTTGGGATTCCCCAGTGGGTAGATGGTTTTCAATGCCATGAAACTGGATGAGATCATCAAGAGATTAAATGACATGAAAGTGAAGAGACTCAAGATTGGAAACCTGGAGGCACCAGCAATAAAAGTTTGGGGAGATAAGTAGGAATAAGCAAAGGTAATTAAAGGGTCAGTAAAGGCAAAAGAAAATGAGGAAATCATACTATCCTAAAAGCCTCATAAATTTTGGAGAGGTAAGAGTGATCACCGTCTTCAAATTCTGCCCATAGATCAAGATGAGATTTGAAATATAGTTGGATGTAAATGATTCAACAATCATTTGACTAAATTTTCATCAAATGCTAAGGTTATGTCTAAAGGAAGAATACATTTGCCAGTGTAGAATTATTTTAAATAAAATTTAAAGGCTTATAAATAACATTTTAATATGTAAAAAAGGAAGAAAATATAGGTTATTTTTTAAATGTTAGGTAAAAAAAATCAGTATCTTGTCACTTTGACATAAAAATGGAAAAATATATTTCATCTTGGCTCTTAGCAATAATGTCCAATAAAGTAAAATCTTGTTATCTTTAAATAACAAATGTTAACACATTTTAATTACGTGGATGTACAAATTATCTGCCAGGACACATTATGTAAACTATGGAATCTGAATTAGCCTAATATATTAACATATGAACAGACTTCCCGGCCCAGTAAAACAAAACCTACATTATAGAGATCACCAAGTTTTAATCAATGCAAGTTCCCAATTTGAAATAACATTTCTGATTGTTCTGATTCTGAAAGGACTGTAGTTATTTTATAGTGACTTCACAATCCGACTCTAACCCACATGTCCAACTTCATCTTCCTGCATCTCTCTGCCTAGGCCATCTACATTTTACATTAAACTTACTGTCTTCTGAGCATAACCTTTAATAAATCCATTTTTAAAAATCTGCTTTTGTAACATGATCCCAGCTAGCTTTAAAAAACAAGCAACTTATTCATCACCCTCTCTCATTTCCTCAAAAATTTCTTGAACACACTTTTACTTATCTAACTCAGACTCTGAGTATTAAGCATTCATTGTCAGCACTGTGAACTCTCTTCTTGGCTTACATAATCCAAACCCTTTTCCTTTGTTCTCAGTGATCTTAGGTTTCATTGCTTTTTGTGTTTTTTGTCCTTATTTTGTTGATTGAGAACTTGTCCCCTGCCCTGTGTTACGCAGAACCACACGTTCTGTGGAGGGCATAGAGGGATTGGATGCTAAGTTAAGTTCTTGTTTTTTGTGGGCTATGCATGAGATCGTGGTGTATTATCTTGGTTTTGTTGAAGGCCTTATTCAAGGTCATCTTGTAGTTTCTTCCTGATTCATGTCTATTTTATGGATTTCCTTCAACTTGATATAGTTTTGGATTGCCCCTTAATGACTTACAAATGAGGCAAGCATTGAGTAAAACTATCAAAATACTAAAGTAATACATATGTCTAGTAATGTAATGTTCCACCCTGTTCTCTCTAGTGGGTCAGTACACCCATCCTCCAGTTGCTATGAATGCAGATATTCATAGCTTATGGCTGCCCTTCTTCTACAATGGATTGCTCATTGGACTTGGCTAATTGAAGTTGTTTCCTCAAGGAAGTTACTTCCTCCCTCTCCTCAGGATTGATTGACACTGAGGTATAAAGGGCCAACCCCCCCCCTCCTTTTTTGTTGCTTCATTGAAGGACAACTCCACTGGCTGAGTCATATTCCAGAGCATTCTCCCTCTACTCCCCGATTTCCAAACTCTACAATATGTACATATACAGAATAGTAATACATAATAGCGAAAAAACAAGAATAATGTGTATATTATGGGACCATTTTCGTAAAAGACAGAATATAAACATTATGTTTCTGTAAACATAGAGTATTTCTAGAAGTATACACAGGAAGAAGAATGTAGCATACTCTACTTGAGTGTTTGAGGTATTAAGAGAAAAAAAATTAAGGAAGAAAATTTATTCTCTTTTAAATGTTGTACTATGTGCATGCATTACTTATTCAAACGTTTTATTATTGTTTTCATTTTCAAAGTTGACTGCTTTTTTCAGTAGATGTTTTCAATTTTTGTGGAAGGCTAGACACTTGTTAGGAAACAGAGATAATTTTGTCACAAAAAATCAAATTGTGACCTCCTTTGGTCTGAGACAAATAAAGGAATTTGGGAAGGAATAAGTCTTGGCTATAATTAAGTCTCCTGATGGGTTGGAAGGCATCACAAGTTCAGATCAGTACTTTCGGGAGGTCGGGTGTGGGTCTGGCAGTTGTGTTGCACACTACACCTGGACTCTACTTTTATGAATCTGGGACATTGGAACCTATCTGCTCCTTGGAACCAGCTTCAGTATTCAGGCAGTTAGTCAGGGTAGAGCTATTAGTTTGGCAAATGGCTGACTGATGAATTATATATATTTCATGAATTATATTTTTATTGAATAGTTCATACTTATGCTTGTATAATGTGAAAAATAACTTGCAACTAAGGGAAATATATAGTAAGGATTCTGTGAAGAGGAGAGATACATCAGATAAACAGGAAAATAGTAAATTAAAAAAATTTAAATCACATGTTGAAACATAAGCAAAATTAGGTTTATTTAACCAAAATGTATCAAAAATAAAGATTGTGTAAGTGATTCAATCAGCATCTAAGATTTTCGAGATATTTACTGAAACCCAAATTTAGCTATCTTGGAAAGACAGCAAAGTTAAATCACTATATATTCATTTTGCTTTGTTTTATAAGTACTGTCCAAGCCTTGATGTCCACTGTGTCATTGAACAATGGGGCTGAGATTAATAGCTATGAGCAATGTCACCTGGATAGGGATTTGGAAAATAATTTTTAGATATGTGAGATTAGATTAAATGCTATAAAATTATAGTTTGTAACCTTAAACATCCTGAGAATAATAATTGTTTAGACACCTTCTGTGATAAATATCATATATTATGTTATCTATTCCTATTAGATTCATAGAATAGAGGCTCTGAATATATAAATGTCTTCCATCTCAAATATTTTGTTAAAATAGCTTTTAACTTTTTAACATTCATTTATAGGGCTCTACATATAAGGACATTTTACATGCCAAATATGTATCCAGCTCTCTGCTAAGGCATATAAATGTGTAAAATATTATTTTTAACAAAAGAGCTTCATAATCTAGAGGGAATAAGACATACTAATACAAAAGAGCGTTATGAAGTCATTATTCTTGATAAAGAATGTAAATTTTGCATCATGTTACTTAGAGATTGTAAAAGACATAATGCAGAACCCTGATTACTGGTATTTTATATAGAATGTTAATATTAGTATACTTCAAGGGACAGAAATTTAAGAAATTCTTTTTTTGGCCTGGTTAGCTAAAAAATTCACACAGTGTAAAACATAAATGTGTTTGAAACCACTGTTTTTGCATCATGATTTTATAGCACTTTTTATTACATGTTCCATGCTATTATAAGCAGAGGGAGATATTATTTTATACAGAAGAATAAAAACTGCAAGCACCATCTTCAGTGAAAATGAAGAGAGCTAAAAACTACAAAACACAAATTAGGTGGCAGAGCTGCCAGAACAGAGGAGATAAAACAAGACAAATGGAAGTGGAAGCAGAGAGAGGATTTCTGGACTAGGATCTCAGAAAAGAGCTGGAATAGTACCATTTTCAAAAGTGAGGGCATAGCCTATGTTTAAAACAGATGTGGGTATTGTCTCCAGGAGATTTTCTGATGCTATTTTGGCCTAAAATGCAGCAGAAATGGACCTAAATGAGAAACACCGTAGGCAGGCCATGTTTGGTTCATAGGAAATATCTGTTCCTACAGTTGAGAGAAAAAAAAAGACTGAATTTTGAACAGCCCCACAGCTACATAACTTAGGTAATTGGGTTGGGGTTGAGCTAAATGCACAATAGGCTTACACAGCAAAACTCCTGGGCATAAGAACAATGCTCATTATCTAACTTAAAAAACAGCCCCCATCCTCTTCCTACCTCATACACACACACACACACACACACACACACACACATATACACTTCTGTCTTACAGCCAGCCCTAGAAAATACTCAACTATTTCAAAGAATATATAATCTAAAAAGGAGCCAGGATAAGATCTATACTAATATATTATACTAGAAAGAGAGAGGAAGGAAGGGATGGGGCAAGGGGGAAGTAGGGAAGGGAGGAAAGAAGGAAGGAAGGGAGGGACAGAAAAGAATACTTAGTAGAAGAATATTGCAAAGACAAGAAACCTGAAAAAGGCATTACTAAAACTTTAAAATAAAGAGCAGTAACATATTGGCCTGTATGCAGCTAGAGTACAAATTAGAAATAACTGACAGGGAAGAAATATTGAGGTAACAGAAAGAGATGTATAAAGTGACAAATCAAAGCCTTGGGAAAAAAATAAACAGTAAAAAAGAGAAAAATTTGGAAATGCACAAAACAGTGATGCTTCTGTAATCACTGGAAATGAAGTATAGGGAGAACAAAAATTTAAAAATAAAGTAAAATGATATGGGAAAAAGTAAGCATTAAAGTGATTAATAGGATAATTATAGAGACAAACAAATACAATCTAGTATATACATAATTGGCCTCTCCAAAAAAGCAAAATAATAAAATTATTTAAAAATATAATTTAGCAAAACTTTCCAGATATAAGATGACATATCTTCAGATGGAAAAGATACACCATGTCCCAGAAAAAACTAGTTAAGTACATTCAACATCAATACATATGGTAATAAATTACTAGACTTCAAATATTTTAAAAATTCAATTAAAATTTTAACCATATTTTATGATACAGGATTTAGAGGATTCAAAAACCAGAGATGTATTTAAGGACTTATTTGGACCTTTCTCCACTGGCACTATTAAAGCCTACATCCACACTGATTTGGGATGATCATATTAAGAAATGAACATGAAAGTTTCTTGTTTGCCATTTCACTACAACATACGGTTTCTGATTAGGCATTCAATAAACATTTGCTGAAGTTACGAATCAATAAACAGTTTGGTTAATTAATTTACTCTAAAATGAATTGGATTATTTTAGTCCTACTCTTGTCTGATAATTGTCAAAGCATATGTACCTGCTTTTAATCTATAACACAGAATTTCTGCAATTCAATGAATTGTTGGAAAAAACTACCAGGAACGCAACCACTCATCTAATCAAAACACCAATTTAAATAACTAGTATAGAGATTTTTCATAAAGGATATGCATTTAATATTTTTTAACTTATAATCTTACATTTACCTTTTAATCAGGTAAAATAATTTGATTGTCTTATACATGTTCTGAGTTTGGTCCCTTGTAGTGCTTATAGAAGTTTATTCTGATATTGACGCCATAAGTCTTTAGTCAAGGGTGTTATAAAAAAGGGCCCTTTATTTGATATTAAAATTATAGTGTCCATTGCTTAGGGAAGAACAAATGAACATTTCTTAGGTCTTCTATTAGGAAATAATGTATAGAGCTGAATGCAAAAGAAATCGAATAGAGACAGTTTAAAGTTAGTTGGGTACTGACAGAGATCTTCAAGAGCAGATAGAATTTGAACTAAGGCTTGAGGAAGGAATGCATATTAACCAATGCACCTCCAATGACAAACATTTTTATGCACAACAGCTTGTAGTGAGGAATATTTCCACTTATAGTAGGTTGTTTGTCTAATTTTGAGTAGCAAATGTTGAAATGTCTGGACATTAAAGTCTGTGAGCTTCGGATCCTGCTGGGATGCCTAATCTAAGGCATCTTATGAAAACTTCCAAAAAACAATCTCTGCTTCTTTCATCAATACTGTTTGGTGAAAGTGCAACTTTGTCCACAGTCTTACATTTTCATCAACATGGACAAAAGGCAACCCCCTACATTTGTAATTTGCATCCTCTGAATCTAGTCATGCTGGACGTATGTCATAAACAACATTTTAAACTTTGTTTTCTATTTTTTTCCCTTTGTCTCTCACTTTCTCTCTCTTTCAAATCATCTCCATCTCTCTCTCTCTCTGTCTCCCAACTTTTTACAGTTAAGTGTCAGTAACAATAGCTTAGTGTTAAGGGATTTTGCAGGATGTTACGATTTCTGCGGAGCATATCAACTTCCCACCAGGCAAGCACTACAGTGTGCTAGGGCTTGCAAGTCTTAGAAAACAATGGAGGTTGTTAATGAATAGTGCTCTAAGGCTGAGAGGTGAGAACACAACTGATGGAGAAAGCAATGATTTATGGGTATATGTTGGAACAATATTGCTTGAGCCTTTACAGGTTTCTTTAACTATACAGTGCACTGTATTTAGTCCACATATTTCTAAATGCTTGATTATACGATTACCCAATAGCCATTTGGACCTCATGGAGGAAATCATACATATGTATTCATCTTTTTTGAATTATTTCTTTTTAATTAAAACACAAATCACAAGGAGATAAATAATAAATCCATAGAAATGAAGAAACAGAAGCTGAAAAAGAGTCAGCGCTAACATTGTCCATGTTTTAAACTTTCACAAATAGAGAAATAACAAGGTTGAATAAGTAAACTATTTTAATAACCCTTTGAATTACAGACTGATGTAAACTTAAAGCCCTAAAAGGAAGACTCTCCTAATATATACACAAAAGTGACAAATGATTTCATGTCACACTGTGATAGGTATTATATTAAGGGAAGTGACTGTTAGGTATGAAAAAACAGGGGAGGGGGTGGTACGTATGAAAAAAATCAATACAAAAATAAATTTTAAAAAGGAAGGAAAGGAGAAATGGGAGATAGGAAGGGATGGAGGAAGCAAAAAAGGAAAGAAAGATGCTGCTTAAATTGGAATTTATAGACTTTAAAAATGAAAAGGAAGAAGAGATTAACTTTGGGCTCATGTGATAACAAAAGTAATGGAGGACTGAAAATTTATGGTGATTTAAGGATTGTAAGTAGAACAAGGTGGTTAAATATAAAGGTTGCAGAAGGAAAACTACAGTTAAATACAAGAGCTAAATTGGAGCAAATTATGAAAGGCTGTACCAGCTATGTAAAATCTCTTTGTTGTACTTGCAGCAGAAAATGAAGTAACATTAAATGGCTTTAAACAGAGACGTGATACCTTATTTACTATTTATTTTTATGAGTATCAATAATGTGTTCCTATTTATTTGAATATACTATTAATGAAACCCTATATAAAACAAAAAACATTCCGTGTTGTTTTTTTAATCAAATACCTTCTTATACACCCACCAGCATCTCTAGCCTCTCAACTGGTTTCCCTGACTCCATTCTTGATCTTTTCAAATTCATCCTCAAGAATTCAGTTACAAAATTCTTTCTAAACTAAAATATTCCATCTGATCTTTAAAAAACTTCAGTGGCCTTTCTTTGCTTCCACAAAGCAGTACATGCTACTTTTAAAACTGTAAGTTTCATTAGACTATAAAGTTCACTCTAATCTCAAACATCAGTTCCATCTGCTACTCCATTCCACAGTGCTACGGTCTGGGTCTAAGCTCCAACTCTACTTATCATTTCTCAGTATTTTTAACTCACTTATTCTTCATTTTCCTGATCTTTGCCTGAAATACATTACACACTCTTTACTTTGCCCCATTCAATTATCATAAAAAAATTTGACACCCCCCCCCCATTATATAGATGACGAAATTTAGAAACACATAACTTAGTAACTTACCGAAATCACAAAACTAAATGAGGATCAGGATCTGAGGCTGAGGAATTTAGCTCCAGAGTCTGTACCAGAACAGTGAAAGGAAGTTTCCAGGAAATTTTCTGAAACGGTGTCCCAGCTAGCTAAGTGTAATAGGAAAACACTCCACCTGAAGTGGGAAAAGAGTAATACACACTTATTAACGTTTAATTCTACCCAATGCATCATTTGTTTGTATTTGTCACTTACAAATACAAGTATGTGTAAGTGAAATTGATCTCAGTGCTCTCCTATACTACACTAATTTCAATATGTTCTAAAACCTGTGTTCTTTATATCACAATGTCTCACTCTTTCCATAAATTGTGTCTTTGAGCTAATGGTTTTGACCCATAATAACTGATAAAAGACTTGCAACTGATAGTGCCGGACTAGTTGTGAAGAAATAAAGGGTGTCATGCTGGATATTAAAGTGCAAGGTTTACAATGGTTTGGGGATACTTTCAAGGAAACACTCAAGGTAACACAGAATAGTTATCAGCTGGTAAGAAGGTGGATGTGCTTTGCTGTTCTGGAGGGATTATAAACAGCCATTGCAGTCAGGATGTTGATCAAAAATTGCATGAAGATTAGCATGGTCAAAATCAAAGCATTGCATTGATTTCAGGGGCTGTGAAGAGACGTAAAAAGGAATTTTTACATAAAATGTGATCTCTTAAAACTTCAAAATTAAAAGAAAAAAACACTCTAAAGACTTAGCCGTTTGCTTTTGTTTTGTTTTTGTTTTTTTTTCCAGTGAGAACCCCTTAATTACTTTAACTTATTTATAATTATCAAAAAATGAAGTAACAGACCATAGAAGCACCTCAAAAGCTAAAAGCTGGGACTAATGGTTTCCAGTAAGGCATTTAAGAAGCTTGGAAATTGTCACTCTGTCCTAACAGCAAGTAAAAAAGCTAACCTGAAAAATCAACAACTCTTAGATCAATAAGAGAAGTAAGCAAAAACTTACCCCACCCCCTCAAATTGGAGAGACTGACGGTCAAATACAGAGAATCATAACTTACCTGGGCAGAAATCCACAAGCTGAAACCTTAATGGAAACCAGCGCTGGCATAGAGAAACCAGAACTGCAATTGATGAATTCTGGAGGCTCAATGTGGAAGACTCCAGGGGGGCCAAATCATAGTGGGGGGGGACCCACACATTTGTGAATTTTACCAGGTTCTCACAGTGAATAGTGGAGAAAACTACCCTCATGCTTCCAGCAGGAGGAGAAAAGGAACCATTTTGAAATTTTCTAGGACACGCTGTTCTTAACAAGGTATGCTCTCAGGTGAAAGTATTTAACTAGAGTCTGACCCAGTAGGGATTTATCAGAGCCTAATTGACCTGAGGGAAGAGAAATAGCCAATTCTATGTGGGTCTAGTCTTCCACATAGGGGAAGGGACATACCCAAATCCAGCCTACTCTCACCATCCTGTCCCACCTAAGGGGGAGGGTGTGCTGAGAAGCACATGTCAAGTTCACAGTCCAGGGACACAGGCTCGCTAAAAGACTGAGAGCTAATAAAACAACTATAGCATACTTCCCCTCCCCCAACACTTTATCACCCATTACTAAAGGTTTATTTACATCAGTTCATTTTACCTAGTACATCATATTTGGCTATCAAGAAAAACATTAAAAGACAGATTAAAGGCAAAAATATATTTGGAAGAGACATAGCAAACGTGTGTGTGATGAGAATGCTTAAGACTTTCAGCAAACTTCAAGTATACAATACTGTATTATTAACTATAGTCATCATGCCATTGGTTAGATCCTCAGAACTTCTTTATTTTATAACTGAAAATTTGTACCCTTTGATCACCCATTCCCCTACCCCTCAGCCCTGGCAACCACCATTCTCTCTACTTTTGTGAGTCTGACTTTTGTTATGTTTTAGATTGCACATATAAGTGATACCATACTGTACTATCTTTCTCTTTCTGTCTTATTTCACATAGCATAATTCCCTCCAGGTTCATCCATGTTGCAATAAATGGCAGAAGTTACTTCTTTTTTTAAGGCTGAATAATATCTCATTGATATATACCACATTTTCTTTTTTTTTTGATACCACATTTTCTTTATCCATCCAATTTGCATTCCACTAATACTGTACAAGTGTTCCTTTTTCTCAAAACCCTTGTCAACTCTTGTTATCTCTTGTCTTTTTGATAATCACCATCCTAACAGGTGTGAGGTGATAGCTCATTGTTGCTTTGACTTTCATTTCTCTGATAATTAGTGATGTTGAGCATAGTTTCATGTACCTGATAACCATTTGTATGTCTTCTTTGGAAAAATGTCTATTCAGGTCTTTTTCCAACGTTTTAATTAAACTGTATGGCTTTTCTGTTTTTGCTTTTGTTTTTATTTTGTGCTATTGAGTTGTTTGAGTTTCCTATACACTTTAGATATTAACCCTTTATCAGATATATGGTTTACAAATTTTCCTCCTATTCAATATATTGCCTTTTTATTTTGTTGATTGTTTCCTTTGCATGCAGAAACATTTTAATTTAATGTAGTTTTACTTGTTTATTTTTGAATTTTTCAGTTTTCCTCCTATTACTGATTTCTAGTTTCATACCATTGTGGTCAGAAAAGATATATGTTATGATTACAGCCTTCTTAGATTTGTTAAGACTTGTTTTGTGACCTAAAATATAATTTATCCTGGAGAATGTTCCATGTGCACTTGAGAAGAATATATGATGCTATTTAATGGAATGTTGTTTATATGTCTATTAGGATATTTGATTTATGGTGTTATTTACATCCACTGTTTCCTTATTAAATTTTTGTATGGATGAACTATCCAGTATGAAAGTAGGGTAATTAAGTCCTCTACTATTATTGTATTGCTGTCAATTTCTCCCTTCAAGTCTATTAATATTCGCTTTAAATATTTGGGTTCTTCAATGTTGTGTATGTATATATTTACAATCATTACATCCTCTTGATAAATTGACCCCTCTACCACTACATAGTGTCTTTCCTTGTCCCTTGTGACTGATATTTACTGAAAGTCTATTTTATCAAGTATAAGGATAGCCACTTCTAATTTCTTTTAGTCACAATTTGCATGGAATTTCTTTTTCCATCCCTTCACTTTCAACCTATGTGTGTATACTTAAATCTAAAATAAGTCTCTCGTAAGCAACATGTTATTGGATCTTGTTTCTGTTTGTTTGTCTATCCAGCCACTTTGTGTTTTTTATTGGATAATTTAGTTCATTTACATTTAAAGTGCTTAGTGATAGGTAAGGACTTTCTATAACTGTTTTGTTAACTGTTTTCTGACTTAAAAAAATGTTTTTCTTTCTTTTACTGCCTTCCTTTGTAATTTATTTTTTGTAGTAGTATGCTTTAATTCCTTTCTCTATATCTTTTGTTTAACTATTATAGATTTTTTCTTTGTTGTTACCATGAGGCTTACATAAAACATCATATATGTAAACATATAAAACTGTTTTAAGCTGTTAATTACATGTAATTGAACACAAAAGTCTACACTTTTACTTCTCCCCCACATTTTATGCTATTAATGTCCCTCTTTACATCTTTTTATATTGTGCATTCATTAACAAATTCTTGTAGCTATATTTATTTTTAATATTATTAATTTTTAAATTTTATACTAGAGATGAAAGGATTTACACTGTACTGTGACAGTATTAGGGTATTTTTAATTATCTCATATGTTTACCTTTACCAGTGAGTTTTATATTTTATATGTTTTCATGTTGTTACTTAGTGTCCTCTCATTTCAACTTGAATAACTCCTTTTGAGATTTCCTGTAAGGCAGGTCTAGTGAACTTCCTTATCTTGTGTCTGTCTGGCAATGTCTTTATCTCTCCTTCATTTTTGAAGGACAGTTTTGTTGGGTATAGCATTCTTGGTTGGCAATTGTTTTCTTTCAGCATTTTGGAAATATCATCCCTTCATTTCTTCTTTGCTGTATTACCAGCACCTAGCACAATCAATGTTATATAGGAGGCATTCAATAAATATTTGTTCAATAGTTACTGAATGAATGATCAATAAGTGTTGGCAGTTTCAATTATCCCTGGAAGAAACAAGAGCTCTTTCTACAGGATCCATATTTAACTCCAGAAAGACGCAGAAGGAGCTCCTAAGATTCTGTGGACCCAAAAATCTTATCCCCTACTCCCATCCGATCCCAATCTGCTGCAAATGAAGCAAGAAGACACAAGGATCAGTTTTCAGCTACATTTCAGAAATAAATGTGCCACCACAAAGATCTTTGAGCAATTCTGTTCTGTTTCATTGATTTACTCCCCAGAAATGGGACAGCATTCACCTGACTTTTAGCTTTCTAGTATAATTTATTTGCTGATGCTTTAGCTCATACCTAAGTATATTTTTTTAAGGAAAAGAGTAGGCATATTTAAAACTCTCTTCTTTTAAACAAATAAGCAAAAATAAACCAAAAAACAAAAAACCTCTACAACACAACCAACCAGTTTTTGTATCAGGGTGATGGTGGCCTCATAGAATGAGTTTGGAAGTATTCCTTCCTCTGCAATTTTTGGAATAGTTTGAGAAGGATAGGTTTTAAAACTTCTCTAAATGTTTGGTAGAATTCACCTATGAAACCATCTGGTCCTAGACTTTTGTTTGTTGGGAGTTTTTAAATTACTTATTCAGTTTCATTACTGGTAATTGGTTTGTTCGTATTTTCTATTTCTTCCTGGTTCAGTCTTGGGAGACAGACAATATTACAAAGCTACAGTAGTCAAAACACTATTGTACTAGCACAGAAACAGACACATAGATCAATGGAACAGAATAGACAGCCCAGAAATAAACTCATGTACTTATGATCAATTAATCTACAGTGAAGGAGGCAAGAATATACAATGGAGAAAAGACAATGTTTTCAACAAGTGATGCTGGGAAACTGGACAGCTATATGTGAAAGCATGAAATTAGAATATTTTCTAACACTATACACAAAAATAAATGGAAATTGGATTATAGACCTACATGTAAGACTGGAAATCATAAAACTCCTAGAGGAAAACATAGGCAGAACACACTTGGATATAAATCATAGCAATAATTTTTGGATCTGTCTCTAAAAGTAAAGGAAATAAAAACAAAAATAAACATATGGAACCAAACTAAACTTAAAAGCTCTTGCATAGCAAAGGAAACCATTGACAAAATGAAAAGACAACCTACTGAATGGGAGAAATATTCGCAAATGATATGAGTGATAAGCGGTTACTATCCAAAATATATAAGCAGCTCATACAACTCAACATCAAAAAAACAAACAACCCTGGGCTTCCCTGGTGGCACAGTGGTTGAGAGTCTGCCTGCCGATGCAGGGGATATGGGTTCATGTCCTGGTCTGGAAGGACCCCACATGCTGCGCAGCGGCTGGGCCCATGAGCCATGGCCGCTGAGCCTGTGCATCTGGAGTCTATGCTCCGCAATGGGAGAGACCACAACAGTGAGAGTCCTGTGTACCGCAAAAAAACAAAAAACAAAAAAAACAACCCAATTAAAAAATGTCCAGAAGACCTGAACAGACATTTTTCTAAAGAGGAAATGCAGATGGCCAACAGGCACATGAAAAGATGTTCAACATTGCTAATCATCAGAAAAATGCAAATCAAGACCACAATGAGTTATCACCTCACAACTGTCAGAATGTATATCATCAAAAAGAACATAAATAAGAAATGTTGGTGAGGATGTGGAAAGGAAACTCTCCTACACTGTTTGTGGTAATGTAAATTGGTGCAGCCACTGTGGAAAAGAGTATGGAGGTTTCTCAAAAAACGAAAAATAGAACTACCGTATGACCCAGGAATTCCACTCCTGGGTGTATATCTAAAAGAAACAAAAACACTAATTCAAAAAGATACATGCCCTCCAATGTTCATAGCAGCATTATTTACAACTGCCAAGATATGGAAGCAACCTAAGTGTCCATCAACAGATGAATGGATAAACAAGATGTGGTGTGTGTGTATGTGTGTGTGTGTATATATATATATACACACACACACATACACACACAATGGAATACTACTCGGCCATAAAAAGAATGAAATTTGCCATTTGCAACAACATGGATGGACTTGGAGGGTATTATGCTAAGTGAAATAAGTCAGGCAGAGAAAAACAAATATTGTATCAGTTATATGTAGAATCTAAAACATACAACAAACTATTGAATATAATGAAAAAGAAACTGACTCACAGATATAGAGAACAAATTAGTGGTTACCAGTGAGAAGATTGAATGGGGGAGGAAAAATATAGGAGTAGGGAATTAAGATGTACAAACTATTATGTATAAAATAAGCTACAAGGATATATTGCACAACACAGGGAATATAACCAGTATTTTATAATAACTATAAATGAAGTATAACGTTTAAAAATTGTGAATTACTATATTGTACACCTGTAGCATATAATATTGTATATCAACTATAATTCAATAAAAAATAAAATAAAAGAGTAACCAAATTTATTGTCTTATAAATTTGCTAAAAAACTTCATTGGAATTTTGGTAGAGATAGAATTGAATCTGTAGATTACTTTGAATAGTATTGACATCTTAATGATATAAATCTTCCAAGGCATGAACATGGAATGTCTTCATTTATTTACATGTTCTTTAATTTCTTTCAGCAATATTTTGTAGCTTTCAGTGTATACCTATTTCATCTTCTTGGTTAGGAAAAATATTTATTCCTAAATATTTTCTTAATGCTATCAAAAATGGAATTATTTTCTTAATTTTCTTTTTGGATTATTCACTGTTAGTGTGTAAACTACAACTGATTTTTGTGTATTGATTTTGGATCTTGGAAATTTGCTGAATTGTTCATTATTTCTAACAGGTTTTTTTTTTTTGCATGTGTTCTTTGGGGTATTTCATTTATTTTCAATAAACATTCATATTCAAGTCAAAGGGTACAAAAGAATACATTGTATAAAGGCTCATTCCTTTCCTTTTCCTTCAAGCATTCACCTTGCTTTTCCAGATTATCAATTTCTTTTGCACTGTCCCAAATACATTTCTTAGGTTATAAGCAATTAATATATCCTTCTATTCATACTGCTATGTACTTTTCTTTTGTCCACTTTCATTATATCATAGCAGTATATAAAATGCTTCCTTATTCTATGAGGCAGAAAGCTGCTTTTTTGGCAGCAATGTGGTATATTTGTCATATTTTATTCCTTTCTATTTAGTTCATTCATGCACTTCAGAAAGACATCCCTGAATAGCAGTTTAATATGTTTTTTAATTTTGTCCTTTACCTGCCATGATATATATAAGGCTAGTAATATTCGCAAAATGGTTCTCTATTTTATTTCCCTTTTCTTAATGACCTGTACTGGTAACATAACCTTGTAGATTTTGTCTCAGGGGATCTGCACAAAATATTCACTAGTGACAATGAATCTTATCTACTTTCAATTTCTTGAATTGAGAAATGTCAACCAGCATCAAATCCAGATCTGGGCTCAATATATTAATTTACTTCCTGATACTGCCCTCATGTGCCTCCCCATTTTTCTTTAGAGTATTAATTTCAGGAATTACTTTGGACTTTTTTCTTAGGGGATAGGCAATTGCTGTATTCATTTAAAATACTTGTACAGCCCTGGAACTCACAGTTCAATACTTTGAGTTAAATTTATTTTGACTTTTGAGAATGTTGGTAAACTACATGCTCAGAAATCCCTCATGGTTTAAATGGAGAATGGATTTTGCGGACAAACAATCTATAAATGCTTAGCAAGGCCTGATATTAACTATTTAAAGCTAGAACTTCTTAAGTATTCCATGGTACACTCAGAACTTAGGTGCCTTAAAGTTCTGAAGGAACAAATTTCTAGTTCCTATTATATGAAAGACTTATATGTGGAAGATTCTGTTCCCTATAATTGAGACAGGAAAAGCTACAAGCATATAATTAATTCATGGTCAAGCACCAGTAGTCTGCATCCTGAAGCTATTTGAGCCTGCTAAATGCCACCCCTTTTGTGGAGGCCTGCCTACATGGAATTAACTTGCCAAGTCTCTTGTGGTTGGCACTTGTTGAGGTTACACCGGCACTTCAAATTTGCTTGAGTCAACCTCTAGCCACATTCAAACATGTGTCATTCTTTTGCCTTTGTTGAAGTCTGTAGGTCTCCTGTGATTGCTGAGACCCATGACCATTTATTTATGGTCTGACACATGCAGCCTAAATATTGAGAAACAGTTGATGACCCAGAGAAATAGCCACTCACTTGGGAATAAAGCATCAATAAGCTGCAGTGACCTGCCAAGATAAAACATTAAGAAGCCTAAGGCTTCCTATCTCTTGCCCAGGCAAACCTGTAAAAGTCAATTGTAACAACCATACATTTATACCGTTGTGAAAACCAGCCTAGTTGCTTGAAGTAGGCATCTACAAACAGCAGATTCGAAATGTTCTTCCCAGATAAAAATAAGTTCTGGGCACCACACACGTACCTCATCTCAACAATAATCTTTCTGTAATGTTCATTTTGCTTCTCCATATTCTACTGCTGACATATTTCAGCCATGCACTACATGTTGAGGTAAAAGGAGGCTCAATTAATAGCACTACCCTCCTCTACCCAAATGCTAAACTAGTTGAGAAACAATGACAAACATGTATATTGAAGACAAAGCAGATATTGGTGAGTGGTTTTCCTAGTACTGAGTTTTATGCTTATGACTGGCATTCCTAGCAGACTTAGGTTGTTACAGGCATCTCTTTTTAAGGATAGATCCTACACTTGGAGGAGAAAAGCAGACTCATATTCCCTCTGGGTAAATCACTACTGAGAGTAATGAGAAAGTGTCTGGTCAACATATGCCCTTCCTTATCCTAAATTTACCAATTGCATAAGCCATTTAATTTTTCCCCCTTTGTAGTGGGTAAATGAATGGATCTAAGTCGGTATTGTTACATGAAGGTAGCTTCTTCTACTTAAAAAGAGCATTGGAGTGTGGTAAAAGCATCATTCATATATCCTTCAATCCCTGAACTTCCCTCCAAGATTCCCACCAACACATTGCATTCAAAAATACTTCAAGCTACATCTTTCAGCTGAGTATAACATGTTTCTCTAGATTTATGTCTCTAAAACTTTAATAAACCCAGGCCTGTATTCATTTTGAAGAAAAATGGTATTGAAGGGAAAAAAATGGAAGATGTGTTTTAACTGAGAAGAAGAGAACTTTGTCTTTTCTATGGCTACAACCCAGGAGCTACATTCTTCTAATATCTGCCATCAATGACAATATAGGAAGATGTCAATTTAGCTGTCTCATTGTTATGTCATGCTTCTTCAACCAAATAACTTGTGGAAATGGGTGATATTTGTATATATATATACACATATATATGTATATAAGTTATATACATAACTTGTGGAAATATATATATTATATAATATATATATAATATATAATATATATATTATATATATAATTGACCCATGCAATTATGAAGTCTCACCATCTGCTACCTACAAGCTGGAGAACCAAGAAAGTCTGTGGTGTAATCCAGTCTGAGTCTAAAGGCCTAACAAGCAGGGAAGCAAAAGGTATAAGTCTAAGTCTAAAGGCCCAAGAAGGGGGCACCGATGGTGTAAGTCCTGGTCTGAGTAGGAAGGTTGGAGAACCAGTAGTGTCAGTGTCCAAGGGCACGAGAAGATCGATGTCTTAGCTCAAGCAGAGACAGTGAATTCACCCTTTCTCTACTTTTTGTTTTATTCAGGCCTTCTCTGGATTGGATGATGCTCACTTGCATAGGTGAAGGCAATCTTCTTTACTCAGGTTACCAAATTAAATGTTCATCTCCTCCAGAGACACTCTCACAGACAAACCTGGAAATAAGCTTTTATCGGCTATCTGGGCATCCCTTAGTCTAGTCAAGTTGACACATAAAATTAACCAACACAGAGGGGTAAAACAGATTGTGAGGATATGCTATCTTTTCTATTTCTTCTCCCGATGGCATTTTTTCCAAATGTCAATTTCCCTTTATCCCCTTGTCAAGTATTCTCCTCTACCTGCAAACCATGCAGTCCCTTTTAGACTTCATGAGCTGGGTAAATGGAAAGATCTTTTATATTTTTTAAAACATTCCAAATATGTCATTCCTATCATTGTTAGAGACATTTCTTCACTATTTTCAAAGTAGTAAAATGACAAAAAAAAGCACAAATAACTTTTTAGCTAAGTCTCTCATAAAATTTGTCTAAAAGTTCTGCCTGTTATGAAAATGAAAAGGAAGAATATTTTTATATAGAAAGAAAAAGATGACGAGTGACATGCTAAACAGGCTGCTGGCTGGTCACACTGGAGCTGTCCAGAAGGAAATCTTAGGTAAGAATTGCTTGCTCCTTTTCCTTTAGAGTGCAAATAATGCCATACTTCTAAATTTTCTTACACTTAACTAGTGTAAGTTTCTAGTACTAACATACACAGATTGGTTGAAATTCCATTCTCCATCTTTTGGATCTCAGAGTGGAAGCTGGGCAGGGTGGGAGATTAGAAATCCTAAGAGGAGCCCCCAGAATTCCAGCTGTTGATGAAGAATTTGTAATGAGTGTTGCCCTTTGCCGACTGGTCATGAAGCCTCCTGGTTCAGTCATCTGTCTATGGAAGCAAGGCCTTTCCATGGAAAGTGTCTCTGTAGTGACTCCAGTTCTTCTATACTAATTGTTAGCACTAAATATAGATACTAACCATGTTTCTTCTTGATGTTTGTATGATAGAGAAAATAAATCCACCTTACACATATATACACTATAACTTTCTAATAGACTATATTAAATCCTCAGTAAATTAATGTAGTGACTCAGTTTTTTTTTCAGACTTTGAAAATAAAACTAATTTTGTGCACCAAAAGTCATATATTAATGAGTCCAAATAGTTTAATTTTTCTGAGATGTGGGAAGCCATAATTGGGAAGGCACAATTGTGTTTTTATATTTGTTTTTTCATGTACTTATTATTGTCATAATATCTGCATTCCTCTCAATTTTGCTGTGAATATGATACTGCTCTAAAAGTCTTTGAAAATATATACTTGTTAGGCCTTTTCCCCATTTTTATTTCATACAAGTTTTCTCAGGACAAAAGGAAAAAATAATTCCACTGTGTCATTTTCCTTAGCAATCTACATGTCTGCTTTTACCTATTGTTAAATGTATCATTTTAATTCTAAATGATTAGATTTTATTTATTCTTGTTCCACATTTAGCTAAACCTTACTTATATAGATTTTAAAAACAACTGAAATGCAATAATGTCTTCTTTTAACATTGAATATTGAAAAAATATATATACTGAAAAGAATCATTACTTACACATGTGCATAAAAAGATATTCTAGCCTTTGGTTGTGTCATTAGCTAAACATCAGTTTCCTGTGAAATGATGTATTTTCTTTTATGTTGTGAGTTACTTTCTGCAATAATTCACTAGTGTTAGGATTTGTGATATAACTGGTTATATATTATATTTTTAGAGGTTTGCGGATTTCATGTTTATCTAATTGCACTAGTAAAAATGATAACTAATAGACATTTAATTCCACTGTATCTTGAAAGCTAACCCTTCCTCACTAAATAACATATCTCTAAATTGCAGTCCCATGCCAAGCATTTTCTATTACATATGTTCCTTGTGAATGTGTCAACAAATTTTTTCTTCCTTAGTCACTTAAAAGAAAATTTTCAAATAAGAAATTGCCCCCATTGGTACTGAGTTATAACTGTTACATTGATGCAAGCTTTGATACCAGGAGTATGAAGATTGGTGAACCCCTGGGTTCACTTAGGAAGGCTGCTGAGTTAACAGAGTCTGCAAGGTTAGACCTTCCTTGCATGTAATTGGAATTGGCCTTCCAGGCCTAGTTATGTGGACTCATAAAGGATATAGAATGAATACCTAAACTTAAGCCATTCTCTAGCATTCTCTTCAAAGAATAAAGTATTTGTGTTCTTATGTGAGGAGGATTAACAATATTAGTTTTCCCCAGGAGAGGAAAGCTTCTACTTCCTCCTTGGAAAGAAAAACATTTCTATGGGCTCTCTTTCTCTGTTTTTGACAAAATAGTTCAACATTGTGTTGTTGGAGAGGATCAGCAGAGTGAGCCTTTTTGACATCGAGTGGCCCTTCGCAGCTCTTAAGGATGTGACTCTATCAGGCACCATCTTTGATTAGAGTGAAACAGAAAATGGATCTTGGTGAGGTAGATTATAATTTTTTTCATATAAAAATGAAATAAGAGGGAAATTGTGGTGAGTGCATTATAAATATCCCATCATGCATATGATAGAATTATACTGTAGTCCTTTTTTTCTCCTCTCATGGAGGTTTTTTCCTTCTTAAGCATCAGTTTATGGGTGAATGCACCCAGACCTAAGCAAATATTTCTCACACTTCTAGCACCTATGGGATGTGCTACATTGTGTATAAAGGATCATGTGCCAGGATCTGCATGGAATCACTCTCCATCTGCTGCCCAGCAGCTCTGCTCTGGGTAGAACTTTATTACCTTTAGCCCTCTGACAATATTAGCACCTGGATGTATTTTAGCTCTAGTCACTAGGATGTATTTTAGGCAGAAACCTGACAGGAAGGAAAACATATTGTGGGGAAGTTAAGAGTATTTCACTTTTCTTTTATGCTTAGGAGGGTGGTAATACAAAGCTTTACTTGCTGAGAATTTGACCTTCAATCTAAACACAGGATTTCTATAGTTCTTGTCCATGTAATAGCTACACTGTAGAACAAAATCTCCTCATTATACGGTATTTACAGGATATTGCAAAGCTCTCTGCAGCTGACAGTTGAGCAATAAAAGGGCTCCCCAGCGTGCTTGCAGACTTGACTGGGGTCAATCATAACACTGACCCTGGTGAGCTGAGTCAGGCTAAATGCTCTCCTGGGCTCCATTATAAATGGCGTCAGCTTTGGGGGGGGTTTAAATATCCAGTGCATCTCCCTTCAGGATACATATATGCAAAGTCTTTTATTTGCTGGAGGCAATTTTTCTCTTTGTTAGATAGGAACACACATTTAATCTAAACATTTGAGTTGAGGGTCCTAAGGAGGTATACTTGTGTGATTCAACATTAAGTGAGGCTTTTACATATGGGTGACTATTTTTGACAACGATTTATAAGATAGGTGTGAGTTTGCTCCATAATACTCACATATGTGTAATATTACTTTTCTTATTTTGGTAAATCAAATTAAAGTTGATGGTGAATGCTAACAGTAAATTTTCAATACGCTCCTCTTTTTTCCTTTTGAGGTATTAGTTTTGTATTTCTGCTGTAACAACTTAAGATAAACTTGGTGATTTAAAACAACAAATTATTACCTTACAGTTTTGTAGGTCAGATGCCCAACACAGGTTTCATGGGTCTAAAATCAAGGTGTTGACAAGGCTGCATTTCTTGCAGGAGAGAAATGTTGTAGAGGAGAATTTATTTTCCTGCCTTTTCCAGCTTCTGGAGACTGCTGGCATTCTTTGGTTCATAGACCTCCTCCATTTTCAAAACCAAGAGCAGACTGAGTTCTTTTTACATCCCATCACTCTGACCCTGATCATCATCTCTGCCTCCCTTTTCTACTTTTAAGAAGCCTGTGATTACATTGGACCCACCTGGATAATGCTGGATAATCTCCTTATTTTAAAAACAGTGGATTGCAACCTATAAATCTATTTACAACCTAATGCTCCTATGCCATGTAAAGTGACATATTCATAGTTACCAGGAATCTGGATGTGGGCATCTTTGGAAAGAGGGCAGTTTTCTGCCTACAGCCAGATGTATGGAATCTCAAGATCTTAGACAAGACGGGCTTAGTATTTAGGCTTAAGTGGTTGCTGTTATTATCAGTATTGATGCTGCCAGCTGAGAATGTTTTCCATTTGTCGGGCATTGTGCTCTCCACTTGCTCCTTCACAAATGTACTCAAGTTCATTGGGCTTTAGGACCTGCCATCTCTTGCATGCACACGTCCTCTCCCCACCTTTGAGGCACTTGGTGGGAGTGTCTCAATTCCTGCCAATGGCAGAATCATGGGATGTTCCTCCTGGTCTTGGAATTGTCCACTCCTGTAGAGTCCAGTCTAAGGAATTCTCCCCTAGGGGCTGACCATGCCTCCTCCTCTCCCACTCAAGTCACCAGCCTCTCTTCTTATCCTCATCCACTACAGGAGCCTGATTCTTTATGGAGTTAATCTTAAAACTCAAAGGCAAAAGGTGGTGTTGGGGGATGTCTTTCATTGTCTATTGACCCAGGTGGTTAGAAGAGCTTGTCTTTAGAACAATAAGGTTTAGTTATTGCTCTATGAAGAAAAATGTGTGAGAAGAAAGTTTCCAACATTTCTTTCCTTGAATTTGCTTTCCTTTTCTTACTCTCTTTCCCCCTTTCCCTTCTGGTCCTTTCAGCATTTCTTGTCCTTGACTGTCTTCTGGTATATAGAGAGGAGAGGTAAGACATCCTAAGATAGATGATTTGTTCCTATAACATTTACTCTTATATTAATGGCATGCATACTTCTGAAATTGTTTCCACCTGCACACGCTAGTTCTTTTCTCTGGGAAAAAGAGAACATATTTTATGTATTGCAGAGAATTGTGGGAACATAAAAGATGCTTTGTTTCCTGTAGCAAACAGAGTAAAATAATTAAAGTGAAAAAATATTAGGTATATACATAGAAAATATGTATAGTAGTATAGACAAACTACAGGCAAAAAATCTTCTGAGGCCTTTAATGAGAAACCTAAACCATAAGTGAGATGATAAAGTCAAGACAGAGTGATAGTAATCAATGAGTGTGAAACTAAAAATGCTAATAAAAAATCAAAAGAGGGAAGAAATCAAGTGGAAAAGAGAGAGAGAAGAAAGAAAGAAAGAAGGGAGAGAAAAAGAAAAGAAAGAAAAAAATGGGTGAAAGGAAAAGAGAAAATTCTAAAGTCAAATGATATTTTCACAAAAATATATTTGTCTTTAAAAGGGGAACATTTTCTCTGAATAATGAAATAAACTCCTTGTGCTATCTTACTGACATGACCACATTCCAGAATAAGCTTAGAAAAGTAATACCAAGCAGGGAGCTGACAAAATGAAGAAAAGTAGTGGCATCAATATGAAAATGATTAGTGCAGTATTCAAGGCACAGGCCAGGCAATTGCTACAATACACAGCACAAGGAAATCCATTGTGCACTACATATAAATTTAAAATTGAGCAAAGATTCGATTTTCAGATACCAAAGATGCTTTCAGTAGTGATTTGCTTTAGTAGTACTGCCTTAGGATACAGTATTTTAAATACGATGATTACTCTGTAAAATTTATAGCTATGACCAAATTATTTTTCTTATCTTGCCTTTTTTCTTTCTTAGTGATCTGTAATTGTGATCTTAATTTGCAGTGATCTATAATTTGCAGTGATTCAACCTGAGATATTATACAATATAATGAAAAAGTTCTTGTTATGTTGATTGCCTCCCTGGTAAAAAAGGAATGTCATGACCTAGTTTCCTATCTCTTGGGTACCTTCAAATCTCTTGAATTACAGCTTTTTTACAATGTTATTTAAAAATCAGGAACTTGACATCAATTACAGGAAAAAAAAACTGTAGAAAATATAAACACAGGGAGGCTAAACTATATGCTACTAAATAACCAAGAGATCACTGAAGAAAACAAAGAGGAAATCAAAAAATACCTAGAAACAAATGATAATGAAAACACGACAGCCCAAAACCTACAAGATGCAGCAAAAGCTGTTCTAAGAAGGAAGATTATAGCAATGCAATCTTACCTCAAGGAACAAGAAAAATCTCAAATAAATAACCTAATCTTACACCTAAACAATTAGAGAAAGAAGAACAAAAAAAATCCAAAGTTAGCAGGAGAAAAGAAATCATAAAGATCAGATCAGAAATAAATGAAACAGAAATGAAGGAAACGATAGCAAAGATCAATAAAACTAAAAGCTTGTTCTTTGAGAAGATAAGCAAAATTGATAAACCATTAGCCAGACAACAAATGGGACCTAATGAAACTTAAAAGCTTTTGCACAGCAAAGGAAACCATAAACATAACAAAAAGACAACCCTCAGAATGGGAGAAAATACTTGCAAATGAAGAAACTGACAAAGGACTAATCTCCAAAATTGACAAGCAGCTCATGCAGCTCAATATCAAAAAACAAACAACCCAATCAAAAATTAGGCAGAAGACCTAAATAGACATTTCTCCAAAGAAGATATACAGATTGCCAACAAACACATGAAAGGATGCTCAACATCACTAATCATTAGAGAAATGCAAATCAAAACTACGATGAGGTATCACCTCACACCCGTCAGAATGGCCATCATCAAAAAACCTACAAACAATAAATACTGGAGAGGGTGTGGAGAAAGGGGAACCCTTTTGCACTGTTGGTGGGAATGTAAATTGATACAGCCACTATGGAGAACAGTATGGAGGTTCCTTAAAAAACTACAAATAGAACTACCATATGACTCGGCAATCCCATTACTGGGCATATACCCTGAGAAAACATAATTCAAAAAGAGTCATGTACCACAATGTTCACTGCAGCTCTATTTACAATAACCTTGACATGGAAGCAACATAAGTGTCTATCAACAAATGAATGGATAAAGAAGATGTGGCACATATATACAATGGAATATTACTCAGCCATAAAAAGAAACGAAATTGAATTATTTGTAGTGAGGTGGATTGATCTAGAGTCTGCCATACAGAGTGAAGTAAGTCAGAAAGAGAAAATCAAATATCGTATGCTAACACATATATATGGAATCTAAAAGAAAAAATTGGTTCTGAAGAAACTAGGGGCTGGACAGGAATAAAGATGTAGATGTAGAGAATGGACTTTAGGGCACAGGGAGGGGGGAAGGGTAAGCTGGCACGAAGTGAGAGAGTGGCATTGACTTATATACACTATCAAATGTAAAAGAGATAGGTAGTGGGAAGCAGCTGCATAGCACAGGGAGGTCAGCTCGGTGCTTTATGATCACCTAGAGGGGTGGGATAGGGAAGGTGGGAGGGAGATGCAAGAGGGATATGGGGATATATGTATACGTATAGCTGACTCACTTATTTATACAGCAGAAACTAACATAGCAATGTAAAGCAATTATACTCCAATAAAGATGTTAAAAAAATCATGAACTTGTTCTCTGAAAATTCTGCTAAAGTATTATGCTACTTGCAAAAAGTAAAAATTGTTGAAAACATATTTTCTTTTATTGTATATATATTGAAATGAGTTTTACAGTCTGTAATTATAGGACATGACAAACAGTATCTCTCGATTTAAATAAAAAATAGCATGATCTGCTAAATGTCTATTATTTTGCTTTCTCTACAGAGGAGCAACTTATCCTTTAAACTGCTGTATACACAAACCTCCTAGAAGACAGCCTGGCACATAATACGCTGTTAAAAATAACTTGTTGAATGTAAGAATATGTAATATTTCATAGTGTCTCCAATTTAATAAATCACTGGCAAATTTTTACATTTATCTACATGTATAGTCATGGGGGGAAATTGGGAGTTCATGTCTCACTAATATAATTAGATTTGCTCTTATCTTTACTTATTTTTTATTGTAAACAAGTTTCTTTATAAATCTTGGAAGATTACAGATTGAATATTGTTATAATACAATCTCTGAAATTATGAAGGGGGAAATACTTCCACATTTGTGTATGCCTATGAACAGAGAATATATCCAGAGGAGTAAACCACCCTCAGAACCACGAGTTAACAGGAAAGATTTGTACAGGCAGCCAGGAATGATGATTTTGTACCCACGAAATCTAATGTGTGGCCAGCACCCTCTAGGCGTGTGCTATCTCACAGTTCTAGTTGAAAATCTTTAGTTCCAGGATCTAACATGGGATTTCCCTCCTCTTTTATTCATTAATTTTTAGTATCAAAGGATGTAATGGTAAATAAGGTACAGTCCTTGATCTCGAGTAGTGAGAGGTAAAGTGGGGAATAGAGAACAGAAAACACACCTTCTTTGCATTGAGCACATATGTTGAGAGTGGATTTATAGAAACAATTTTGAGGAGCACTGAGGAAGGGCACCAGGTTTTTATGGAAATCAATTTCCTAGGCAGTGAAACAATGCATCAAATCTGTTTCACACAGAAAAGCTAAAGTAGAATACCATTTTTCCAAAATCAAATGTTACAACTTTTGTGTAAATACTGGAAAGAAATTCAGTTTTTCTGGCTTTCTATCACTCCTTCCCATTATTCAGGGTGATTGGAAATAAACAGAGATAGTAAAATACTGAAGATTATTTTGTCATTGTGTTTACCACTCCTAAAATTATGTTTCCTGGAAGTTCCCCATACAATTTAAATCAATTACTCTTATCATCAAAAAACTATTCGGGTTATTTGTTTGTATGTTTTTAACCTGAAACATCATGATCATAAAAATTAATTTCTAGAGTTATATTTACCTACTAGTTCTGGTCTTCTTCAACTCTAAATATTCCTATTTTCTGCTTTCCCCTCATTTCTTTTATTGTCTGCTTCCCACTTGTGCTGTCGTGCACATGTACTCCTTTTCTGACATCTGCAGCCTGATTTTTCTCTGCACCTTGTCTGTCATACCCTAATTCTCTCTGACTTACAATTCCTTGTCACTCACATTGTCTCATAGACATGTTATCTTTTAAAATAGCCTGTCTGTTACAGTTCCTCTCTTCTACATATTCCTTCTGCATCACCACATACCTGTACTTACTATTATCTGCCTCTCAGACATATTCTCAAGTTAATGTCTAGATCAACAAGGTCAAGTATTCTTACATTCAAAGAGTCAGTAGTGCCAGTGCACCACATCTCAACTACAGAGCTGTATCTCCAAGTAGTGACCTAGAAACACTCAACTTCTCCAGCATTAAGAAAGTACTCAGTGAATCTCAACATTGACCCTCTATCACTTATGTATGTGCACATGCAAACCCACACCACACACACAGATACCTCCTCCACATACCTATACCCACATACACCCACCCCCCCAACGGCTGTAAACTCCATTGTTCTCTCTAGGCTCAATTTCTCTCAGTGACTTCAACTGTTAGTGGTACTGGGGGCACAGAAGACAGATGAGATGGCCTGAATTGAGGTGCATGGTACATGAAAAAAAGGGGAACAACGCTGGGAATCATATTAGTTTGTGAGTCAAATATCCTTGGGGAGAAAATAAAAAAATATATATAAAGTCTGTTTGACAATGGAATCAAGGGCTAACTGGAAGTGTAGTGCCAACTATCTATGTATATGTCTTATATTGCTATTTCTTTTAAAAAGACAGGAAGGTATCAACAAACTTTATCTGGAATTATTCTTATTCAAGAGAGATTACATGAATATTTTTGCTGGCAAAAGTTCAAAGTGCAATCTCTAATTTACAACAAATGAACATATATTTTCACACCTGAAGATAAATTTTAGAATAACATTGTCATTGATTATTGTTCATTGGAGAACATGGTGTTTTTATCATGTTTTCTTATAAATAAGATGTTTGGAAGAAACACATATTTCTCCAAGTTCTATGTGAGCAACAGAATTAGCTATAAGAAAAATGAGGCACAGATTCAGCGTTTCATTAGACCAGAACAGTAAAAGTGAAACCATGTTAAGTCTAAAGGGGAGAAAAAAAGGTTGTCTAAAACCAAATTAACATAAGTTGAAACAAAAATTTACCTTTCTGGTTCACCCTTGAAAGATATGGGCAGAAACTCTTAATTTTTTTCTAATTTTCAAATATTCTGAGTAATATATTATGTTCAGATACATACTACACATCAAACAGAACACAGAAAGCATCTGGTATTATTCAAAGACAGCTCAGAAGTATAATTAAACAGATTTTGTATCTTCAGGCCTGAACATGCATTAGGTCTCTTCTGGTGTATTTTCTCAAAGTAATTGGAATTCTTCATCTCATCTTGTATTGATACAACTGCTAAAATCATTCTTCTATGTAGGATTTTGTTGGCCCAGAAGGTATATAAATAGCCAATAAGCACATGAAGTGATGCTCAGCATCACTAATCAATAAGGAAATACAAATCAAAACCATAATTAGATACTATTTCATACCCATTGTTACGGCTATTATCAAAAATTAGAAAATAACAAGTACTAGAAAGCATAGAAGAAATTGGAACACTTGTGCATTGCTGGTGGGAATGTAAAATGGTGAAGCTACTATGGAAAACAGTATGGTAATTCCTCAAAAAATTAAAAATAAAACTATCATCTGATACAGCAATTTCACTTTTAGTTATTTACACAAAAGAATTGGAAGTGGGTACTCTAAGACATATTTGTACATCCACGTTTACAGCAGCATTATTCACAAGAGCCAAAATGTGAAAGTGTCCATTGACTGATGAATCAATAAACAAAATGTGGTATAAAAATACAGTAAAACATTTTTCAAGCTTAAAAAAAGGAAATTCTGACAAATGTTAGATGAGTGAAACTTGAAGACATTATGTTAAGTAAAATAAGTCAGATATAAATGGTAAAATATTGTATAATTTTACTGATTGAGATGCCCAGGGTAGTCAAATTCATAGAAACAGAAAGTAGAATGGTGATTTCCAGGGGCTAGGATGATGGGGGGAAGGGGAAGTTAGTGTTTAAAGGTATAGCATTTCAGTTTATAAAGATGAAAAAGTTATGTATATGAATGATGTGATGTTTGCATGATAACCTGAATGTATTTAATGCCCCAGAACTGTACACTTAAAAATGGTTTAAATGGTAAATTTTGTGTTATGAGTATTTGATCACGAGAAAAATAAAAGAAAAAAAAGATGATGGTAGTGCTAAATTTCATCAAATGCAGCTCTGACAATGCATACTACAGAGACACATGAATGACTATTGGATTTGACAAAATGAAGACCTTCTGAATCCTGACAATAGCACAGTCAGTAATACATTTATGGACTGGACTTATAAATTTATATTTAAATTCTTATGTTCGCGCATGTCTTAGCTATATAAAATTTTTCATTTGATATATAGCTAATTATTTGTGTCCTCAATAGTTCCTCGCACAGCACAGTGTACTTAATAGGAGTGCAAAATTATTTATGGAATTGAATTGAATTGGGTTGATACCTCACAAAAGAGAAAAATTAGTTTTGAAATTCACAAAAAGATACTAATATAAATTTCTGAAATGATATGCCCTTGAAATGGAGCCTGACTTATTGAATAATGCATGTTTTTTTCTCACAAATCAAGTTGTCACCTTTCTTATATTTTAAAATCCCATAGGAGATTATGCGACTATTCTATTTTCTGAATTTGTTCCACTGACCTTTCTAATTACATGACTATACCACACTGTTTTATTTATTTCAGCTCCATAGCATAATAACTCCAGCATGCTTCATTGTCTTGATTATTCTCATTACTCTTTTTTTTTGAGATTTTTATTCTAGATAAGATTGCTTGTTTATTTTTCTATAGAAATTTACCTAGTTGTAAAAACATCCTATTTTAATTTTCTTCAGATCATGTTTATATATTAGTGTTATGTAGCTCAAGCCCTGATGGTTGTTTTTTTTTTTGTTATACAAGTGTTTGACTTAAACTTTGATTGCTAAGGCATCCACTTCAAAGAGACATCCACCTCCGCTGCCCATTTTTAAATCAGGTTGTTTTTGTTGTTATTGTTGTTGTTGAGTTGTATGAGTTATTTATATTTGGTTATGATATAGGATATATAGAAGTAGAAATATAATGTTGTACACATGAAACTTGTATGTTATAAACAAATGTTAATAAACAAAACAAAAACAAAGAGGCATCTACTTCAAAGATGGCTATCTCTAAAACACACATGCCAACCACACAACTAGATAAAAAGTCAGGCTGTATCTCATTCCCTTCCCACCAATATTTCCTTTGTTTTAGGGATCTGGTTGATTCAGATAACTGACCATTTGGCCACTTGGGTATTTCTTTTTTTTCTTTACTTCCCTCACTTTAATTCCCACTCTTATGTTTTAAATTCACCAGTGAAGAGTGAATGTGCAAAACCATAGGCCCCACTTTTAAACTCTCAACCTTAGGCCCCCACTCTCTCTCTTTCTTTACTGGTAACTTCACTCTGTGGCCCCAGGTGTGCTGCATACCCCCTCTAGGACTTGTGAATAATAAACCTTGTTTGTTTGTTTTTTTTCAAAGTTCCCTAATGGTTATTGCTAAGGGTATCTTGCAGTCATAATAAGAAACACACGGGTTTGTCCAGCAACACTGGTTATTGACAGGCCAGAGAGGTACAAAACTTTTTACAATTGACCTTTGGACAACCGTGGTTTGAACTGTGAGGATTCACTTATATGCGCATTTTTTTCAATAGTAATAGTACAGTACTACACAATCCAAAGTTGGTTGAATTTGCAGATGTGAAACTTCAGATATGGAGGACCTGACTATAAATTCTAGGCAGATTTTCTACTGCATGGAGGGTCGGTGCCCCTAAGCCCCACATTGTTCAAAGATCAATTCTACTTTGGTGGAAATTGGTGTCTTTTTAATGTTTCATTGTCTGCCCAAGAACTTGGTACATGTCAGCTTTCCACTCATTAATGTCATGTCATTTTATAGATTTAGGAACATATAGCTCTCTTCATATAGAATTCACTTATTTCTTGTTAATTTTAAGGTGTTTGGTTTTTTTTTATTGTAGTGGGTCTTTTCTTTCAAATCTATCCATTTTTTTATGTGAAAGCTACTGTTTTAACTAGTTAATTTTATAAACAAACACATTAAAGATAATTCTTGTAAGTAGTTTTGTGACAGTTGGGCTGCCTTTTGGAAGAATAAATGCAGTTGGTCACCTACCGCTTACCTTTCATCGGGATATACACCATATTGATCAAATATTTATAAATGAAAACTAAAATCATGAAAAGCACTAAGCAAAACTGTAAGAAAATTATTTTCTTAATTCTATTAAATACTGCAGTGTGTAAAAGTCTTTAGAAATTTAATGTAATCCCAGAAGACATAAAAAATTAATAAACTACAGGAAGACACATATTCTGCAAGTAAAGGTGAATGGCCATAAAAGAAAGATTTGGCAATTTATATCACAGAAAAAAAGGCCATTTTTCCCAATTGATAAAACATTTCTTCAAATAAATAAGGATAAAAAAGTCTAATCACCAAATAAAAACACCTCAAAGAATATTAATTCATAGAAAAAAATCCTAAATATATAATAAAAGTACTCAATATCTCTTTAATTTGAGAAAATGCATATACAAATTTCATTGATATCAATTTTTAACTTATCACATTGTCAGAGCTCAAGAGGTATGATAACACTCCTCTTTGTTGAGTTTATAGGGGAAAGGTCACTCTCAAGTATTATTGATGGAAGTATGAGATAATATAATTTCATTGTAGGGCATTTGGAAAATTAACCCAAATTATCTGTACATTCCTTTGATCAGAAAGAAATTCTACTTCTTAACAGTTTTATATATGCTCTAGTCATTATAGCATTGTTTATAATACATAAAAATTGAAAACAACATGTTTCCCAAAGGGCGTTTAACATAAATGTTTCCCTATAGGTGCTATTTAAAGAACTTAGAGATCAAAATTACAATATACTTTTGTGCAATGTGTATTTGTATGACATTATTTCAAAGATAAATTTTTATTTAAAAAATTGCAGAAAAAATTGTAAACTATGCTACCATATGTGCAAAAGAGGGGAAACATAGAATATGTTTGAAATTAGATTTGTTTGTCATCTTTGCTTGTTAGAACCTTGAAAGCATATGTATGAAGATTTCCTACTTACATATAAGTTGTTTACTTTGAACTGGCTTATATAATTCAAGGTGACTTCTTTCTCTCACTGTAGCATTTCATTCACTTTTTAGTTTAAGCCCCTTCAAATACCATGACAATCAGGCTATTATCAGGAAAGAGTCAGCTTATCACTACAAACTTGGCCCCTATTTCAGATATTTGTCCTGGTATGTCTCTAGATAACTTATCATGAGGAACGTTCAGATTCTTGGTATTTAGGATGACAACTTAATATTTGCATCCTGCACCCCTGTCAAACTTCAGACAAAACCCCCAAATCTGGTCACCCCTAAATATCAACTAGGTAGTTTTATTCCTAGGTATTTTATTCTTTTTGTTGCAATGGTAAATGGGAGTGTTTCCTTAATTTCTCTTTCAGATTTTTCATCATCAGTGTATAGGAATGCCAGAGATTTCTGTGCATTAATATTGTATCCTGCTACTTTACCAAATTCATTGATTAGCTCTAGTAGCTTTCTGATAGAGTCTTAGAATTCTTTATGTTCTTCATGAACCAGAATTCTTCCTGGTTCAGTCTTGGAAGGTTGTGCATTTCTAAGAATTTGTCCATTTCTTCCAGGTTGTCCATTTTATTGGCATAGAGTTGCTTGTAGTAATTTCTCATGATCCGTTATATTTCTGCAGTGTCAGCTGTTACTCCTCCTTTTTCATTTCTAATTCTATTGGCTTGAGTCTTCTCCCTTTTTTTCTTGATAATCTGGCTAATGATTTATCAACTTTGTTTATCTTCTCAAAGAACCAGCTCTTAGTTTTATTGATCTTTGCTATCGTTTCCTTCATTTCTTTTTCATTTATTTCTGATCTGATCTTTATGATTTCTTTCCCTCTGCTAACTTAGGGGTTTTTTTGTTCTTCTTTCTCTAATTGCTTTAGGTGTAAGGTTAGGTTGTTTACTTGAGATGTTTCTTATTTCTTTACATAGGCTTGTATAGCTATAATCTTCCCTCTTGGAACGGCTTTTTTTTTTTTTTTTTTTTTTGCGGTACACGGGCCTCTCACTGTTGTGGCCTCTCCCGTTGCGGAGCACAGGCTCTGGATGCGCAGGCTCAGCAGCCATGGCTCACGGGCCCAGCCGCTCCGCGGCATGTGGGATCTTCCCGGGTTGGGGCACGAACCCGTGTCCCCTGCATCAGCAGGCAGACTCTCAGCCACTGTGCCACCAGGGAAGCCCTAGAACTCCTTTTGCTGCATCCTATAGCTTTTGGGTCGTCGTGTTGTCATTTTTTTCTACGTATTTTTTGCTTTCCTCTTTGATTTCTTCAGTGATCTCTTGGTTATTAAGTAGTGTGTTGTTTAGCCTCCATGTCTTTGTATTTCTTACAGATATTTTCCTGTAATTGGTAGGTAGTCTCATAGCGTTGTGGTCGGAAAAGATACTTGATACGATTTCAGTTTTCTTAAATTTACCAATGCTTGATTTGTGACCCAAGATATGATCTATCTGGGGAATGTTCCATGAGCACTTGAGAAGAATGTGTATTCTGTTGTTTTTAGATGGAATGTCCTGTAAATAGCAATTAAGTCCATCTTGTTTAATGTATCATTTAAAGCTTGTGTTTCCTTATTTATTTTCATTTTGGATGATCTGTCCATTGTTGATAGTGGGGTGTTAAAGTCCCCTACTATGATTGTGTTACTGTCAATTTCCCCTTTTCTGGCTGTTAGTATTTGCCTTATGTACTGAGATGCTCCTATGTTGGGTGCATAAATATTTACAATTGTTATATCTTCTCTTCGATTGATCCCCTGATCATTATGTAGTGTCCTTCTTTGTCTCTTATAACAGTCTTTGTTTTAAAGTCTATTTTGTCTGATATGAGAATTGCTACTCCAGCTTTCTTTTGATTTCCATTTGCATGGAATATTTTTTTCCATCCCCTCACTTTCAGTTTGTATGTGTCCCTAGGTCGGAAGTGGGTCTCTTGTAGATAGCGTATATACGGGTCTTGTTTTTGTATCCATTCATCTGTCTATGTCTTTTGGTTGGAGTATTTAATCCATTCACATTTAAGGTAATTATCGATATTTAGGTTCCTATTACCATTTTCTTAATTTTTTTGGGTTTATTATTGTAGGTCTTTTCCTTCTCTTTTGTTTCCTGCCTAGAAAATTTCCTTTAGTATTTGTTATAAAGCTGGTTTGGTGGTGCTGAATTCTCTTAGCTTTTGCTTTTCTTTAAAGCTTTTAATTTCTCTGTCAAATCTGAATGAGATCCTTGCTGGATAGAGTAATCTTGGTTGTAGGTTTTTCTCCTTCATCACTTTAAATATGTCCTGCCACTCCTTTCTGGCTTGCAGAGTTTCTGCTGGAGGATCAGCTGTTAACCTTATGGGGATTCCCTTATGTGTTATTTGTTGTTTTTCCCTTGCTGCTTTTAATATTTGTATTTAATTTTTGATAGTTTGATTCATATGTGTCTTGGCATGTTTCTCCTTGGATTCATCGTGTATGGTACTCTCTGTGCTTCCTGGACTTGATTAACTATTTCCTTTCCCATATTAGGGAAGTTTTCAACTATAATCTCTTCAAATATTTTCTCAGTCCCTTGATTTTTCTCTTTTTCTTCTGGGTCCCCTATAATTCGAATGTTGGTGCATTTAATGTTGTCCCAGAGGTCTCTGAGACTGTCCTCAGTTCTTTTCATTCTTCTTACTTTATTCTGCTCTGCAGTAGTTATTTCCACTATTTTATCTTCCAGGTCACTTATCTATTCTTCTGCCTCAGTTATTCTGCTATTGATTCCTTCTAGAGAATTTTTAATTTCATTTATTGTGTTGTTCATCATTGTTTGTTTGCTGTTTAGTTCTTCTAGGTCCTTGTTAAATGTTTCCTGTATTTTCTCCATTCTATTTCCAAGATTTTGGATCATCTTTCCTATCATTATTCTGAATTCTTTTTCAGGTAGACTGCCTATTTCCTCTTCATTTGTTAGGTCTGGTGGGTTTTTACCTTGCTCCTTCATCTGCTGTGTGTTTCTCTGTCTTCTCATTTTGCTTATCTTACTATGTTTGGGGTCTCCTTTTCACAGGCTGCAGGTTTGTAGTTCCTGTTGTTTTTGGTGTCTGTCCCCAGTGGCTAAGTTTGGTTCAGTGGGTTGTGTCGGCTTCCTGGTGGAGGGGACTAGTGCCTGTGTTCTTGTGGATGAGGCTGGATCTTGTCTTTCTGGTGGGCAGGTCCACGTCTGGTGGTGTGTTTTGGGGTGTCTGTGGACTTATTATTATTTTAGGCAGCCTCTCTGCTAATGGATGGGGCTGTGTTCCTGCCTTGCTAGTTGTTTGGCATAGGGTGTCCTGCACTGTAGCTTGCTGGTCGTTGAGTGGAGCTGGGTCTTGGCATTGAGATGGAGATCTCTGGGTGATTTTCACCATTTGATATTATGTGGAGCTGGGATGTCTCTTGTGGACCAGTGTCCTGAACTTGGCTCTCCCACCTCAGTGGCACAGCCCTGATGCCTGGCTGGAGCACCAAGAGCCTGTCCTCCACATGGCTCAGAATAAAAGGGAGAAAAAAAAGAAAGAAAGAAAGAAAGAAAGAAGAAGATAAAATAAAATATAATAAAATAATGTAAAATAAAATAAAGCAGTTATTAAAATAAAAAAATTATTAAGAAAAAAAATTTTAAGTAAAAAAAAAAAATGGACAGAACCCTAGGACAAATGGTAAAAGCAAATCTATACAGACAAAATCACACACCAAAGCACACACATACACACTCACAAATAGAGAGAAAGGGAAAAAAAAAACCATATATATATATATATATATATATATATATATA
>NW_021703778.1:118383261-118645306 GCF_005190385.1 Monodon monoceros | reverse complement strand
TATATATATATATATATATATATATATATATATATATATATATCGTTACTCCCAAGTCCACCTCCTGAATTTGGGATGATTCTTTGTCTACTCATGTATTCCAGACATGCGGTACATCAAGTTGATTGTGGAGATTTAATCTGCTGCTCCTGAGGCTGCTGGGAGAGATTTCCCTTTCTCTTCTTTGTTCGCACAGCTCCGGGGGTTCAGCTTTGGATTTGGACCCGCCTCTGCATGTAGGTCGCCTGAGGGCGTCTGTTCTTCGCTCAGACAGGACAAGGTTAAAGGAGCAGCAGATTAGGGGGCTCTGGCTCACTCAGGCCGGGGGGAGGGAGGGGCACGGATGCAGGGAGAGCCTGTGGTGGCAGAAGCCGGCATGACGTTGCACCAGCCTGAGGCACGCCGTGTGTTCTCCCGGGGAAGTTGTCCCTGGAACACGGGACCCTGGCAGTAGTGGGCTGCACCAGTTCCCAGGAGGGAAGTTGTGGATAGTGACCTGTTCTTGCGCACAGGCTTCTTGGTGGCGGCAGCAGCAGCCTTAGCATCTCATGCCTGTCTCTGGGGTCCGCGCTGATAGCCGCGGCTCATGCCCATCCCTGGAGCTCCTTTAAGCGGTGCTCTTAATCCCCTCTCCTCGCACACCAGGAAACAAAGAGGCAAGAAAAAGTCTCTTGTCTCTTTGTTAGGTCCAGACTTTTCCCGGACTCCCTCCCGGCTAGCGGTGGTACACTAGTCCTTTCAGGCTGTGTTTACGCAGCCAACCACAGTCCTCTCCCTGGGATCCCCGAAGCCGCAGCCTCATCCCCAGCCCCCGCCCACCCCGGCGGGGAGCAGACAAGCCTCTCAGGCTCGTGAGTGCTGGTCGGCAGCGATCCTCTGTGCGGGAATCTCTCCGCTTTGCCCTCCGCACCCCTGTGGCTGTACTCTCCTCCGCAGCTCAGAAGCTTTCCGCCTCCGCCACCCACAGTCTCTGCCCGCGAAGGGGCTTCCTAGTGTGTGGAAACCTTTCCTCCTTCACAGCTCCCTCCCACTGGTGCAGGTTCCGTCCCTATTCTTTTGTCTCTGTTTTCTTTTTTCTTTTGACCTACCCAGGTACTTGGGGAGTTTCTTGCCTTTTGGGAGGTCTGAGGTCTTCTGCCAGCATTCAGTAGGTGTTCTATAGGAGTCGTTCCACATGGAGATGTATTTCTGATGTATTTGTGGGGAGGAAGGTGATCTCTGCGTCTTACACTTCTGCCATCTTGAAGCTCCTCCCCATTATTTGATCTTAAATTCCCTACAGTAATGTTTTCTATGACTATATTGCTTTTTATATTTATTCCTTCATTCTGCAAATATTGGTTAAATATTTTTACTGTATTGGGGATCCTTTGATAGGTGTCAGAGACATCAACATCTTCAAAGAGCTTAATGTTTAGTAGAAGTAGCTGGGCAAATTAAACAAAAGTGTCACAATACAGTTTTATAGATACTGTGTGGATATCTATGTGGGATTCTGTAGAAGGAAGAACAAAGGAGAAGTGCCCCATGGTATCTAGAGTTAGGCCATGATGAATGATGAATGCCACTGAAAAGTTGGGGACTTTGACTAGAATCCCCATCAAACAAAGACAGAAGGGAAAAAACTTACTGATAAAACTTTATTAGGGAGTACAATTCTCAGGAAGGAGCAAAAAGGAGACTGAAACAAGAAAGAGGGGAACACATAAAAGCTGGCCACACCTTTCTGATAAGCTATTTTCTCTATTTTCCAGGATATCTTCACAAAGGCCCTGTGAATGGTCTGTGGAGCAGAAGGAGGAGAAAGGCAGACAAATTTTTCTACTGGCTCTCATCTTTATTGGTAAAAATTTGCCACCATGAGCAATAATTCTCCATCATTTCCAGGCATTCATGCTGAACACCTGTTGAATCTTGCTACTTGTCATGCCAGATCAGAGTGATGCCCCAGACGTGGAGGCAAGAGGTGGCAGGAGTATTTGTGTCCATAGGCTGTGCCTGAAAGCAAGGAGAGCGATCAGGAATAATGGCCTAAGAGACGCCTCAGGGGCAGTAGCAGCAGCAGCAATAACGCACATGACCATGAGAATCACTGAAGTCTATGCTAGGGCAGATCTGACCAGACAAGAAAGTAAGTGTGCAGATCTGGGATGATCCATAAACTGAATCTTGTGTATGCTGCTTGAAGTTAGTCTTGAAAAACAGCTAGATGTTCACCAAATATATATGCAATCAGAAGGAGAATCATAAGAAAATGCATGATTGTCTGTAACTATGACTCTTGAATTATATTACTCTTGAATCCATCCTTGTCTGTTCATTGATACAGCCACAATCTTGTCCTCAGTCTATAAATTAATAGCTTATTAATTAATAGCCTTTTAAAAATCACTGTCTAATTAATCTGTCCATATTCAAGCTTTTCCCCTCCCTTTTATAGATCCATTTTTCATCATCCATTGCAAATCTAGTTGTGGGATTTCAAGTCTTAAAATACTTCAATGAATTTTCATTCATTTAAGGTAAAATTCCCAATCTTTAACATGGGTTACAAAGATTTTCTAGCAACAACCCATGTTTTCTCTTAGGCCAAATCTACTGGCTCATCATTTCCCTCACATGCTGAGATCTTTCCCATTCCTGTATCTTCAGTACCTAGCAGAGTGTCTGACCAATATCTATGCAAATAGACAGGAAGCGAAGGAAGACAGTGTCTCCCTTTAGAAGCTCCATTGAGCAGGAGAGGCAGACTAATGGATGTGTCAAAGATTGGAATCATATCTACAAAACATTTCATGGAACTTTTTTAGTTTTTTCTTGTGTTGTGTTGTGTTTGGAGAGGAGAAAAGCATTAGAAAACGTTTAGTGCAATAGCTCCTGAATGAAAAATAGGAGTGGATATCTAGGTATTGACTGCTATGTATTCTAGGGGAAAAATACTATAGCAGTGTTTGGGATTGTAAAACACTTTGGCATGATCAGAGGAAGGGGAGTAATCTCTGTCACTGGCACATGGGGTGTGGGATGAAATAACTGGACTGAGACTGGAAGAGGAGGCTTTTACTTTCTGCAGTCTCACATTTATTTTTTTCTGTAAAAGTATGTATCTTCATGACAAGTTACTCTTCACTCTGTCAAGTCCATTTGTGTATGAATTTACTATGGGATGTTTTTTGTTTTTCTTGTTTTTTTTTTTTTTCCATTATGCGGGCCTCTCACTGTTGTGGCCTCTCCCGTTGCGGAGCACAGGCTCTGGATGCGCAGGCTTAGCAGCCATGGCTCACGGGCCCAGCCGCTCCGCGGCATGTGGGATCTTCACGGACCGGGGCACGAACCCGTGTCCCCTGCATCGGCAGGAGGACTCTCAACCACTGCGCCACCAGGGAAGCCCTGGGATGTTTTAATTGTAAATCCTATCCCATTATACCTACTATGACTGTAAGTTTATATTTACCTTCTTGTGTTAAAATGTCCAGGGCACTTGATTTCTTATTCAAATCCAATGTTTAGCCTAAAGCTGTATAAGTTCAAAACTACTGCCTCTTACTTCCCTGTGATTTTCTTGATTTTTTTTTCAATCAATGCATCCAGCATTATCCTTTCTATGTCAAAGCACCTGTTCACTAAAATATTTTCTTTCAGTTTTATTAGCCCTTGTGAACCAGTCAGTGAGTCTCTTGCCAAACATGTGACTCACATTCCTCTAGAGACATTTTGTTGTTATTTTCTTTCTTTCTGAATAGCTTTTCTTCTCTTCACAATAGCTTTTCTTCCCTAGGATCACAAGCAATGACCTGACAGAAGAGATCCTGTTCTTTGACACTTTCTATAAGTACAAGGTCCTCCCTGCTCTACTGTCCTTTTTATCTAAAGGCAGAGACTTCAAATAAAAATAAAGATGTATTGATGATCTGTAAAAAAAATTGGGCTTTAGCGCTTCCCTGGTGGCGCTGTGGTTGAGAGTCTACCTGCCGATGCAGGGGACACGGGTTCGTGCCCTGGTCCGGGAAGATCCCACATGCTGCAGAGCGGCTGGGCCCGTGAGCCATGGCCGCTGAGCCTGCGCGTCCGGAGCCTGTGCTCCGCAACGGGAGAGGCCACAACAGTGAGAGGCCCACGTACTTCAAAAAAAAAAAAAAAAATTAGGCTTTATATCTATGTTCTCTACTATTCAATATAAAACACATTTCTTTTATCTATTACAGGAGTAGTATCCAGGGCTCAAAGTAACTAGAAATACAGAATAAGCTTCCCTAGGTAATAACATATTGAACAAGAGCCAAAAATAAATAAAAGTAATAATAATTATAAAATGGTAATAATAATATCAGGGAACTCTTTTCCAAACACTCTTCTAAGCACTTTGTATAGATTATTTCAAATCTTCAAAACTCTCTGTGATGTTGATAATAACATATTCTGTTTAAGTTCATAGTCATTAAATTAGAGAGATCTTTAGGAAAAAATAATGTTTATTATCCAATTATGTAACCCCATTGTGCAGTTAGTAATAATGTCACATGAACATAAAATTGCCAGAGTTTACATGCTCATTAAGTCATACCTATAAGTAGGATCTCAATAATATTTCCATCAAGTTGTCCTAGTTGATCTTTGCGTCTAGAGACATTTTAAAATGTGTTTGGAAGAATAGCCACTCAGTTTGGGTCTCTGAGTGCAAGGTGTGGTGACAGTAGTAGTTGTGCGGAAATCAGCTTATGTATATTATCAATCACTCCCCCACACCCACTGTGTACCTGGATATAAACATGAGAAAGGAAGCAATTGCTTACAGGTATTGACACTTTTGCAAATGGTAAGATCCAGATGTAATTTTATCTGTGACTTTAAATTCTTTACATTTGTTCTTTTTATCTTTGTGAAATGAAAAAGTCAAATGGGAAGCTATTGTCTTAACAATATTTTGTGCATATAAAAATAATTATTTCTGGGCACTTAAAATAAATGTTCAGCTTTTATAAAACATCCTTAAAATCTAAATTAAAAAAATTTAATTAAAAAAGTCACAAAGAATATAAACTTTTAAAATGCATAGTCACAATAATGGCTTTTGAAATATCTGATTTCAAGTCACAATTCAAAAGCAGTAATGTGTAATTTGTAAAGCATTTTGCATTGGCAGTTGTGTTTGGTAATTACTTTTGTTATTTCTCCTCAAAACAAATTAATAAAAATAAAAATATTTTTCAGTCTGAAGTAAAAAATAAAATAAAATAAAAAATAAGTGGTCAGCCTCACATTACCTTCTTTATGCCTTAATACAGAGGCCCTGCTAGGAAGAGCACCCAGGTCTTATAATGTATCCTACTAGCATACATTAATTTTGGATTTAAATTTTAATTATCCTTACTCATTACTTGTTTCTGTACATGATGTTAATTACATACCTGTTTATTCATTTTAACGTACTTTATTGCCTTGTACTGATAGGGAATTTCTTCTCTTAATGTACACACAACTTAACTTTTCGGAAAATGTGCATATTTAATCAACTCATAGTCTCCACTTAAACTTTTGTTGACAATTTTTAAGGTGCATTATACATGTGTCTTTTCCTGGAAAGTCTAATGCAACTTGAATAATCATAAAAATCATTCTAGGTATGTGAAGTCATATTTGTTTTCATAACTTGATTCCTTAATCATTACTTAATTTATAATATACTTAGTTTACAGGGAACAATGAAAAAATCCAATGAATCTTTCTTGAGATTAAGTGCAAACTTGGATCTATTAACCGTTATTTTTTTCCAGGTAGTTTAACTATATACCTGTTTATTCACTGTAATCCTACTCCAAAGTCTATGAAGTTCTAGTAAATACTGAGTAAATGGTAGTTGTTATTATGTGCTGATCTCAAGTCTTCTAATTGCTTTTGAATATATATTCTTATTTATATTCATAATACTATGAGGTGGTGTTATTGTTATTTCCATTTTTCAGATGAGGGAAATGGAAGAAAAAGTTAGGGTAAGCTTTCTCAGACAGCTAGTTATTTCATTCCCAAATCTGAATGCTTAACCAAAGAGCTATTAGTGCCTCATCCAGGTATAGACAAAGTTCTGTCTTACTGTCACCAAAACATGGCACAGTGAAGAGCATGGTTTTAGTGGCAGACAGATATGAGTTTGAGTCCTGATCCTAGACAGTCTAATTAACTTCTCTGAGCCTCAGTCTTCTCTTCTATGAATTACAGAATTTCTCTGAGGACCTGAGAAACTACCTATATGTTGAGTGCTTTGTAAACAGTAGTTCTTATATTATTAATTTTAAAAACAATATTATTATAATGAACAGTTGATTGATTTGGAATAGGAGGATAAAGAATAAGTCATTTCAAAGAAAAATAGATATTGGTTGTGAGTTAAGAAAATGCCATTTTCATCGCAGAGGAAAAGCCATTTCATTTTGTAATTCATATAAGATCTAAGTTTTCCCAAGAGGGAGTTTGAGTACAGCCAAGGTAATAACAGCCTCAGTTACTCAGATTATCTTTGACAAAGTCCACAGATAAATCCCTGAAAATTGAAAAAAGACTTGGTGTTCACAATACTAAATAAGCTATTTGACTTTCTTTATTCTCCATGGAATAAGAACTGTTTGTTTGTATTGATTGTGTCTGTATCATTTAAACACAGATGTCTTCTCTATTAAAAATCACCAAATTGTTTTAGCATAGTAAGATAGACTTTTCATTGTCCTAAGGGACAAGAGGAAAAACCCATATTCAATAGGGAGAATCAGAGTAGCAGAGCTTGATATTATCAATAACTTCCAAGTTCTAGGGACCTAGGATTAGATAGTCTCCAACTGTTGCAGAGTGATCCCGGATACTTTACACTTGAGATTTGCCCCTTAAATATGTATCCCCAACATGACACTCTTTTACCAAAAGGGGAAAAGTGTAGAAAAATGTCTCTCTTCTACAATAATGTATTACAGAATCTAGCAAGTACCAGGTATGTGGTACGATATTCCTAAATTCACCAATATTTATATCATATTTACTTTAATCTCATTTCCTGCTTTCCCTCCTTATAACTTCCTACTTTTGTACACATCTTAAGGCCATACCCATGAATATGTCTATAAAATTGGGCAAAGAACTACAATCAAGTGGTAGATTAAGATAATTATGTGAAGAAATTATCTTGATTTCTTAAAGTAACAAAATTTCAGTAGGTAATTATGTCAAAATTATCTTTCTTGATCTTAAATTATGCAGATAATTTACCCAGACTGCTATTTTATCTGGAATATAGAAATTGATATGTTTCTTTCAGAATATTAAGAATATTAATCTTTATGAGTATTTACATAGCTTAAATCTCCTTTTTTTAGGAAACTATAGTCCTGGTTAATGTTTTACTAACCATGTCTATAAAAATAATACAGTACAGAGTATATGATTTATTTAAAACAAAAACAACTCATTGTTTTAACATATTTTGAACACATTAAAGGTTCTAAATTGACCCCAATAAGATTTCACATATTTTTGATTTTTTTGAAGTAAATTAGAAGTTCTATCCTGTAAAAAATGATTACATTCTTTGCCAAATTCTTTTTTTTAAAGATTTTGTGGGAACTCTCCTTGCAAATATTTGAAAAATGGTTGAATTTAATGCAATTTCATGACATCAGTAAAGCATACCAGAGACCAATTGTTTTGAATTATTATTAAGCATCAGAATCACCTGAGGACTCTGTTAAAAATGCACATATCTGAGTCCTCTAACACCTGTTTAAAAAAAATCTCCAGGGGAAAGGTCTGCACATCAATATTTTATATAGCATAGATTCTAGTGATTCTGACAATGTACTGTAATTTAGAAATTACTACTATCAAAAATATATTTATCCTGTATGGAATTTAAGACTATACTGAATCTTCAACTAGCTTGCAAATAATATTTTACAAATATCTAAAGTGTACCTAAGGTATCTTTTTTCATGATCATTTCATGTTAAGCTTTGTGCTTTCTCTCTAAATTGAACTGCCTTAGAAAATGCACTTAGGTAGAAACAATGTACAGATGCCCCTTGAACGCCATGAGATTTAGTTGTGCAGGTCCACTTATATGTATATTTTTTTTCAATAAATAAGTACAATACTACACCATCTGCAGCTGGTTTAATCACGGATGTGGAACATCAGATGTGAGGTTGGAGTATAATGTTATGTGCGGATTTTAAACTGCTCAGTGGGTCAGCGCTCTTAACTCCCATGATGTTTACAGGTCAACTGTGTAATATATATACATACACACATACCTGGGATAGCATATTTGGAAGCTAATGTACACTACTTTAAACAAATATCAAACAATCCCACTAAGACAACTTAATAGACATTTATTTAAACTATTCCAGGTGCACTGATATTGGCAAACATATTCAATATAAAAAAAGAGTTGATATTTTTATAATTTACAATAAAAGTCATCTTTACTATTTTTGGTTCATCCTTATATCTTTGGCAACTAGAATAGGATTGGGAAAGGATTAACATTTAAATATGTGAGGAGTTATTATGTGAAATACAGAGTTATTGACTTGAACTGAAGAATTTGCCTTTGATTTCTAGAAACGTAATATTTTATAACTGAAAGATGCTGCTGTATCTATGATTTCAGTAAAATTTAAGTTTATACCACTTATGATAGTTCTTTTTAGCTCTCATGATACATTATAAGGCTACTTAAGGTTCCAATATTTTTACCTAATTAACCTTGTAATATATAATCTGCTACTTCCAAAACAAGATAAGTAAATGCCATCTGTAATTAAAAGTATTTTCTAACATACTAAATATTGTTTTAAGCTTCATTCATTAACAATCACAGTAATATTTTATTTTTGTCATTTGACAGTCAATGAACCACAAGTTCCAGGTGAATGGTATTTGAAGTTTGTATAACAGTATATTGAATATGATTACTTGTGTTAATGACTTACAAGGACTTGAATGTAAATACCTCATAACAACAAGATTTAGATTATTGAGATTCCAGACAGTTTTAATTCACAAACCTCATTAACAATCATGTATTATTTTTTGTGGACCCTTGAATTTATTTGAATGTGTTTGAATTTTTACTGTGCCAGTAGCAAAGTTCAAATAATTGATAGACATTATAAAGAGCATGGTAGAATATTATGTCCTTATTATCTTTGAATGAAAAAATAAATAGTGATGCACAGAAAGTTACTAAATTTAAATGGCTCTTCTTTTGTCTTGATGTACTAAATCAATGTATAAAGTACATTAGAATAGGATTCTCTTGTGCTTAAGTTTTGGAATCACTCCCTGATAACTCCCTTACCATGAACAAACTCCCTTTCATTTTTTTCTCTTCATATACAATCTCTCATTAATTGTAAGCTTTTCTAGTCTTTTGAGTTGCTCTTCAAAGTAAGCTGCTCTTCCTTCCAATCTTTTTTCAATACTCACGACTTTAGCAAAAGAACAGAATATGCTTTGGTTCTCTCTTCCCCTAGAACTTCTGTCTCCTAACAACCCTGTCTGAGTGATTTATATCCTGATACCACTTTTACCATCTTTGTCACTGAGGTCATTTACCAAACTCCATGACACTCATCCACTTCCTTCAATGATTTCAGCTCATAGATTACAATTTTCTTATTCAACTTATCCTCTGTCATCATTTTTTTAATCTTAAAAATGCACAGTGAAGACTCTTCTAAAATTCTGGTCTCACTGTTCTTTAGATTTTTTAAATTATAATAATCTTCACTGTATTTTAGGCAGACAAAAAATAACTAACATTAAACTGTGTGTTTATCAGAAATGTCCTATTTCTCATATTTTCAATTCTGAAATAGTTTTTCTCACTATATACTCAAGCCTTTCTACCAGTCTCATTCCCATTAATTTTATTTATTGCAAACCTTATTAACTTGTCTGCCACAGATGTCAGTAGTTTTCAATATCCTTGTGGCTTCCACTCATACTTTACCCAACCTAATCTCTAAAGTCTTTCACAGCAAGGTTCACAAAAACCTAGATATTTTTCACCTTTTTTCCCTGTAGTTCAAATATCTTCCAGTTGTTGGACTTTGGTGAGTCCACTATCTGTTACCTTCATTATCTGTTTTTATTATGCAAAATCACAGTATTTTTTTCCTAAAATTGGAGAGATGTGGTATAACGTCATCTAATCTCTCACCATATTTTGGCAAATTTTATTTATCACCTGATGCTAAGTACCCATTTCCTGACCAGTCACCATCAGTAAAGTAAAGGTAGTCCCATCACCTCCACTTTTGTTATTTCATTGAATGTGCCCATATTTTCCCCAGGTCAACTGAGCAGCATCCCACCTACCTGAAGAAGAGCCCTAATAGAGTGTCAGACTGGTGTGAATCTCACCCTGCACTTTCACCCTCACTCTTGATTTTCTCCAGACTCTGAGAATGTATCTTTCTTTGTACTTGCTAACACAATCCCATTGCCTCTAAATCCTTCAATTCCAGCCTCTTCAAAACTTTATTCTAATTGTTAGAGATGATCTTAGATGTTCGCAAAACCCATAAGGCAAAGTCTAGATATAGACATTATCAGGATATATTTATTTCTAACACATATAATACAGAGTAAAGGTAACCAGGATAACACTCTCTTCTAAAATAGAAGCCCTATAATCTGTAAGACAAGCTCAAGTGTTTTTAAAACAGTGGTATCAAAGAAACACCAACAAATTAGAAAAGACAATTTATCAGCTCCAAAGACAGCTTTGTCATTGGGACCTATTTTATAAAATGTTTATTTATAAAATATTTCATTAAATGTTCAACTCTGCCACCCTTCTCTACATATGAGGCAGGGACACTATGTCTCATGTGAAGTGCTGAGTCAATTAGTGAACGGCAGCATTTAGGATCAATTTTAAACATATAGTATTGCTGAAAGTATGAAGGAGTGATATAGGTAGTAATGGCAAGCCCTTGGTTATTATCTCCTTTTGTCTACCATGCAGCTTCTAACCTTCGTAGCATCTCTCAAAACTTTAATCTTCTCAACTGAGAAAATGGTGAAATAATATAAATTACTTCATGGCGTCCTTGGGAGAATGAGTTAATATATAGAACAAATTTATAATAGTGCCTTTCACCTTGCATACACACACACATACAAAATGTTAATGATATTATCACTCACTAAATATTTCCTTGCAATATTACCTCTGATCCCTACCGACACTTCTGTCTAAACCTCCTAACCAATTAGCTACTGACAACAGAATTCAAAGATCTTACATTAGTTAGTCCTTTCTCACTCATTTCCTGAAGCATTTGTTGCTCCTTACCTGCCTGGCCTACTTGTGAGGCTTGGAGTTTCTACAGCACTACACAATACTGGTAGGTATTCTGTCCCTCTGATTATTACAGTTTACCGACACTCATTCTATGTAGAAATTCACTCTCCATTTATAAGCTCTCCTCCATGATTTCCAGCTCAATGGCTCTGTTAGTCTGATTAGCCTGTAACAAGCTCTATTTTGGCCAGAGCAGAGGCAATCCTGATTTGTAATCATTGCAGGCAGCTCATTCCAGACTAAAATGAGGTAATAGACTTTTTTCTAAACCTTGACTCACCTTCCCTATCTTCTCTCCCAGTTCAATACTCAGCTCAAATGCTAGCTTCATGAAGAATTTTTTGTACTCTTACTTTACTTAACCTCCTTTAGTTTTGCCCCTGAAATAGTTCATTTTTTACTAACTCAGTCAAATATTATTAGCATTTTATCATGTTAATTTGTCTCCTCTTTCTCTAGACTGGAGCAGTTTGATAGTAGAAAATGTACTTTACCAGTGTAAGCTTTGCGGATCCTAGAAGAACGCTTTTGACTTGGTAGGCACACAGTGTAATTTGGTTGAATAGACTAAATAGAGCAAACATACTTCTGGCCGAAGTAATAGTAATAAGGTAAAAGGCCTGCAGAGTTCTCTGAGGTCATCCATGCCCATTTGTGGCTCTAGGAAAAATTATAACCTGCAAAAACATGTAATAAATAGAGTTCTACACTTTTTTGTGTATAATGACTGATTACTAATAGGTGAAGATTACATATTATGCCCCACTGCCACATCCTGATGGCATGATGAGACAAAGCCATCTTCCTTAGCTGAAAACTATAAACAAGGGAAGCATCCTCACTATGCTCCTTTTTCTTGCCAGTCTTTCTTTTCTTTAATGCTTTATACCCCTTTTATTTCTTCCTTCCTTCCTTCCTTCCTTCCCTTTCTTTATTTCTTCCTTACATTTTTTTGTTTCTTTATAATAATTCTTGACTCTAAATACATTGAATTTCATTTATTTTACCAAAGTTATACATGCACATAATTTAAAGCATCAGTTGGTTTTCCACAGTGCATTATGGGATGGGCTAAGGTCCTAAGAACAGCGCTAACTTCTTTAGCTATCCTCTCTGCCACTTTACAGTTTTGTGCCTAAAATAACCTTTATTTTATTATGAATTTATCTATACACTTAAAAGGAGATTTTATTATGTCAAACATTTCTAGGAATTTGGTAACAAAAGATTTTTCTTTGATGTATACTATGCCATATTGCTAACGTTTGAAATCAATTGTCTTCCTAGAAATTTCAGGTTTAAATCTGATTTTAATTTCTTTGGAGTTTGTATTCTAAAAGTTGGACTAGGTATTTGATTCAATTATTTTGACTATAAATATAAACATTCATTCATTTATTCAAACATTCATTTATACATAATTGGGTAAATATCTATCAGGTGCCTACCATGTACCAAACCTGATTATAATTGTGGGATATACGCAATAATGTATAAAATAGATGAACAACAATGACAAAAATATCTCATTTAGCTGACATGCTAGTGATACTATCTGCATATCTGACTATCTGAGGTTTGGAATCTCATATTTATAATTCACAAATACTTAGTACATTTTATGGTTTAATTTAGAAACATGCAGGAAAATATTATTATTTCAACTGAAAAACACTACAAGCTTTCATATTTGTTCATGGTTTTACTTCCAGTGAGTGATAGGTTATTATATGATCTATTTAAAGGTATTTCTATATATTTTATTATTCTAACATGAAGAATAATGTTGAATTGATTTTCCTCCAAAAATTAAGTTTACATAATGAAACATGGAATGGTAAACGCAGATACCACTCCAATTTTAACAGTCAAAAATATATAAATTTCAATATTGGCATAAATGTTTGGCTTTATGTTGACACTATTTAAGTACCATTTTAGCCTGGGATATTCACTTTTATGAATTTTGAAACAGACCTGCTATGTCTTAAAAATTAAACACTATTCTTAAAATAATTTAATAATGTGGAAATTTTTTTGAAATTTGATTTTACTAACTGTAACCTTACGATATTTAATACTCAAATGATGACATCCAGTAAGTGTAACATCTCATATAACTTCATATTCAAGTAAGAATAAATGCAGAATATAAATGTTTCTGTGGTTCACAGATAATATGTTGTGAAATCTAAGAATGAATGCAGTGAAGAGAAATATATTACTTAATGCAGCATATTTCATATATCTGAATGCCTTATTAAGACAAAAAATAATTAAAATATTAATATTGGTAATTATGTGCTGACACTCAAAAGTCCCTTGTTTTAAATCTAATAAACTATATTTTGTATTTGACTTATATGAATTTTGTAAATCATATATTCTCCTTTTAAATAGACTAATTTTTTAGAACAGATTTAAATTTACAACAAAATTGAAGAGCAAGTGCATATTCCCTCTGCTCCCATGCATGACCAGCCCCCTCCTCACTATCAACATCTGTACCAAAGTTGTACATTTGTTACAACCAAGAAGATACATTGACACATCATTATCAGCCAATGTCCTTTACTCTTGGTGTTGCATGTTCTATGGATTTGGACGTATGTATAGTGACATGTGTCCATCATTACAGTATAATACAGAATAGTTTCATTGCCCTATCAATCCTCTGTGTTTTGCCTATTCGTCACACCCTCCCCCTTAACCCCAGGCAACCACTGATCTTTTTACCGTGTCCATAGTTTTGCCTTTTCCAGGATGTTATGTAGTTGGAATCATACAATATGTAGCCTTTTCAAATTGGCTTCTTTCACTTAGTACTATGCAATTAAGTTCCCTTCATGTCTTTTCAATGGCTTGATAGCTCATTTCTTTTTAGTGTGGAATAATATTCCATTGTCTGAAGTACCACCATTTATCTGTTCACCTACTGAAGGACATCTTGGTTGCTTGCAAGGTTTAGCAATTATGAATGAAGCTGCATGTGCAAATTTTTGTGTGGACTTAAATTTTAAACTCATTTGTGTAAATAAATACCAATGAGTACAACTCCTGGATCATATGAAAAGAGAATGTTTGTTTTATAAGAAACTGCCAGACTGTCTTTCAAAGTAGCTATATAATTTTGCATTCCTACCAGCATTGAATGAGAGTTCCTTATGCTCCATATCCTCACCAGCATTTGGTGCTGTCAGTGTCTTGGATTTTGGCCATCCTAATAGGCATCTAGTAGTATCTCATCTTTGTTTAAATTTGTATTTTCTTAATGACTATGATATGAAACATCTTTTCATATGCTCATTTATCATCTATATATCTTCTTTGATGAGGTGTTTGTTCAGGCCTTTTGACCATTTTTAATTGGGTTTTTATCAGGTTGTTTGTTTTCTCATTTATGAATTTTAAGAGTTTTTGGTATATTTTGGATAACAGTCCTTTACCGATATGTTTTTTGCAAATACTTTCTCCCAGTCTGTGGCTTGTCTTCTCATTCTCTTGTCAGTATTTTTCACAGAGCAGAAATATTTAATTTTAATGAAGTGCAGCTTATCAATTATTTCTATCATGGGTCGTGACTTTGATGTTTATCTAAAAAGTCATTGTTGTGACCTAGTTCATCTAGATTTTTCCTCGTTAACTTTCAGGAATTTTACAGTACTGTGTTTTACATTTATATCTGATCCATTTTGAGTTAATACTTATGAAGTGTGTAAGGACTGTATCTAGAGTCATTATTTTGTAGGTGAATGTCCATGTATTCTAGCACCGTTTGTTGAAAAGACTGTCTTTTCTTGATTGTACTGCCTTTGCTCTTTTCTCAAAGATTAGTTAACTATATGTGAATCTATATAAATCATTTTAACATTTGGTATTTAATACTTCCTATACTTTCTTGTAAACATTATTGGTAGTCACACTTTATCAGATTGTCTAAAAAAACACATGTTTCTTTTTTGTATTAACATTCTTATTTCAACTGACAGTCATGTTTCTTTCTGCTGATATTCTTAGGTGAAGTATTATAATTATTGGTTCAAGTGTGCTGTTTCTACATTGTCAACATATTATATAACTCCTTGTGACAGCTTAGGTATTTATCAGAACATGCATAAAACTCAAATATTACTAGTCATCTATTTTCTGAATGACTCTGATATACTAGGCACTAGTCTAGCTTCTGTAATTTCTTATTGTATATTCAGGTAGATTTGTATTATATATAAACATATATAAGTGGATGCATTTGTGTGTATATATATATATATTTATTTTTATTTGTATTACCAAGATAATTTATTTCCACAATGGAAATATGTACACAATACATATTGAAGCAGAGGATAAGCCATTAATTATTTATGAGAAAGAAGAGAAGATATTTTAACCAGATCACTGAAAAGTTATTTAGGGGTGGCTGCTGCAAGGGTGTAAAGGAAGGTAATATTCAAGAAACCACAAGTAGTTCAATACTGATGTAATATAAAATGTGAAGCCCCATGTCAGTAAGTGTGTCTGGATGGGTATGTGGGTACAGTACTGTTAAAAGTCAGATATGGTTAGAAAATGATATTTTTATCGAGGTACAAATAACATAAGTAGGTCATGCTATGATTATATTTTTATTTGAAAAGAATATACTGATAGAACTGTGGAGAAAGGACTTAAAAGAGTAAAAAACCAGAGACAGGGTATTGGTATTTCAATGGCTGAAATGAAACATAAACCTGAGATCAACTCAACGGTGGTGAAATGGAGAGGAGGAAGTTGCTCTAGGGAATGGTTAAAAAGTTGAATAACAGCACTTCATGAACGTTTGGATATGCAATACACAAAAATGAGAAACTTAGGCTCACTTTTGGTTTCTAGCTTTGGTAACTGGATTCATGGCAGAGTGATTTTCAGAGGCACAGAATAAGGAGGTAAAGCTCAAGTTTTGAGGGGTGGAAAAATTAGATTGTTTTGAAAATTTTACTCTAGAAGAATCATGCCTGTGGAGATGTTTATTTATTTATAGGTAGGATAAATCAGTATAGAATTCAAAACAAACATCTGATATGGAGATAAACAGTTGAGATTTATAAGTGTTTAGGAAATGCCTTTGATGATCTTGAGAGAGATCTTTGATTATTTCTTTGTTCACAACTGCAAATTTTACCTATAGCTTGTGAATATTAACTATCCTCTTTCGGATGTTCTCTTTTCTGTTCATGGATTTATTTCCCTTGCATTAGATTTCTTAAATGGTTTCTTCTTTCCTTTAGCAAAAAACAAACATAAAATGCCTTTGGTAAAAGGCACTAAGCTTCAAGGATAAACTCACTAATAAATGAAGTGAGTTTTAGTTTATGATGATTAAAACAAAAAGTTAATATTTTCATTTTGCTTATATCTCTAGTAAATAATGATTCATAGATACTGTCTATTGTTTATTAGGGATATTTTGTTAGGAATACATTAATGTCAATTAATTTTCACAAAGTAGACTCCAAAAATATTGCCTCCAATTTATATTTACTCATAAAAGCACTTATTTCATTTAATAATTGTGAAATGTGTCAGACAAAACTCAGAGGAGACTTACAAAAATAAGTAAGTCTTATTTAATAAGAAATAGTGTACATATTTTATAAATATTAGTATTTTTAAGATTCTACAGAATCTTTTTTTTTCTTGATTTATACTAAAATATAACAATCTGAACCTTGAAGAAAAAAAAGAGAAAGAATGCATTTGATTATCATTAGATAACACAGAACTGCACAGTAACTACCCAGTATTAAGTGAATTTTTAATGGCTGCTCTTTAGCATGTAATTTAGTGTATGTGTTTAAAGTGTTAAAAATTTCAATATTTTTCCTCTGAAATCTTGAAAGAAGCAACCAAAATATGCATTTTTCTTTCATAGTATGCTAAGCTTAGAGAGCGTTTTGACACTTTGAGACATTTTGCAAATGAAGGAACATTCCCCAAGATGTTAAATATACTGGAAATGGGAAAGTCTGGCTACTCTGACATGAACAATGGTGTGACTTACACTGGCTACATGGCGCTTTCCCAAAGAAGGCAAAGAGCTGGGTGTAGTCCAAGGAAGTTGGTTGATTGAGAGATGTCCACTATGACTTCCTTCCCTGGGAGACTCGAATAAGAACTGATAGAAATGAGCATCATTTCTCCACATAGATGGACATGTAACATGCAACTTGAGATCTGTTAATCATTATATTTTCCAAGATGTGGAAGGCAGAAACAAATGCTCAAATCTGTAGTGACAAGAGGATAAGTAAACAAAAGACAAAGGGGAAATAATGAAGTTCTGAGTTTCCTCTGGTTGATGTGAAGAAGCATGTTTTGAAGACAAAAAAAATTATGAGTCAGCACCAACCTTCCTGATTCCTGATAACCAAAGACTGATTTCCGTATGTATCTTGCATTTATATTTATAAATTCCCTAATGAACACTTTTTTTCTTTCTTCAAAGATTGGAAGAAAAACTTTTCCACATTGTGTTTTATACTCTTCACTTATTTTATTGCATAGTAATTATTTCATTGCAAAAAGAAAATGAATACCTGCTGGAGCAAGCTTAAGAAAATTGTATTAATTCTAATGAAAATACAAGTTGTGTTAAAAACAAAACTAAGCAAAAACAAACAGTGACACCTATAAGGTTTTTCTCGCTCTAACCTCTGTTTCTCTCTGCTTTATTCTTCTCTTTATATGCAGACTTGAAACTTGAAGCACGATTTTTTCCCTTCTCCTTTCTATACTTGAGAGATGATGGATATCAACAGTTTCTATTTTTGCATATTACATATTCTTCTATCCAGAGAGATGTCCTCTCTCATTTTCTCTTTCCCTTCCAGTTTCCCAAGGAAAGGAATTTTATTGGCTCATGCCTAGACCAATCATATATGACCAGGGAAGAAAAATCATGCTGTACAAAAACCATAGAATTCCCTACTGAAGAGGCCATGTGTTTAAATGTGAGGTGAGGATAGCAGTGTCTTGAAAATTGCTATTAACTTGGGAGCCCATTATGTAGTTCTCCTTTATGTCTGTCTGCTTTCCACTTGTATTGGGATGTAAAGTGCCTACCCACACAAAATGTTCATCTTACTTCCCTTACCCATGACATTGTTAATTTGCTGTTATGCCTTTATCATGAAATTCAAAGGCAGCCATTAAATCCTGCAAGACAGAGGGCTACAGGAACCTCTTTTAAATCAAGTGGCATGCAAGGTAAATCTAATTTCCCATATCTTTCCTCTCACTTTCTCATTATATCTTTGATCCATTCTATGAATATTATGAAAGGTACCCTTCACTGTGTGAGTAGTACCATAACTACAGTTCCCTCACACTAATTTGAGAAGATGTTTTGGAGAAACAAAAAGTTAAGGAAAATATATAAACATTTGTATGTTATGTTGTCTTAAAGAACATTAACATTGCTTACCAGGATTTTTATTTTCTAAAGTTTCAAAAATTTCTAAGACCCAAAGATACCCTAAATAAACCTCAGGCCTGAATTTTATTTTTAAAATCACTAAATTCTCTGAACATTGATTATATATAAATGTATCCTGCTTTTAAAATGGATTTTCATGCTTAATGGAATCTCCATGTCAAATGCATATAAAATATTTTAGTTAAAATAATCAATGCTATTATACATTTTAAAAAACAAAGTATCATGACTTTAATTGTAACATATTAATGAAGATTTAAATGATGTAATAGTATTTTGGTATAGTAAATTCATCTTCACAAAGGATAAGTATTTGGAGGGATATATCATCCACTTCCTGTTTTCTGAAATCAATGAAATTATGTTATTTTAAAATGTACATCATTTTTATTTCAATTTTAAAGAGTAATTCACTGGTCACTTTTCCTTATTTATATCCTGGGTCAGACTAAGTCTTAAAATTGGTCTAAATACATTTTCATGTTGTTTGCTTATATATTGGGCGCTGGAAAGAGAAAAGTAGAGAGAGAACTGTGGTGTTCTTTTCTAACTTTCTTACCCTGACTTTATTTCATGTTCACATTCCCCCTCTATCTTCTTTCTTTCTTTTCTCTTCTTCTCTTTTTCCTTTCCTTTTCTTTTTCCTTCCTTCCTTTCTTCCTTCCTTCCTCTCTTTCTTTCTTTCATTTTTCTTTTTCTTCTTTCCTCTTTTCTCTCTCCTTCCTTCCTTTCATTCCTTCATCTGTTCCTTTGTTAGCTCTGTTTACCAGTCTTTCTGTTTGTTTGTCTCTCTTTCTGCCTTTATTCTACTTGTAATTATTATTCCTACCTTCTCACAACATAACCTCTCCTCTAATCATCTAATGAGTGCCCCTGCACTCATTTTTTTCTGGTCACAGAGGGGCCAGAGAGAAGCTAGGAAATCAGGAACTTGGACTACTGTAGTTCTTGTGGAAGACAGCAAGAGTATGTTTTTTGTATCACTATTTCTATGTGTGAAACAGCACATGTTTTCGTTATGGAAATGGATATATTGGAGCCAATGCATTAATTAAAAAATGTATACTTGATAGAGAAGTATGATGATTATATAACATGATAGCAAAACACAGAGAAAAAATAAAATATTGTACTAGCAACTCAGTGTGTTACTTTGAATAGTCTTGGACTCTGTATATCACAATACTACAGAAGCTAGGAAGATTCTTCAAGAAACGCAGGGCCAATTGTGAAGATAAGAGTAAGAAAATCTCTTTGTAGCTTTCAAAATTGAAAATAAACATAACCTGAATCTGAATTTTTATCATAGAATTTAGATATTATAGTTAAAATTTTCTAGCAAAATTTATCATTTTAATATGCTTCAAGAAATAATTTTATTATCAGACTAAATATTTCTAGCCACTATTTTGCCTATAGTAACAATTTTTTGATAATGTGAGTTTTTTTAAGGAATACATGTGAAAACTAGTAGGTATTGCCACATTTATGTTTTGTCAAAGTTACTTTTATTTAACTTTACCTCTTGTACTTGAAAGCAAAATTTTTGAAAGATATTTTTCAGTAATTATTTTTTCTCTTTTATTCCTTTCTCTATTAATCTATTTTGTGTTTCCCGTGGCGTGTTTTCATTGTAAGAGGCTTAAGTTTGTCAATTATAGGGCTTTTCCCACATTGGAAAATAAAGTTACATCACATTCTATGTTCTTTTACTCATATTTCTGCATTAGCAATTTTCTAAAAATTAACCTTGCTCAGGTGGTGGATTTCTGCTGACACATAAAGGCACTGCTGCAGAAGCAAAACTAAACTAAATAGAAATATGCTTGGCTATGCATTTATAGCATTTCCTACAGGCTTTTCCATAAAGATAATTCCAGAAGAAAGTATAAAAGTGAAACTTTTGTTACTATAAAACAAGGATAAGAGTTTCCTCTTTTGTGGGTTATAAACACTCCCTAAGATCAAAGCTTGCCTTAGCAAAATTTGAAAGAAATGTACAGATATTTCTTTTGAATCCTCTAAGCCTCAACATCCCCTTTTTCTTTCTACTCGAACTCCCTTTCTCAGTTAGATTTCCTTTCTTCATACTCCCTTTTGAACCTAGTCAGATAGTTCTTTCCCACAAAGGGAGAACCAACTGACACCCTCCCTTCTTGTCTTCTAGAATGATCCAAGCTCTAGTTCCCTTCACTAGGGGAGATGTGTTCTCAGTGCTAGGTCCGAGTTTCAGCAGTACCCAATGTGTTAGGAAAAATCAAAAAGTGGACATACTGGAGCTCTTACTTGTAACATAGGGTTTGCAAAACCAGAGTAGAAGTGAAACTCTGACAGAGCTTAGGTTTCTGGCAATCAATAAAATAACACAAATGCCACCTAGCATTTAATGAAATTTTACTTGTGACAAACAAATAATAATTCTTACTCCATAGATAATTTCTAGGTACCCTGCCTTAATCTGTAGAAAATTGTCAGCATCTCTTCTCATCACATTTTTATGAGATACATGGGGGTAAGTTTTGTTTTTCTGTAGGAAATGACATTTTGTGCCTGGCTTTCCATCCAAATACATTTTAATATTAGGAATCAAAGTTTTGACACATATCTTGCCTTCTTAACTATGCAGAGTTTCCAACATTGTAGTTTAGCATGAATGTTTGACACTAAAAAAACAGGCAAAAGTTTGAAACAGAGTAAAGTTTTGGTTGACACCTCCCCAGGACGTGGGTTTTATGGGCTTAACTCTGTCTAATACAACTTTATGATGTACATACCCTAAAATGCTCTCACATTCTGCATCAGCTGCCTTCCTCCTCTCAATTTTAAAATCTGTGTTTATTCTTCTTCCCCATGCTTTATGTTTCCCCTGCTTGCTTGTGTGCAAAAAAAACTAATTTACATAATATTAGGCAAAGAAACAAAGCTCAAGGTTCTAAGAGTATGGATCAGATTATGAAGAGAAAATGTTCATAATGTTGTTCCTTAAGTCATTTGTTCAATCAGGTTTTGAACATAGACACAAAATCCCCCTACTCTCACCTCAAAACACATAGTCATGCTCAGAAGTTTAGTGCATTTTTATCTCAGTTAGGCAAACAAAGGAAAGGCAAAATACTATAAAAGTTTGATAGAAAGCACATAGTAACAGATCGGCAATAACATTCCTACCTTTAATTTCTTCCTCAGGATTAAGTGTGTTTACGCACAAATTATGGTATGCTAAAAGAGCTTGTGGTGATGTAGAAAACAATGCCACATGAACACATTTTGCAAGAGGTAACTTTTGTATAAGTTAAAATTTCAATTAAAAGTATACCCATACAGTTCTTGCTTTCACCAAATTCGGTTTAAAAATATTATTTTCATCCAGACAATATTTTTATGGTCCACATCAAAGGAGCCTATCCAGTAAATCAAAATATGTCATTGTTTTTTAAAGTTTTAAAGCTTCCAGCAGGGCTGAGGCTAGGTTCTCTTAAGGAATAGAAAAAGTGTAGGAACGACTTGAAAATTGTTCAGAAATTCACTCTGCCTCTCATTAAATACTTGGAGTCTGTACTGAATTGTGTAGGGACAGCAGGCCAGATTAAAGAAGGCAGGGAGATTCTAAAGGGCACAAATGAGAGAATCCAGAGAATGAGACTAGAATCTGTGTGTGTGTAAAAGTGTGTGTCTGTATCTGTGTGACCTAATTATATTCCTTACGTGCTACTTCATCAGCTGATGTGCATCCCAGTAAGGATTTAGGGAGTTCTGAAAATCTGGCATTGCTTAGATGAGTCACATGCTGTGGTTTCTCCTGCTTTGGGAACATCTAGGAATGTTACATCATTTGTCATTAACAAATATACGTCCTTCAAACATGTCTGTTGACATCTTTATATGAACCACTTAACCTCATTTTGATGCTGAGACTCATCAGACTCATCTCTAATATGTTAATAACATTACTGCTATCCATTTCTAGGCAGAGTTTTGATTCGCAGACAGGGTGAAAGAGCTGCAATATGACATATGCTTGGTCCACTCTTCATAATACCACCACAAGGCCAATGTGACCTCAAGTCATTGGGGGAAAAGAAAGTGCCCTGTATACAAATTAGCAAGGGACTGTGATTTACATGATAGCAACCTGATCTGAATAAAAAGTTCATTTTAAATATTTATTTTGGTTTCACACCAACACTTCTCGACTGCTCTGTGCACTAAGGCTAGTTGATAATATAAAGATTTTAATAGAAGCAAGGGTTAAAAAAAAAAGGACAAGAAGGAATATATGTACTTAAATTCAAAGTAAACTTTGAAAATCAATGTGGCTGACATCAGGGAGCTAGCAGAAAGACTTGAATGTTTTACTATGCCAGAAGAGTTGGAATAATTTTAATTGAGGCCTCTGAGAGAGATTTTGGCTGTTTCAGGTGAAACATATTAAAACACTAGAGACTAATGCTCAGTAAAATATATGTTTTCAAATATATCATTATAAGAAGATGGTGTTTTCAACTATGTATTAATTACTTGAAAATACATTTAAATACCCTAAACAGGTAAGCTCTAAGCTCTATCAGTAAAAATAACTTTGTGAAACACATAAAATTAGACTGTGAGGAATTGCTTTCTTTCTATCTTTAGAACAGAAGTATTAACTCTTAGTGCAGTTAATTCCTAGAAATCAATATACTGGTTCAGAGTAAAATCTTGTTTTGCCACTTCCACTGTATATACATAAGGAATTTACCCACTTGAATTATATTGTTCTGTTGCATTACATCAAGTAAATTTTAAAATGCTTCATGTGCTAAGGGTAAAAGCTTTCTAAATGGCAATTCACGTGTATGAGATCAATTAAAGGTACTAGATGCTTTACTGTAGTCAACACGAATTATGAAGTTACTGGAAAAGCATAAGCCATTGTGCATTAGAAGCTTGCATACGTGTAATATTTGCCTGTAATTTAATTCTACACGACAGATTTAAGAAAGAAAACCATAAATAAGTAGATGCTGCTTGAGTGCTGGAAAGTGGAATGAGCTTCACTTGGTATATCATTTAATTTAATTATACATTTTAATAAAACTTATTTTAAATCAACTACCTCATAGTCTAAGCTGGTTGTTAAATTTGAGGAATGTTTTAGAAGTCAATGTGAAACAAAAAGACTAAAATGATCCTTTTTTGATTAAAAAAAATGTGTTTCATTATGTAGTGTAGCAAATCATTAAGGACATAATTATGTTACCAAAGACATATATGCATTATTTTCAGAAAATAATAATTTAATAACCATCTTTCTAAAAAGGTCATAGTGACTGGAATTTCCAAATTAAGCATTGCTGTTCTGTTTAAAATGAATACTTAAGATTGTGCCTCATGTAATATGCGCTTAAAGCAAAAAATTAAAATATTTAACTGTTTTTAGCATATATCATGTATTCTATAAGTGTTTGTTAAACAGATTTAGAATATTTAAATTCTATTCATAAAATTATTTCCATTTAAATTTAAAAATATTCAAGGTTGAAAAGTATGTAAATTTATTTTTTTAATTGAATTGATATCTACATGTAACATTTGTGATCACCAACAAAGGACTGAATTTTGTAAATACATGACTTTAAATATGAACTGCTTGCTTTTTTTAACTAATAATTCAAGAGTCTGGTGTGGTGGGAATGATGGCATTTAATGATAGATTAAATAGGCAAGATTGTTAACTTTCTAACATATTTGTTTTAGTGCTGTTTATTCTTTAGCTGTGAAAATGTATCTACAATCATAGTATCACTCAATATAGTTGTGTACAGTGAGGTACATTTCAACTCCTCAATTTAAAACAAAACTACAACATAGTATCAAACATGTTGAGATGATTTATAAATCTGTAATTTGTAATCATTTCTCTTCCAGTGGGTTTGGCAGTATATACATTCAAGTCATTTAGGCTCCACGAGGCTTAAGAGCACCTAATGGGCTAGTTGCATTTTTATCTCAGAGGGAAGAGACTGATCATTCTCTGAGCCTACTGGGCTTCCTCTAAGTATACAACTTTTGTTTTGACTAATTAATATATTTGAGTCATAAAACTATCTGTGATTTTAAATTCTTCTCATATGGTTAAAATTGCCCATTTTCCTTATCTACAAGACCATAAAAGCTTTTCTTACCAGTCCCTCATGCTTAAAACATGAAACAAAACTCAGAAAGTGTGTATTTTTCATCATATTTTCTTACAAAGCCATAATATATTTTGCTATATTTGAGAAATATTGACCTCTGCCACTTTGGTGAGCCTTCCAATAAACTCTGCCCAATTCCCCTTCTGAGCTAAGATAACAGGAATGTCCAAACACACAAAAGTACTATCTAGGTGAGAGGATGAGGCAAAGTACCAGTTGAGATTCTAAGAATGGACAGTGCCCATTATTGAGAACATAATCACCAATTCTAAGGCTAAATTCAAAGAGAACCTGGTTATTGATGTGCCCACTTCCACAAACCCAGGGAGGGACTAAAGATTTTTGGACTGGTTTGAAAACCTTGTAGAAGAGAGATCGGGGTGTGTGTTTGGGGGGGTGGATGGGAATGGAGAGGACAAACATAAAAAGAAGATTTTTCTCTTGGCAACCACATTTCATTATTTACCATAAGATGTTATCCTTTCACCATTTCCTGTCGTGGAGGATGGATGGAGGCACTAGACTGGTTCTTCTCCCTGAAACTGAAGGCGGAAAGACAAAAGAATTTTGATATGAATATTTGTGAGAAGAGAAGGCTGTCACTCTGTGCCTCAAACTACTGACTGTTTAGCCACCAGACTTACTATCTGGCTGGTATAGGAAGTGCTCCAGGGAGAACTGGTACACAGATATTAGTCAGATAATTCGTACTTGCTCATGTTCTTGGTTCTAAAGAGATATGTGAGATAAGTGTGAGAGAAGTATCCCTGCTGAAGGGACTCAAATGTATGAGAAATTCTGGGCTATAGACTTGGAAGGTACAACAGTAAAATGTAGGGGGAGAAATGAAACAAGCAAATTGGATAAGATGGGGATGAAGTCAGCTGATAACTGTTGAGGGCATGTGTAAAATTAAGTTCATATCAGCCACACATTCTGTGGTTGATGACCAATAGAGTGAGGACAGCAACCTTGCTACTACTTACTAGATGTTGTTAATATTCCATCCTATAAAGAAACAAGCACTGCCAACTCATATGGGGCACATGTAGCTGCATTTAACTCTTGACTTTTCCCTTTTCCATTCTCTGGCACCAGAAGCATAATTCAAGAAGAGAAGATATGGAGACCGTGGGAAACATATTACAAAATTTCTTCTCACTAAGACTCTGGGTGATGCCCATTTCATAAGTGAGTGAAGGTGACACTTTGAATCAAGTAATATTGAAATGTTCATATAGATAGGTTTAAGTCTTAATAATAAACGTTGACTGAAATAATAACTTGCTATCCAGGGAACTCATTACCCAGAAGGGAAGTTTTTTGAACAGGGTATATCTAGAAAAGCAAAATAATTTCATATATCAAAGCATTATTTTCAAAATGTTTAAACATGCCTCTCATAAAAATATAGACTAGTTAATTGAAGTTTGATTTAACTCATTAAAGAGAGAACTTGCAAGATGTGAAGCTCTTTATCGTATCATTTGAGAAATTTTCCATAGTCATTTGAGAAAAGTTTGCTAAGTTGGAAAAAGTTTGCTAAGTTGGAAAATAGATTGATTTATGTCCCATAGGGCAATAAAACCTAAACGTTGGGGTCACCTTCTCTACTCAACAGACATCATTTTCATCTCTCTTGACAAAAACCTACATTTTAGCCTGTAACTTTAAGAAACAAACCTCTAATAAATAGTCAACAGTAAATCAAATAAAGGTACATCCCATAGAAAATTAAATGATATATGAGTAAGACTGATAGGCCAGGGGTCATCAAGTTTTGCATGTGTGTATGAAAATTCAGATAAAAAATGTTTTAGGCTTTGTGATATATATGGTTTCTGATGTAACTACTCAACTTTATCATTGTAGAGCAAAAAAGACATAGATAATACAGAAAGAAAGTAGCATAGCTATTTTTCCATATGATTTTATTCATGGACACTGAAATTTGTATTTCATACAATTTTTATGTCATAAAATAGTCTTCTTTTCATTTTTTCAATCAATTAAAAATGTGAAAAACAACCTTAGTCCATAGGTCATATAAAAACAGGTGATGGACCAGATTTGGCCCCTGTGTTAGTCTATGATATTTAAAGGACACATGGTCATCCTTTTACTTTATATCCAAATTTTCTTAATATGTGATTATATATCACTTAGTTGAATCTTTTCACACCTGTTCTACCTACAATTGGAAGTTCTCAGTTTAAAATGGTTTAAAGATATTGGACCTTAACCAGAAAGACAATGGACCCTAAGGCACATTGAGAAATAGTTTTTCTAGCTGTAACTTTATGTAACCCTAGACAGGCAAGTTCCTTGGATACTTTGGGCCTCTCATAACCCAGATACTTGAGCTAAATAATTTCTAAGATTATTCTTAAGTATAAGACTATTTGCTACAGGTATATTTAAAACAAATTAAAATTATTTAGGAAAATATTTTCTCTACATTTTTTTTTCACACTTGTAGAGAAATTTATGCTGAGTGAAAATTGTATTCTCAAACACATGTCAACATTATCTACATTTTATACAGCTTAGTGTGCAAAATGGTTTGCATTTAGAGTGACATAATATGCTTACTTTTATGAGGATTCAAATCAACAAGTATATGAGCCCTAGAAGAATTTAGAAAGCTAAGCAATGTTGTGCGGGGGAAGTATGATCAAAATGAAGTTGTATGAGGCTTCCCTGTTGGCGCAGTGGTTGGGAGTCTGCCTGCCGATGCGGGTTTGTGTCCCGGTCCGGGAGGATCCCGCGTGCCACGGAGCGGCTGGGCCCATGGGCCGTGGCCACTGGGCATGAGCGTCCAGAGCCTGTGCTCCACAGCGGGAGAGGCCACAACAGGGAGAGGCCCGCATACCGCAAAAAAAAAAAAAAAAAAAAAGAAGTTGTATGAAATGTTGGTAATTACCATTTTATTATAGGACTCTGAATGATTAATCCACAATAAGTAGGAAAAAGGCATTCAGGCCTAAGTGAGCTATCTAAAATAGACTCTAGTTCTATACAAATTTCATAAGTAAAATTATTTCAAAGGAGAGAATCTATGAAAATTATACACAAATCTTCTTTCAAACACATCAGAAACATGAAAACGTATGGCTCATTTTGTCATCTGAAACTATTTAGACTCACGCGTACTCCAGAGAAGAAATGAATTTTGAAGATAAGGATACTTCCTTAATTGCATAAATGATATGTATTAAAGAAAATGTTTTTCAATTACATCACTGTTAACTAGGTTCGTAACACTATCATAGAAACATTTTGTACTGTGATAGTGGACAAGAGAGTATTTCTAACTATCTTTTTTTATCACATTGATTCTTATAGAGAGATAACCAACCCATCCAAAAGTTACAATTTGAATAGCTTGTAAGAATTCTGTGTTATGTGTTTAGGAAAGAAGGCAGGTGGGGTGGGGGGAGACCAAATAATCTGAATATTTTACTTAAAATAAAATTTGTATGGAAAGCTTATTATTCCAAAGTACTTTTTCTTCCAAATTACCTTACTCCTCTTCTCTCCTCATCTATTCAACTAAAAAATGCTCAGTTAAAGAAAAGCAGCCTACTAAGCCGCCCAAGTTTAGTGACATTATTATTTGTGTAAACATAAAATGAATAAAAAATGTTTATGTTTTTTCTTTATTCAACTTTTATGTTTGTCACACACAGCAAGAAAAATCATAAGTCGACTAAGAAACTGTTTAACACGCATTAATATAAATAAGAATTAGAGTTGTGTAAAAATAATAGAACCCGCCTTGATTACTGCAACTCCTGTTAATTATATTTTCACATTGTTTAAATCACTGCATTACTCTCATTAATTATGTGTCTATTATGTTTCAAACACTGTACTAGATAGAAACTTTTTTGTTCTTTTGTTCTTCCTTAATAGCAAAGGAAGAGACACACAGACAGACAATTACTAAATGGGAAGAATGTAGTCAAATATTAGAAAATTAACATTGTAGGACAGTTCAAGAGATAGAAGAAAAAATCATAGAAAACATCATTCGTTATAAAGCAAAGTAAGTGTTTTTTTGTACATATCTTGGGAATAATTTATATTAAAATCCCTGGGGTATTGGTAAAAACATTTCATGTAAGTTAACCTAGATTTTAATAAAACATATATTAAAGGAAGACAAAAAGAGTGCAAATAATATTATCATTAATAATTATAATTTTTTCAGCTAAATTTTTATAAATATAAAGATTGAAGAAATATGTGACAAAATTTATGGGACTGAAAACTATTACATTTTAGATTAACAAAATATAACTTTAAACAGTACAAAGAACTATATAGTTAATAAGTCAGAGTATTATAAAATATTAAGATAAAGTTTAAAACACATTTTCATTGCTTTTTCTCCTTATATATATTTTCAACATCTTTATTGGAGTATAATTGCTTTACAATGTTGTGTTAGTTTCTGCTGTATAACAAAATGAATCAGTTATATGTACACATATATCCCCTCCCTCTTGAGCCTCCCTACCACCCTCCCTATCCCACACTTCTAGGTGGTTACAAAGCACCAAGCTGATCTCCCTGTGCTATGCAGCTGCTTCCAACTATCTATTTTACATTCAGGAGTGTACATATATCAATGCTACTCTCTCACTTCGTCCCAGCTTACCCTCCCCTCACCCTGTGTCCCCAAGTCTACTGTCTACGTATGCATCTTTATTCCTGTCCTGCCCCTAGGTCCATCAGAAACATTTTTTTTAGATTCCATATATATGTGTTAGCATATGATATTTGTTTTTCTCTTTCTGATCTGTATGGACTCTAGGTCCATCCAATTCACTACAAATAACTCAATTTCGTTTCTTTTTGTGGCTGAGTAGTATTCCATTGTATATATGTGCCACATCTTCTTCATTCATCTGTAGATGGACACTTAGGTTGCTTCCATGTCCTGGCTATTGTAAATAGTGCTGCAATGAACATTGTGGAACATGTCTCTGTTTGAATTATGGTTTTCTAGGGTATGTGCTCAGTAGTGGGATTGCTGGCTCATATGGTAGTTCTATTTTTAGTTTTTTAAGGAACCTCCATACTGTTCTCCATAGCAGCTGTATCAATTTACATTCCCACCAACAGTGCAAGAGGGTTCCCTTTTCTCCACACCCTCTCCAGCATTTATTGTTTGTAGATTTTTGATGATAGCCATTCTGACCAGTGTGAGGTGATACCTCATTGTAGTTTTGATTTGCATTTCTCTAAAGATTAGTGATGTTGAGCATCATTTGAGCATCATTTCATGTTTGTTGGCAATCTGTATATCTTCTTTGGAGAAATGTCTTTTTAGGTCTTCTGCCCAATTTTGGATTGGGTTGTTAGTTTTTTTGATATTGAGCTGCATGAGTTGCTGGTATATTTTGGAGATTAATCCTTTGTCAGTTGCTTCCTTTGCAAATATTTTCTCCCATTCTGAGGGTTGTCTTTTAGTCTTGTTTGTGGTTTCCTTTGCTGTGCAAAAGCTTTGAAGTTTCATTAGGTCCCATTTGTTTATTTTTGTTTTTATTTCCATTTCTCTAGGAGATGGGTCAAAAAGGACCTTGCTGTGATTTATGTCATAGAGTGTTCTATGTTTTTCTCTAAGAGTTTTATAGTGCCTGGCCTTACATTTAGGTCTTTAATCCATTTTGAGTTTATTTTTGTGTATGGTGTTAGGGAGTATTCTAATTTCATTCTTTTACATATAGCTGTCCAGTTTTCCCAGCACCACTTATTAAAGAGGCTGCCTTTTCTCCATTGTATGTTCTTGTGTCCTTTACCAAAGATAAGGTGACCATATGTGTGTGGGTTTATCTCTGGACCTTCTATCCTGTTCCATTGATCTATATTTCTGTTTTTGTGTCAGTAGCATACTCTCTTGATTACTGTAGCTTTATAGTATAGTCTGAAGTCAGGGAGCCTGATTCATCCAGTTCCATTTTTCTTTCTCAAGATTGCTTTGGCTATTTGGGGTATTTTGTGTTTCAATCAGAGAAGAAAAAGAAATAAAAAGAATTCAAATTGGAAAAGAAGAAATAAAACTATCACTGTTTGCAGATGACATGATACTATACATAGAGAACCCTAAAGATGCTACCAGGAAACTACTAGAACTAATCAATGAATTTGGTAAAGTAGCAGGATACAAAATTAATGTACAGAAACTTCTTGCATTCCTATACACTAAAAATGAAAAATCTGAAAGAGAAATGAAGGAAATACTCCCATTTACCATTGCAACAAAAAGAATAAAATATCTAGGAATAAACCTACCTAAGGAGACAAAAGACCTGTATGCAGAAAACTATAAGACACTGATGAAAGAAATTAAAGACAATACAAACAGACGGAGAGATATACCATGTTCTTGTATCGGAAGAATCAACATTGTGAAAATGAGTATACTACCCAAAGCAATCTACAGATTCAATGCAATCCCTATCAAACTACCAATGGAATTTTTCACAGAAATAGAACAAAAAATTTTACAGTTTGTATGGTAATCTCCTTATATTTTGATACTAATTTCTTTCAGGTTAATATCCCTGCCTTAAATCATTTTTCTCTATATGTTTTATACTTATTATGTACACCACGTGGTTTTCAAGTATCAGTAAGAATTGCTTTTGGTCATACTGTATGTTCTGCTTACAGATATATCTAGAAATGTATATTTTTCTAAACCAGATGTGTAATTTAAATGAAAACATGTCTTAAGTTTCACAAATTGCTTATCAAAAGTGACATATAGTGACAGTGAACTATAGAATATATATGAATTTGAACAACTTTCACACCTATATCTACTTATGCCTCCATGACTTTGGCAGAGCACTTATAAGAAACTTTGAGAGGTGATGCATGCATTTTTTAAAGTTACTTACAAAAATACACCTACACAAATGCATTGCATATCAAATATATCCCCATTGGATCTAGTAGTTTTAATGTGAACTTTTATTGGAGTTATTTTAACATGAACACACCAGTTTTGAAGAAATACCTATATGCACACAAATTTACTAATGTAATATACACAGTATAAACTATTAGAAGTGAACATCTTCAAAGAATGTTCTAAAAATAAATACATGGAGGAATCACAATATTTTCTTTCCGTATCCATTGGTGTAAGTTGTTCTCCCCCTCTGGAGGCCACTACTGTAACTCAATATTTTGCAGCTCAGGGATGGGGAGGGTAGGTTTCCTGCTACCAGAATGTGGGGGTAATATATACCAAAATTTGGGGGTTGATAGTAGGATATATGTTTTAGAAACAGCTTAAAAATCACTGGTCTAGGAGAAGAAACTGGCAAAGTCTCAATCCCAAAGATTTTTCCTCCTATTATGTATCTAAGTATCCTTTTCTCTGCAAACTTCTTTCAAAGAATGAGAACTTTGCCACAGAGGAAAAGGGAATTAGAGAAGGGTCATGTCATTTAGAAATTATGCCACGTCACATACCTAATGGTCAAATCTGAATCCAATAACTAGGTTTGTCTAAGAATTTTTACATATCATCTAGGTACTCAGAGAAGAAGTGTAATCCCTAAAATAACTAAAGCCAATTTTTACATTTGTAACTTGTCAGTAATAAATTTTAAAACAACAGTTATTATTCTGCATATTAATTCATGGGAATGGTGTGGTTTCTTCCAAACAAAACAATAATACATAAGGAGCTGTAGCCATGAGAAACGGGAATGCATTGTATATAACCAAGGAAGAAAAGCATTTAACCTGCACTACCAAAAATGCTACTATAAAGTCTAATATAACTTTTAGAAATCAGTTATGTTGTCTGAGCTGCTTATAGATTTTAGATATTAACCCCTTATCAGTCATATCATTTGCAAATATTTTCTCTCATTCTGTAGGTCATCTTTTCATTTTGTTAGTGGTTTCCTTTTTCTCTGCAAAAGCTTTTAAGTTTAATTAGGTGGCATCAATTTATTTTTGCTATTATTTCCTTTGCTTTAGGAGACAGATCCAAAAAATAATAATAATAATGCTACAATTTATGGCAAAGAGTGTTCTGCCTATGCTTTCCTCTAGGAGTTTTATAGTTTCTGGTCTTACATTTAGGTCTTTAATCCATTTTGAGTTTATTTTTGTGTATGGAGTTAGAGTTCATAATGTGCTAATTTCATTGTTTTACATATAGCTGTCTAGTTTTCCTGGCACAACTTATTGAAGAGATTGTCTTTTCTCCACTGTATATTTTTGCTTCCTTTGTCATAGATTAGTTGACCATAGGTGTGTGGGTTTATTCCTGGGCTTTCTATCCTGTTCCATTGATCTATAGCTCTGTTTTTGTGCCAGTACCATACTGTTTTTATTAATATAGTTTTGTAGTATAGTCTGAAGTCAGGGAGCCTGATTCTTCCAGCTCTGTTTTTCTTTCTCGATTGCTTTGGCTATTCGAGGTCTTTTGTGTTTCCATACAAATTGTAAAAACAATTGTTCTAATTCTGTGAAAAATGCTATTGGTAGTTTGATAGAGATTGCATTGAATCTGCATATAACGTGCTCATACAACTCAACATCCAAAGAACAACAACCTGATTAAAAAGTGGGCAGAAGGCCTGAATAGACTTTTTTTTCAAAAAACGACATGCATATGGACACCAGGTACATGAAAAGATGCTCAACATAACTAAACATTAGGGAAATGAAAAACAAAACCACAATGAAGTATCACCTCCCACCTGTCAGAATGGCTATCATCAAAAAGAACACAAATAACAAATGTTGGCAAGGGTGTGGAGAAAAGGGAACCCTTGTACACTGTTGGTAGGAATGTAAATTGGTGCAGCCACTGTGGAAAACAGTTTGGATGTTTTTCAAAAAACTAAAAATAGAATTACCACGTGACCTGCAATTCGAATTCTGGGTATATATCCAAAACAAAAACACTAATTTAAAAAGATACATGCACCCCAATGTTCATAGCAGCATTTTCTGCAACTGCTAATATATGGAGCAACCTAAGTGTCCATCAACAGATGAATGGATAAAGAATATTTGTCATATATATATACACACACACACACACACACACACACACACACACTACTTAGCCATATGGAAGAATGAAATTTTTCCATTTGCAGCAACATGGATGGACTTGGAGCATATTTTGCTATGTGAAATAAGTCAGACAGAAGAAGATAAATACTGTATAATATCACTTATATGTCCAATCTAAAAAATACAACAAACTGTTGAATGCAACAACAAAAAACAGACTCACAGGTATAGAGAAGAAATTAGTGAAATTAGTGGTTACCAGTGGGGAGGGGAAATAGGGGAAGGGCAATATAAGGATAGGGAATTAAGAGGTACAAATTATTATGTATATAATAAGCTACAAGGATATATTGTACAACAAGTGGAATATAGCCAATATTTTATTATAACTATAAATGAAGTATAACCTTTAAAAATTGTGCATCACTATATTGTACACTGGTAATGTATAATATTGTACAGCAACTATAGATCAATTAAAAAAAAGAAATCAATCGTGTTACTCAAATGTTCATAATGATTTCAAATCATTCCTTAAAACTGAGTCGGTTTTACTTTCCAAATGCATGTTCTCTGGGCATCTCAACGCATAAAATGTAAATTGGCGAGCTTGACTTAAATGCCCAGGTCAGTTGATTAAAACTCTAATGAACAGCTTTAATCATCTTAGTATGTAGTTAATGACTTCCATCTCTGCCTTGGTTCACTGTTTAATAATGAAGAAATAGAAAAAGTGGTATGTATAAGATAACTTAGCAATTTGATTTTCCATCAGAGCCAAAGATTGTCTCTTTATAGGGTGTCTGTGCACATAACAGAAAATAAATTCCTTCAGGAAAATTTATATTTATCAAAACTATATTTATTCTCTTAGGTAAAATATGGATTCATTTAGTGACCTACAATGACACATTATTTATTTATTTTAATTCAGGCTAAGAGGCTAAATGTTATAATTAACATAAAGCCCTTCTCATCTCCTATTTATGTATAACACACATGTCGGGGTCTGAAAAGTGGGTTGCAGTAACTCTAACTCATTCTTGACTAGGATGAATCACTCATTAATTTTCTAAGCAGTAGAGCTCAAAGCATATTTTCTCTTTTCAAGTATTGGAAAGTAGGTTTGCAAGTCTTGTGGGGTTTCCTTTACTATTCTAGGTCAAGCATCAGATTCTTTGATATAGAATGAATGTCGCTTCTGAAAACTGCTTGTGAGAAGGACTGCATGTCTTTTAGAAATGTCAGGTTTTAGTCTACCACATATCTCCAATGCTGCTCTCTTCTTTGCTCAATGATATGAACATCCTAACAACTAAACTTGAACTAACCAAAAGGAACTGAAATATATTTTTTTCTAGTAGTAAAAATGTCCCTGTGAGATATGGAATAACGTCTGAATATTTTCACTGAAGAAATTTTTTCAATTTTCTCTTTAGTTCACTTGTATTCTATTATTTAAGCAGACAGAAGGCTGAGGAGAAAAAAAATAAATTGTGTTGAACAAGCCCTCGACTTTATAGTGTTATAAAAATAGTACAGTGACATAAGGGATCAGTAATAATAAACAGCTTCAAGCTGGCCACTGAATCATTTATTTTATAAATATACCCCATTTGCAAATGTAAAAGAATATTAAATAATAAGGATTAAAGAAGATTCAATTATATTTATGTTCTTTTACTTAAAGGATAACCTGGGAGAGGAAATATAACATTCATTTTTATACCAATAAAATTTAATAAATAATGGAGACTATTTGTATATATCCCTAATGGCTTTTATGGGCTCCATATTGCAAGAGGCCTAGAAAAGATAGTCTCAAATTGCTAATTTTGTGGCCTGGCATATTCCAAAGCACTTCAAGTTTTCTATGAACTTTTAAAGACTTTAATTTTTATGGCTTCCTTTGTAGCAGGAAATAATACTTATCACTTATGACAGCTTTGGAAATAAACAAAACAAAACAAAACCCTCTAATCCACCTCATGATTAGTTTTCCTAGCCAATGTCTGAGTTCAACAATATTATTTTTCCTTTCTGGAGAAGGGTTTTATATTTGTAGTCACATTGCACTAGATCTAGCCTACTTCAGTCTGGAATCTATAGGAACGTGATTTGTTTCCCTTCCTGACCCCTTCGGTATGAAAAATTTTTCTTTCCTCATGCTTCATGTCTCTGCTACCCTATATTGTACTATTTCTCATTTTTTTCCAAAACACCAAATTCTTTCATTCACATGTTAACAAGGTGCCTCACCATTTTTCCTCTTTATTCCTTTATAGCTAAGGCAGATTACCAGATTACTATTGGAACTGTGACACAACACACAATCTGCCATCTCCCTTTCCCTGCAGCAGACAAGTGGATGGTATCCTTTTTGCACTTGAACAAATCCACACACCTGGCCCTGGCACTGACCAGCAAATACCAGCCTTGTTTCTCCTTATTCAACAGTGCTGTTACAGAAGTGCTGCCCATCACATTCTATGAAAATTTATATTCTGAATATTTTGCTTTATAACTGTAGGCATTTACACAACTCAGGGTGAGACTTATAAGAGGTATTATTATTAATACATAAATGAGTGTGACATGGGGTACTTATTGCAGGACTTAAAATTAAAGAATATAAGAAGTGATACAGGAGACAGATGGAAATAGTGAAGTTATAAAAAATTGTTGTTTTTATAAATTTAAATGTTCACACAGTAGTGTTTTTAGTAAATTCTCTAATTGAACTTTCAAAATCCAAAATTTATTGGCAAAATGAGTTTATTGATATATCCAGTGTTCTGCTTATAAAATTCTAACTGATTGTTTGGATATCCCACACTTTTAAAAGTTTGACTAAAACATGTTTTTATTATTTTTCTTCCCATTTATTGAGATATATTTGACATACAGCACTGTATATATTTAAGGTGTACAGCATTCTCTTAACAATTTTCATATATAATATACAGCAGTGTTAATAATATTAATCATATTGTACACTACATCCCTAGCACTTATTTATCCTATAACTGGAAGTTTGTACCTTTTGACCACCTTCTTCCAATTACCCCTTTCCCACCTCTGATAACCACAAATCTGATCTCTTTTTCTATGAGTTTGTTTGTTTTTGAAGTATAACTGACCTACAACACTATGTTATTTCCTGGTGCACAACATAGTGATTTGATATTTCTACATTACAAGATATCCCCACAATGTCTAGTTACTATTGTATCATCATACAAAGATGTTTCATTATTATTGACTATATTCTCCATGCTGCACAGTGTAGATTTTCCATATTTTATTCAATATGTTGGCACTCTTTAGCCTTATTATCAGTCAAAAGTAGTTGCCAGAGCTGACTCCAGAGGAACCCAGTGAGGACCTTCAAGATGGTGGAGGAGTAAGACATGGAGATCACCTTCCTCCCCACAAATACAATAAAAATACATCTACATGTGGAACAACTCCTACAGAACACTTTCTGAACACTGGCAAAGACCTCAGACTTCCCAAAAGGCAAGAAACTCCCCACATACCTAAGTAGGGCAAAAGGAAAAAGAAAAAACAAAGACAAAAGAATACGGATGGGACATGCACTTCTGGGAGGGAGCTGTGAAGGAGGAAGAGTTTCCACACACTAGGAAGCCCCTTCACTGGCAGAGACGGGGTGTGGGCAGGGGGAAACTTAGGAGCTACGGAGGAGAGTGAAGCAACAGTGGTGTAGCGGGCAAAGCAGACAGATTCCCATGCAGAGGATCAGAGCCGACCAGCACTTAGCAGCCTGAGAGGCCTGTCTGCTCACCTGATGGGACAGGTGGGGGCTGGGAGCTGAGGCTCCAGCTTCGGAGGTCAGATCCCAGGGACAGGACTGGGGTTGGCTGCGTGAACGCAGCCTGAAGGGGGCTAGTGCACCACAGCTAGCCGGGAGGGAGTCCAGGAAAAGTCTGGAACTGCCTAAGAGGCAGGAGACCATTGTTTTGGGGTGCACGAGGAGGGGGATTCAGAGCACCGCCTAACCGAGTTCCAGAGACCTGCACGAGCTGTGGCTATCAGCATGGACCCCAGAGATGGTAATGAAATGCTAAGGCTGCTGCTGCAGCCACCAAGAATCCTGTGTGCAAGCACAGGTCACTATCCACACCTCCCCTCCTGGAAGCCTGTGCAGCCCGCCAATGCCAAGGTCCCGTGATCCAGGGACAACCTCCCCAGGAGAACACATAGCATGGCTCAGGCTGGTGCAACATCACACCGGCCTCTGTCACAGCAGGCTCGCCCCACATTCCATACCACTCCCTCCCCATGGCCTGAGTGAGCCAGAGGCCCCTAATCAGCCTCTCCTATAACCCCCTCTTTTCTGGGAGAAGTACAGACGTCAGAGAGTGACCTACATGCAGAGTTGGGGTTAAATCCAAAGCTGAACCCCAGAAGCTGTGCAAAAAAAGAAGAGAAAGGGAAATTTCTCCGTGCAGTCTCAGGAGCAGTGGATTAAATCTCCACAATCTACTTGATGTACCCTGCAACTTGTGGCATACCTGAATAGACAATGAATCATCCCAAAATTGAGATAGTGGAATTGGGAGCAAATGTAGACTTAGGGTTTGCTGTATGTGACTGACTAGTTTCTGATTTTTATGTTTATCTTAGTATAGATTTTAGCACTTGTTATCATTGGTGGATTTGTTTATTGGTTTGGTTGCTCTCTTCTTTTTTTTTATTACTTAAAAAAAATTTTTTATTTAATATTTTAAAAAAATTTTAATAACTATTTTATTTTATTTTTATTACTTTCTTTATTTTTTTTCCTCCATTTCCTCATGAGCCATGGGGCTGACAGGGTCTTGGTGTTCTGGCCGGATGTCAGGCCTGAATCTCTGAGGTGGGAGAGCCGAGTTCAAGACAATGGACCACCAGAGGTTTCCTGGCCCCACGTAATATCAATTGGTGAGAGCTCTCCCAGACATCTCCGTCTTGATGTTAAGACTCAGCTCCACCCAATGGCCAGCAAGCTCCAGTGCTGTATGCCCCATGCCAAACAAGTAGCAAGATGGGCACACAACCCCACCTATTAGCAGAGAGGCTGCCTAAAATCATAATAAGTTCACAGACACCCCAAAACACACCACCAGATATGGTCCTGCCCACCAGAAAGACAAGATCCAGCCTCCTCCACCAGAACACAGGCACCATCCCTCTCTACCAGGAAGCTTACACAACCCACTGAACCAACTTTAGTCACTGGGGGCAGACACCAAAAACAATAGGAACAATGAACTTGCAGCCTGCAAAAAGGAGACCTCAAACATGGTAAGATAAGCAAAATGAGAAGACAGGAAATATGCAGCAGATTAAGGAGCAAGGTAAAAACCCATCAGACCAAACAAATGAAGAGGAAATAGGCAGTCTACCTGAAAAAGAATTCAAAGTAATGATAGTAAAGATGATCCAAAATCTTGGAAATAGAATGGAGAAAATACAAAAAAAGTTTAACAAGTTTAACAATGGAGAAAATACATAAAAAGTTTAACAAGGACCTAGAAGAACTAAAGAGCAAACAAACAATGATGAACAACAGAATAAATGAAATGAAAAATTCTCTAGAAGGAGTCAATAGCAGAATAATTGAGGCAGAAGAACGGGTAAGTGACCTGGAAGATAAAATAGTGGAAATAACTACTACAGAGCAGAATAAACAAAACAGAATGAAAATAATTGAGGACAGTCTCAGAGACCACTGGGACAACATTAAATGCACCAACATTCAAATTACAGGGGTCTCAGAAGAAGAAGAGAAAGAGAAAGGGACTGAGAAAATATTTGAAGAGATTATAGTTGCAAACTTCCCTAATATGGGAAAGGATATAGTCAATAAAGTCCAGGAAGTGCAGAGAGTCCCATACAGGATAAATCTAAGGAGAAACAAGCGAAGACACATATTAATCAAACTATCAAAAATTAAATACAAAGAAAACATATTTTAAAAAAGCAAGGGAAAATCAGCAAATAACAAACAAGGGAATCCCCATAAGGATAACAGCTGATCTTTCAGCAGAAACTCTGCAAGCCAGAAGGGAGTGGCAGGACATATTTAAAGTGATGAAAGGGAGAAACCTACAATCAAGATTGCTCTACCTAGCAAGGATCTCACTCAGATTCGATGGAGAAATCAAAACCTTTACAGACAAGCAAAAGCTAAGAGAATTCAGCACCACCAAACCAGCTTTACAACAAATGCTAAAGGAACTTCTCTAGACAAGAAACACAAGAGAAGGAAAAAACCTACAATAAAAACCTAAAACAATTAAGAAAATGGTAATAGGACCATACATATCACTATCTACCTTAAATGTAAATGGATTAAATGCTCCAACCAAAAGACATAGACTGGCTGAATGGATACAAAAACAAGACCCGTATATATGCTGTGTACAGGAGACCCACTTCAGACCTAGGGACACATACAGACTGAAAATGAGGGGATGGAAAAAGATATTCCATGCAAATGGAAATCAAAAGAAAGCTGGAGTAGCAATTCTCATATCAGACAAAAGAGACTTTATATTAAGACAATTATAAGAGACAAAGAAGGACACTACATAATGTTCAAGGGATCAATCCAAGAAGATATAACAATTGTAAATATTTATGCACCCAACATAGGAGCACGTCAATACATAAGGCAAACACTAACAGCCATAAAAGGGGAAATTGACAGTAACACAATCATAGTAGGGGACTTTTAACACCCCAATTTCACCAATGGACAGATCATCCAAAATGAAAATAAATAAGGAAACACACCCTTCATGAAACTGTGACAGACTAACTTGTTAGCTGTTAAGGGAAGGCTTTCTGGAAGAGGAAGGAAGAGAAAGGATGTTAATCCAGCCAGTTAACAAGATTTGAGTGAGTCCATGTGAACTGGTAACGAACATTTTGACTAAATTTTGTGGTTGACAGGGCAATAAATGATTCTACACGCTACTACCTGTTAATAGGGATGAGTAAGGGAGGGGGTTGATTGCTGAGTAGTAGGAAATAGATTCAAAGACAATTGCCCCCAAAACATCTAATTTGTTGCTAACTCTCCCCTGCACAAGGGAAATTTTCTTATCAATCTGGTGATCAGTCTCAGGTCCACTTTATTGTAAAAACTAGTACCAAGATTCATCCTGAATGGGCAGAAGCAATGTGTCCCTGTCTACTATGACAAAGAGTCCCCAAACTGTCAGTAATGATCACACTTCTGCCAGCTATAAAGCTTTGGGTGGGCTGAAACCATGGCAAGTTTGTTTGGTTGAGCACCAATAAATGACCACTGCAGTACTCAAAAAAAAAAAAAAAGTTTCTTCTTTACACCCTTTGATCGCTTCCCTCCCCCACTATCTCTACCTCAGCTGTTTTAAGAAAGTAATTGAATACATCTGAGGCCAAGTTCTCTTGGAACCCAAGGGGGACTGGAGAGCAAATGCATGCTCTTTTAAGTATGCAGAGGAATTTGGGGAAGAGAAACCAATCAGACTTTTATGGCTGTGTTTGATATATACATCCAAGTCACCATTTTACTGCATCCCATGCAGTACAAGAGGTGTGAAAAGTTTTATCAAAATTAAACTGATAATATTTCGGCAGCGTTCTCAGTGGAAAAGAGAATTTCACATGACAGTTTGAGTGTCTTACCAGCCAATTCAATGGACTCTTCTTATTTCTTCTACATATGAATGTACAGTAGGAATTAATGTGTTATATGCTTATGCTTCTTGGCCCCTTAAATGACAGAGGGGAGTCTCCTAATTGGGAAAATCCACATATAAACAAGTGGTAGTACATTTGGTTCCTACCACACTAATGATGCCTTCAAGATACAAGTCTCTATGAATGCTGACTTTGCTGATTGACATCTATAGAAAAGTGAGGCAGACTTCCTCTAGAGATACCACGTGAGGTTTTACATTCATCACCTTTTTCACATAGCTACTAGGTACACTGATTTTTAAAAGCAGCTGTTAGATTGCTACTGGTTTCTTATTGCATCTGAATGCCTTAACCCATGGAGGCTAACTCTCTGGCCTGATATTTTCATTACAGGTGGATCAGCTCATATTCAATTACCAATAAGGTGGCCTGGAGCCAAAAAATCTTGCTTGTAGAAAATAAACGGTATGAGTGAAGGATCTGCCAGCTTGTTCCTAACGTTATATTGACTATACATGAGAAAGTAAACAAAGTGACATCTATCTTTTGGGGAATCTTTATCTCCCACTTTGCCATCTGAAACAAAGCTGGCTGCTCATTGAGATCTTCAAGTCATAGATATTCCCATAAGTGCCTGGTAGGGGTCTAGTGATGGTTCAGCTAAGCTGCAACCAGATGGTATCCATTATACTGGTATGGCTATTCAAACTCAGTGCCAGCTTTGCAGAACTAAAAATGGGTGTAAATGCTCCACTCATTGGGTATAACTCAAGGGTTATCATAGGTCTGACCAATATTTCTTGATGAACCTTGTTTAATTTTACTAATTCTTTGTTTGTTAACTGTAGCCTAGTCTGCCACTTGCACAACTACAGATTAGCACATTAAAAAAATCCTTCTTTGGGGCCACACATTGGGAAGGCAAATCACAGCTGCTGATCTAATCATCTGGGTCACTCAAGTAAATGTACATGCCCATTGTCTGATGAGGCCATCTGGAATCTAACTGCTGATTGAGCCTATACCCAGCAGATTGCAAACATTTTTGCTTGAACCCATCATCACACAAGATTTGGCAATGCAACAATATCATAGTCTGGACACAAAATAAAGGACTCTGTGTTCCTAATACAGAAGCTATGACTGAATGAAAGTCTTATGACTTATGCCAAACTTGACTTTTTTGTTGTATGGTGAAGGAGGCAAAAACATACTGGGCATGGACCCAGACTGACTACGTTGAACCTTTAAACCAGTCTCAGGCTTATCAATGGCATCATACTGCTATTGATACTTGTCAAAATTATAGTGTTGCTATTACGGTTCAATCAGCTGATTCTGGCCACATACTTTTGATTCTTGAAACTAACCTGTGTTATGTTTTCAGCATGCCTTTCCTTTGCCCCAGAGAGAGACGCTATCTCTCTTTGAAATCTCTAATTATACCTGGCCTTTTTTCTAGAGGGAGGCACAAGGATATTCTCCAAGGATGTTTGTCCAGAACAAAGACAGTCAGTGTCTGTTTGCCAGATGTGGAGAAATATAAGAGACACATGGAGACTCATCTTCAATACATATTCCTGTAAGGCCAACTGGCCCGAGGCAGGGGAACACAATCAGATTCACAGGTTGCATCAGACCGAAATTCTCCGGACCACCCAGTTCCAGAAACTGCCCTGGAGACATTCCGGACCACCCAGTTCCAGGAACTGACCTGGGGACTTTGCACCCGGCCCAGCCTTCCCGCCTTTCGAGGGGCGGGTCTAACGGTCCCCTAGGATAACCGAAAAGACCACCAAATAAGGAATACCCTGCGCCCTCCCAGATTCACCACACCCCTTTCCCTTCTTCCCCTATAAAATCTTGCCCAACCCTCGCCCGGGTGCGACTTCTCTGGCCCCCTTTCTCTCAGACCAGTGAACCTCGCCCGGGAGCGCTCCCTAATAAAGCTCACTTGAAGCTTTCCTCTGTTTCGCGGTGCCGTTTGTTAAGATCCGACCTTACAATTCCATCTCTCCATTCTCAGAATTCCTCTCCTATAATAAAATCTATTACATGTTCAGGTGTTAGATGACCTTTCAAATGCCTTGTGGGAATAAGAGCTAGAAGAATCAACATTATGATACCCTGACTAGTGCTATTGCTATGAGTAATAAACTGTCCTTCTGTGACCGAGGAATCTTGTGTCTTCTGTCAGCATCCATGAAACTATGACAAGCTAACTTGTTTGCTTGAAGGTCTGATAAAATCTTTCAGTTACTAACAGTTTATACCAATAACACTAACAGATATTCTTGAATTCAAAACTCTATCATTACAGACCACTTGGTTAAGTACTTCTACTTTTAAAATTTCAATCTCATTGTGTATACTACCTCAAGCCACTCAAGCCTGCTTCTTGGATTTACTAAAGGTTTAAAGTAAAGAAAATGAAACTCTCACAGAGAAAAAAAATTTTTCTTGCCCTCATCATATTTCTTAATGGCATTCTTCCAAAAAGGGTACTTATTTCTCCATAATAGTAAAGGGTGATGAAGTTAGAAAAAGGAATAAATAAATAAATAACAGAATGAGGAATTGGATCTATCCTTTGGCCCAAATATCAAGGACATGGGATGGGGTCATAATGTAGCAAGAGGGTTGGGATCTGCCTTGTGAGGTTACAACAGATTCTTTTCAGTGTGGAGGTAAGATACCTTAAAAGAGAAATCTTGTGAGCATTAAGGAAAGAGAGAATATGTGGCTTGTCAGAGGGATCAAAGAGATTTTAATTGTCTGGGAGATGTATCTCTGTTTTCCTTGCTGTTTACTATTAATTTGGATTCAGTCTCCATAAAGTTAGATGTGATCTGCAGATTTTTGCCCTGTAAAAAAGTTAACCTCATTGATTATGTGTTATTATGTTTTAGCCTATAATATTTGAACATCTCTCCTCTTAGAACTTTCCCCCATCTCTCCATTCTCTTTACCCAGTGCTTCTCATTAATAGACCAATGAATTAGGAATGGAAAATCTTGCTCTCCCCTGGTCTGAGTGAAGAATGGTCACTGCTCACCTATAAATGAGGCTCCTGCAGATCCTCTACTTCTCAAGCTCCATGTACTTGTCTCCCCTCCGTGTTAACACCACCAGAGCAGCCTCACCACCTGGGGCAAAGTGTGTAGCTATCCTGCTTTTCTGCTATGACTGACTTTAAGTATTTTCAGGCAGGGTAAGAGGGTAAGAATTATTACTGGCTTCAGCTAATAAAGCTAGTTTGTTACATATTATCGAATTTTTCCAATTGGTTTAGAATCTGGCGAGGAGAGAGAGGTTATAAAAAAATTATCAAATACCTAGACATATGGAGAAAGGTGGTTGTGTGTCTTCTGAATGTCATACAGTAGCAATGTCTAATAAGCCTGCCCAAAGAGATTTCAATCCTTTAGGTGATACGTCTCTCTTTTACCTAATATTTGTATTTATTAAGGCCAGTCTCCATGAAGTTAGATGCCAACTTGTAGAGTTTTGTCCAATGGAAAAGATAAACACAATGTGTACGGCTTAATTTATATTAGCTTGTTTTATACCTAAGCTAATTCCAAAATTTTTAACAGCACAAATAAATACTCAGTTTCTCAAATGCTCACTGAAGTAGTTATACCACCTCAAAAGTTCTCACATTAAGGGATTTAAGAAAACGTTGATACCTTTTCACTATTTATTTGTCTTACTTTTATCTTCCTTGGAAATTATACTTTCAAAGAGGTGTAATTAATTTGTACCCTGAACTCATAAGACATTGAGCTTAACAGGGAGAAAAAAAAGCTAAACTGAAATGCAGTGGTATGTACTACACTAGATGAAGTACAAAACCATGTAATGGGAAAAGCACCCACAAAAATGGAAAGAATAGGGCACACTGAGAATCATTTAAAGGTAGGCCAAAATGGCTTGCAAATGGGGAAAAACAACAGCAAAACAACAAAAATTGTTGTAATAACTAGGTGAACAAATAGCTGAATGATGAATAAATTCAGAAGGAATGCCTCTAAAATTCACCAATAACCATGATAAAGAAAGACGATTTTTCTAAAGCAAGACTGAGACAATACCTGAGTTATTGTTTATTCCTGAGTAGAAATTTGTTACTGTCTCTTCAAATTATATCCTTTAAGTCGATCTCAATAAATAGCCTTTTTTAAACTGCCAGTAAGAAATCCTGACAAAGTCAGAATTATATAAAATCTGATTGAATCTAGGCCTACTTATTTGTTAAAAAGAAATAAAGTGGGTAATTTGTTAAAATTTACTGAATAGGACTCAGTTTAGCTATTATATATGTTACACAGAACATAGAAAAAAAAAAAACCTTTATTTATTTATTTTTTTTCTTCCAGGAATAGTTTATAACATTCCTTTAAAGCTGAAGTAAATAAATTTCAATACCAAGTTCTGAAATCATATTACAGAGCTGGTTAAAAAATATTAGAAAGGAAAATATATTCTATTGGGAAGAAACAGAAAAATGTTGATAATTATTCTTTTAAATGGAAGAAAAGAAAGTGATCTCAAGTGGGAAGCAATAAACTTAAAAGTAACTCAAAAAGAAACAAAGGCTGAATATTTTTATAGACCTAAAGAAAAATTTATAAGAATGAGGCAAAATAGATCTTAGAAAATGGAGATATGAAGGGAGAAAAAAGTGAAAGATAGAACTATAGAAATAAAAATTCAATAAAAGAAAAGTAAAAATCCAAGAGATGCTGACAATAATAATGATACCAGCAAAGATAAATGGTTATATTTAAACATTTGAATACTTTGGTACTAAGGAAGCAAATTGCAGTTGAAAATGATCTCCTATTAAAATTTACTAAAATTGCTTAAAAGAGGCTGCCCAGGACCATTACTTACATTTAAGCAATTTAAGCATGCTTTTTTTTTTTTTTTAACTTTTTTCCAATCTTTATTTCTTGAAAATATTTTCATGTACTCTAAAATGTTTGAACAATAAAAGCCAAATAAGTGACAAATATAATCTTCATGACTATAATTAGAGGAAATCTTTCCAATACCCTCCTAATTGATCAATCAATTAATTAATTAAAATCCCAACTATTCTTTTAAAAATCACATATACATACTGAAGGACCATAGTAACACAGGTCATAGCAATAGAGAATATTTTAGAAAACATATTAAGGTGTTGAAGTGTCTTGGCTACTCTCATAGTCTTACATGTAAGATAAAGATAAAAGCAGAAACGAAAAAAGCTTTCTCTTCGTGTGGTTTGGCATATGGTCTAATATTTAAAGTTCATGTAAAATCTGATGATTGTGACCCTTGCAAGATTGTGAAATCTGAGTTGTCTGTTCCTAATTAGTAGAAATTAGCAGGAGTCCTAGATGGATATATTTTGCTTTTGGCTTATTATTTTTCTTGCCATCCTCAGATGAAATATACTTTGGTTAACATTCATTTAGGTGATTGGCCAGGTTGTGTGCAACTGCGGTTATGTTTTCTTCCTAAATTATCTGCATATGTATATATAAATAGGGTCAATGTATTTTAAGGTAATACAGTATCCCCTTCATTTCTCCTTGCTTCTTGGGTGGGTCTTGGAATGCTTTAATTTAGAAAGTGATAGTGGTTTAAGTATAAACTACTCTCATAGGGAACATTTTGTATTTTACAGAGTGCCATCAGGAGGAAAAATAATTATGATAAGAATTTTGAGCTCACAATGAAAGAAAAATAATGAAGACACTTGTGATAAGTTAGCATTTGAAGACCTTTGGAATAGAATTGATTACCCTAAATAACCTTGCTTAGGATCAATCCTACATTCCACAAGGCAAAAAATAAAATTTCCACATAGCTTAGGAATTTACTCTGGTGAATGAGTGGATGAGGCCCTGCCTTATAGTTCATTTGGGGATAGAGTAAATAAAGGGCTAGAAATTAGAATTTCTTAATGCATAATGAAAAAGATCCTGAATAGGTTTTCCTCTGTTTAGGAGACCATCTTAATGGTTTTGCAATGTTTGGGTAGGCCAAAAAATAGTTTGGGACCTAGGGAAGAAACTGAAAACATTTTATACGTGAAATTAATGAAAGTTTAAGACAATGCACGAGAGAGGAAAAGGGAAGGATCTTGTGAGGTGCTTGAGGTAGGTGTGTGGGGGGGTGTGAGGTGGGGAATAAAGAGAAATTCAGTAAGAGACAAAGAAAATAGTGACAGACTGATGCAGAAGTGTAAGACATACACAGCCAGTTGGAAGGTCTTCATGATGAGGATCTTTAAGACATGGATATATAATATTCAGTTTTAAGTTGAAGCCTGTACTGAGCAGTGATTTAATCCTCTGGAGTTTCTCCAAACAAGAATAACAAACATGAATTTATTAATTGAATAAAGATGGAGAAGGAGAAAAAAGGTAAAACTCCTTGGGATGACGATGCATTTATAAGAACTGAGACTAAAACAGAGATGTAGAACTCTGTAGAAATAGGACACAGAGCAGAATAGGTCTGGGAGAAACAGTTTTCTGAGAACCTGTGTATTCAAGGTGAAGAGTGGCTCACTGTCACTAACAGATTGTTCTAAAAAGGCCGAAGATACTATCCTTAAATATTAATGATATGGTGACTCTGATGTTCTGAAGGACTCAGGTAATATGAACTCAGGTAAAGCTTAGGGTTTAAACTAGGTGAATATAAATTTGAAAATTTCCCTTTTATTACTATTCATTTTTAATGGCTATTTAAAATTATCTGATTTGTGTTAGCTGAAATTTCATCTGTCTGGCAGTATTATTTAATTAACATGGATCGTGTTCCCATTGTCCTCTATAAGACTCCTGGACATAGAAATGTATATTTTCAGTAAGATAGAAATAAGACCATAATGTTTTTAGAAATGAGTATCCAATGCCGTTTTAATCCAAGTTTATCTTACTCATGTAGATAAGTTCAGGTGTAGCATAAATCATAAATGGTATAATTAATAGCCTTTTTATTTCAGGATAATAATTTGTCATTTCTCCAGTCACTACGTTTATCTCAGTTCCCTAGAAAAGCTTACTGCTATCACATGTGATGAGGCTATTGTGTAATCTATTAGAATGGATAGAGTGTCTGGTTAAAAAATTATCTTTCTTAAAGTTCTATTCTTCCATGAAATCCATTAGTTATTCTTATTGTCTGATTTGAATAATGTGACAAGTCCAAAGCTTGACAATACCTAGTGCAAAAATGCTCTCACTTTTATCCTGCAAGAGTAGTGAGATCATAGAGGAAAAAAACATCCTTTAGCTTTTATGAGTTATTCTTGCATGACTTTTGACAATGCAAGATTTCATTCTACATTTGACCCCCTTTTCACACACACATGAACTATGCTATATTAGAGGAATGATATAACACTAGGAGACAAATGATGGAGAAACTGGAAATTTAAACTTTTTAATTTTATAGAACAAAAACAGGATCTGAGTATCTACCGGTGTCATTAAGGGCTCAGTCAAGAAATGGAAGTCCCTTAGAGTAAGTATATTACTTAGCTACTTAGACTTAGTGGGTTAATATAGGGACATTATAACTTAATAACTTTTAGAAAACTGTAGAAGCTTAATTCAGGAATTTTGCAGGGAATGGCGGAACAATGCTTGCATGAAGTTTTCACTTGTCTCAGTTGCCTGTAAGGCCAAAGAGGTCTTTGTAGACCCCTTAGGATTCTGGGTATAATCTCTCAAAGGCCATTTGCTGAAATGCACGTCCTTGCCTTAGCTGCTTGGCAGAATAATGACTTCTTCCATTTTCTAAATCTTTTGTGTATACCTTTCATTGATTAGAATGAAATACAATCCTATTAGAAGCCAGATCTGCATTATAAACTTCTAAGATTTATTTTCCAGTAGTAGACGATACTGAATAGCAACAAATAATATCTGGCATCTGAGTAAAATAGCATGTTTCATATAGGTTTATATTTTGAATAGGAAATACAAAAACACTCACAAGGTTTAAAATAAACCAAGTAAACACTCTCTAGGGTAGTCTAGGGGCTGAATAGTTTGTAGAGATCAGTATGAGAGAATTTTTCAGTACAGTCTTTCTGAAATTTTTAATTTTTTTCAAACTTCGTGAATGTGAATTTATTTCCAAGTTAAACAATAAACATTTGAAAGAGTATGATTTTTTCAACATTGGTAATTTTTTCCCTGGTATAAACCTCATTCACAAGGACATATCTATAGGATAAATTCTTATAAGTGAAACTGAGTCTGAGGCAGTATTATTTAAAGAGTAATTTGCAAAGAAGCAACATTAATAATATCTGGAAAGTTGTTAGAAGTGAAAATTATTACTCTCTACCCCAGATCTACTGAATCCATATATCCATAGATGGGACTCAGGAATCTGCATTTAATGAGCTTGATAGGTGACATGTGTGCTAACCTAAAAAAACATTTTTATATATCATGGGCAAATCTTCCTCTTTAAGGTTGGTACCAATTTATATTTTTTCAGCAAGATATTTCCTATATAAGGCAAGGCATTATCAAACTTTGGGATTTTTACCAAGTTTATAGGTGAAATATAATGGCATTGTAACTTTTACTTGTACTATTACTATTGAGGTTATATATCTTTTCTCACCATTAAAAGGCACTCCTATTTCTCTTTCTACATTCTAACAGCATAGATTTATTAATACTTCATGTAAATGGAATTATACATCATGCATATATTTATGTCTGACTTATTTTGTTCAACATAACATTTGTGAGAATCATCTATATTGTTGTGTATGTTTGTAGATCATTGATTCTCATTTATCTAAACTGGTTATTCATTCCTATCAATGTACCAGTATCTATTTATCTATTCAAATGATGAATAGTTTTAGGGTACTTTGAAGTTTGGTGCCATTATAAATAGTGTAGCTGGGCACATTCTATTATATGTCTTTCGTTAAATATATGAGAACAGTTCTATTGGGTATATCTTAGACTAGAACTGTTGAGTCATTCAGTATGCATTCATTTAACTTGGTAGATATTGCCAAATAATATTTCAAAGTAGTTATACAAATTTACTCTCACATCTGCAGCATATAAGATTTCTTAATTCCTTCACATCCTTGACAACCCTTAGCATGTCAGCCTTTATAATTTTAGTCATTCTGGTGTGTGCTGGTATTTTGCAAGTTTAATTGCATCTACCCTATGACTAATAAAGTTGAGCACTTTTCATGTTTAATTTTAATATTCTTTTTAATGAAGTATCCTTTTTCCAGGGGAAGCCTATAACCAATGACTGGATAATATGGAGTATACAAAGACTTAACTCCATTATCTCAAGTCAGATACACCTCTGGTGATATTCCAGATCCAGCATTCTCCATGAGATTGAATAAGGCCAATGTTGCAATTGCTTCTGAGTTCAATATCAACCTCTGATGAATCCTGTTTCTTTCAGTCTCTTGCTGTTGTATTTAAGAGTATTTCCCAATATACCATCTGCTCAGTTTTATCTCAGAGCCTCTTTCCCAGGAATTCTAACCTATTGCCAACTTATTTTAGATTTCAGAACAGGATCACTTGTTGGTCAGCTCTCAACAAGGACCGCATAACTGGTGTTGTTAGAGTACTGATAGAAACAAGAAAGTTGTAGTGGTACAATTGTTAAAACTTTCACTGGAGGTGGACTAAGGTTAGATACTGATGGATGAAATGCACACGTAAAGCTGTATCTCAGCATTTTTGAGGTGGCTGGAAAGTAAATGTAAGTACTTTTGAATTAGGTGGCTGATGCTGATTGTAACAATGCATTGGAGGAAGCCAATGAAAGGCTGAGGGTAATTACTCACCAATTTAAGAAGTGTGAAAGTTAACAGCTCTCCTTAGAAGTACCTTTTAAAAGCCCTCTTCTCTCCTACAGTTAGAGGACAGAAGAAGCTAAGAACCTGGCCCAAGACTTAATTATTAGTGTACTAGAGAATGATGGAAGTTTGTAGTCTCAATCTGGGAAATGCCCTAGAGCAAAGGCAGGCCTGGATTGGATAGACTGGGATCCTGAGACATGGGATACAGAAATATGGGTCAATGCATGTAATAACTTTGAAACCCCAGCTCTCTCTGAACTCCCTGAGTCTGAACAAATATCTCTCACTTCTTTTCATGGGCAAGCTCTCCATGTTTGAAGATAATACAGTAGCTTCATCCTTGTGAACCAATGTGCACTCACCTAAGAACCTAGTCTACATTCCTCGCAAATGCTTAATTAAGCCAAGTCACAACATAATACAATTATGGAAGATCTCTGGCTGCTAAAGGAAGAAAGGAATTATAACCTTTGAAGTACCTGCTGGACTAGCCAACATATTCTGGCAGTATCAAAGAGTGTATGCATAGGACTAAGATGTTGAGAGTGATAAAATGTAAAGTTGGATCAGAGAATATTTACCAGCATGGACATACTCCCCTGTAAATATGATTTAATACCTTAGCAACATTCTCAGAAAACAGTGTTATGATGGTTAATCTTATGTGTCAACTTGACCAGGCTATGAGGTGTCCAGTTTTTGGTTAAACATTATCATGGATGTCTCTGTGAGGGTGTTTCTGGATGAGATTAACATTTGAAATAGTAGACTAAGTAAAGCAGATTGTCCCTGACCAATGTAGATGGGCCTCATCCATTGAAGGCCTGAATAGAACAAAAATGTTGAGGAAGGAAGAACTCATTCTCTCTCACTGTCTTACTGTCTTCAAGCTTGGACAATCTCCTGCCTTTGGATTCAGGCTGGAACTTACACCATCAGCTCTTCTGCTTCTAAGACCTTTGGACCCCAACTAAAACTATATCATCAGCTCTCCTAGGTCTCCAGCTTGTTGACTACAGAGATCTTGAGACTTCTCAACCTCCATATTAGTGTGAGTCAATTCCTTAAAATAAAAAAACAAACATCTATTCGTTCTGTTTCTCTGGAGAATCCTGTAATGGTCCACACTAAATGAAGAAGAGGAAGAAGGAGGTGGGCAATGAAGAACTGAAGCAAGAAAGATAGCCCACATTAAAAGATAGAGAAACCCCAGAATTATAATAGCAGAGAATTGGAGAAAGAGATAGAAAAGGTTAGATAATCAGTCGTTATTAATTAAATATATTAATTAAAGCTGGAAACCACCACTTGAAAATATCCACAGGACACAAAGGACTCTATTTATCAAAGAGATAAGGAATATGCTAGTGAAAGGGCACCAGGAGAATCTCAGTAGTAACTGCCCTATTTAGGCCAGGGCTGATGATCAGATGTGCTATTACACAACTGAGCTCTCTTTTAGCAATAGGGGTAATAGGATCCTGAAATAATGGAGGTCAAAACATGGTACTCAATCATCAGGAGGTATAAAGAAGCAATTATTATAATGGGTTTCAAGTTCAAAGTGGCAGCCAGAGGAGAATGACCTACAGAAAATTAGGGAAATGGTTAATAGAAATGATGAATTTAGGAAAAGAATAGATTGGCAGCCAACAACGTTCTTATTTAATTTACAAAATATAAAGAAATCAAGAATGTGTGATCAGCCACTTGAGGACAATTACACTATTAAAGTTATCTCATGGGGGGACCTTGAAGATGGCGGAAGAGTAAGACGCGGAGATCGCCTTCCTCCCCACGGATACACCAGAAATACATCTACACGTGGAACAACTCCTACAGAACACCTACTGAAGGCTGGCAGAAGACCTCAGACCTCCCAAAAGGCAAGAAACTCCCCACGTACCTGGGTAGGGCAAAAGAAAAAACAGAGACAAAAGAATAAGGACGGCACCTGCGCCAGTGGGAGGGAGCTGTGAAGAAGGAAAAGTTTCCACACACTAGGAAGCCCCTCCGCGGGCAGAGACTGCGGGAGGCGGAGGGGGGAGCTTCGGGACCACGGAGTAGTGCACAGCGACGGGTGCGGAGGGCAAAGCGGGGAGATTCCCGCACAGAGGATCGGTGCCGACCGGCACTCACCAGCCCGAGAGGCTTGTCTGCTCACCCGCCGGGGCGGGCGGGACTGCGAGCTGAGGCTCGGGTTTCGGTTTCGGACGGAGCGCAGGGAGAGGACTGGGGTTGGCGGCTTGAACATAGCCTGAAGGGGTTAGTGCACCACGACTAGCCGGGAGGGAGTTCGGGGAAAAGCCTGCACCTGCCGAAGAGGCAAGAGACTTTTTCTTCCCTCTTTGTTTCCTGGTGCGCGAGGAGAGGGGTTTAAGAGCGCTGCTTAAAGGAACTCCAGAGACGGGCGCGAGCCGCGGCTAAAAGCGCGAACCCCAGAGACGGGCGCGAGCCGCGGCTAAAAGCGCGAACCCCAGAGACGGGCGCGAGCCGCGGCTAAATGCGCGGACCCCAGAGACGGGCGGGAGACGCTAAGGCTGCTGCTGCCGCCACCAAGGGGCCTGTGTGCGAGCACAGGTCACTCTCCACACCCCTCTTCCGCGGAGCCTGTGCAGCCCGCCACTGCCAGGTTCCCGGGAACCAGGGACAACTTCCTCGGGAGAACGCACGGCGGGCCTCAGGCTGGTGCAACGTCACGCCGGCCTCTGCCGCAACGTCACGCCGCCTCTGACGCCGCAGGCCCGCCCCGCACGCAGTGCCCCTCCTTCCCCCCCCTCACCCCCGGCCTGAGTGAGCCAGAGCCCCCGAATCAGTGGCCCCTTTAACCCTGTCCTGTCTGAGCAAAGAACAGACGCCCTCCAGCGACCTACACGCAGAGGCAGGGCCAAATCCAAAGCTGAGCTCCTGTGAGCTGTGAGAACAAAGAAGAGAAAGGGAAATCTCTCCCAGCAGCCTCAGAAGCAGCGGATTAAAGCTCCACAATCAACTTGATATACCCTGCATCTATGGAATACCTGAATAGACAAGGAATGATCCCAAATTGAAGAGGTGGAATTTAGGAGCGAGATCTATGATTTTTTTCCCTTCTCCTCTTTTTGTGAATGTGTACGTGTATGCTTATGTGTGAGATCTTGTCTGTATACTCTTGCTTCCACCATTTGTCCTAGGGCTCTATCCGTCCATGGTTTTTTTAAAAAAAATTTTTTTCTCAATAATTAATTTTAATTGTAATAACTTTATTATACTTTACCTTCGTTCCTTCTTTCTTTCTTTCCGTCCTTCCCTCCTTTAGACAACGAATCACCCCAAATTGAGGAGGTGGTCTCTGAGAGCAAGATTTATGATTTTTCCCCCTTTACCTCTTTTTGTGAAGGTGTATGTGTATGCTTCTGTATAAGATTTTCTCTGTATAGCTTTGCTGCCAACATTTGTCCTAAGGTTCTATCCGTCCCTCTTTTTTTTTTTTTCTAAATATTTTTTAATTCAATAACTATATTATACTTTATTTTATTTTTACTGTATCTTCTTTCTTTCTGTCTTTTTTCCTTCTTTCCCTCCTTCCTTCCTTCCTTCCTTCCTCCCTCCCTCCCTCCTTTCTTTCCTTCTTTGCTTCTTTCTTCCTTCCTTCCTTTCCTCCTTTCCTTCTTTCTTTCCTCATACTTCTACTAATTCTCTCTACTTTTTCTCCCTTTTATTCTGAGCCGTGTGGATGAAAGGCTCTTGGTGCTCCAGCCAGGAGTCAGGGCTCTGCCTCTGAGGTAGGAGAGCCAACTTCAGGACACTGGTCAACAAAAGACCTCCCAGCTCCACATAATATTAAACGGTGGAAATCTCCCAGTGACCTCCATCTTAACACCAGCACCCAGCTTCACTCAACGACCAGCAAGCCACAGTGCTAGACAACCTATGCCAAACAACTAGCAAAACAGGAACACAACCCCACCCATTAGCAGAGAGGCTGCCTAAAATCATAATAAGGCCACAGACACCCCAAAACACACCACCAGACGTGAACCTGGCCACTAGAGAGACAAGATCCAGCCTCATCCACCACAACACAGGCACTAGTCCCCTCCACGAGGAAGCCTACACAACCCACTAAAACAACCTTAGCCACTGGAGACAGACATCAAAAACAACAGGAACTACGAACGTGCAGCCTGCAAAAAGGAGACCCCAAACACAGTAAGATAAGCAAAATGAGAAGACAGAAAAACACACAGCAGATGAAGGAGCAAGATAAAAATGCACCAGACCTAACAAATGAAGAGGAAATAGGCAGTCTACCTGAAAAAGAATTCAGAATAATGATAGTAAGGATGATCCGAAATCTTGGAAGTAGAATGGACAAAATGCAAGAAACAGTTAACAAGGACCTAGAAGAAATAAAGATGAAACAAGCAATGATGAACAACACAATAAATGAAATTAAAAGTACTCTAGATGGGATCAATAACAGAATAACTGAGGCAGAAGAACGGATAAGTGACCTGGAAGATAAAATAGTGGAAATAACTACTGCAGAGCAGAATAAAGAAAAAAGAATGAAAAGAACTGAGGACAGTCTCAGAGACCTCTGGGACAACATTAAACGCACGAACATTCGAATTATAGGGGTTCCAGAAGAAGAAGAGAAAAAGAAAGGGACTGAGAAAATATTTGAAGAGATTATAGTTGAAAACTTCCCTAATATGGGAAAGGAAATAGTTAATCAAGTCCAGGAAGCACAGAGAGTCCCATACAGGATAAATACAAGGAGAAATACGCCAAGACACATATTAATCAAACTGTCAAAAATTAAATACAAAGAAAGCATATTAAAAGCAGCAAGGGAAAAACAGCAAATAACACACAAGGGAATCCCCATAAGGTTAACAGCTGATCTCTCAGCAGAAACCCTACAAGCCAGAAGGGAGTGGCAGGACATACTGAAAGTGATGAAGGAGAAAAACCTGCAACCAAGACTACTCTACCCAGCAAGGATCTCATTCAGATTTGATGGAGAAATTAAAACCTTTACAGACAAGCAAAAGCTGAGAGAGTTTAGCACCACCAAACCAGCTTTACAACAAATGCTAAAGGAACTTCTCTAGACAAGGAACACAAGAGAAGGAAAAGACCTATAATAACGAACCCAAAACAATATAGAAAATGAGAATAGGAACATACATATCGATAATTACCTTAAATGTAAATGGACTAAATGCTCCCACCAAAAGACACAGATTGGCTGAATGGATACAAAAACAAGACCCTTATATATGCTGTCTACAAGAGACCCACTTCAGACCTAGAGACACATACAGACTGAAAATAAGGGGATGGAAAAAGATATTCCATGCAAATGGAAACCAAAAGAAAGCTGGAGTAGCAATTCTCATATCAGACAAAATAGACTTTAAAATAAGGACTATTAAAAGAGACAAAGAAGGACACTACATAATGATCAAGGGATCGATCCAAGAAGAAGATATAACAATTGTAAATATTTATGCACCCAACATAGGAGCACCTCAATACATAAGGCAAATACTAACAGCCATAAAAGGGGAGATTGACAGTAACACATTCATAGTAGGGGACTTTAACACCCCACTTTCACCAATGGACAGATCATCCAAAATGAAAATAAATAAGGAAACACAAGCTTTAAATGATACATTAAACAAGATGGACTTAATTGATATTTATAGGACACTCCATCCAAAAACAACAGAATACACATTTTTCTCAAGTGCTCATGGAACATTCTCCAGGATAGATCATATCTTGGGTCACAAATCAAGCCTTGGTAAATTTAAGAAAATTGAAATTGTATCAAGTATCTTTTCTGACCACAACGCCATGAGACTAGATATCAATTACAGGAAAAGATCTGTAAAAAATACAAACACATGGAGGCTAAACAATACACTACTTAATAATGAAGTGATCACTGAAGAAATCAAAGAGGAAATAAAAAAATACCTAGAAACAAATGACAATGGAGACACAACGACCCAAAACCTATAGGATGCAGCAAAAGCAGTTCTAAGGGGGAAGTTTATAGCAATACAAGCCCACCTTAAGAAGCAGGAAACATCTCGAATAAACAACCTAACCTTGCACCTCAAGCAATTAGAGAAAGAAGAACAAAAAAACCCCAAAGCTAGCAGAAGGAAAGAAATCATAAAAATCAGATCAGAAATAAATGAAAAAGAAATGAAGGAAACGATAGCAAAGATCAATAAAACTAAAAGCTGGTTCTTTGAGAAGATAAACAAAATAGATAAACCACTAGCCAGACTCATCAAGAAAAAAAGGGAGAAGACTCAACTCAATAGAATTAGAAATGAAAAAGGAGAAGTAACAACTGACACTGCAGAAATAAAAAAAATCATGAGAGATTACTACAAGCAACTCTATGCCAATAAAATGGACAATCTGGAAGAAATGGACAAATTCTTAGAAATGCACAACCTGCCAATAAGGAATCAGGAAGAAATAGAAAATATGAACAGACCAATCACAAGCACTGAAATTGAAACTGTGATTAAAAATCTTCCAACAAACAAAAGCCCAGGACCAGATGGCTTCACAGGTGAATTCTATCAAACGTTTAGAGAAGAGTTAACACCTATCCTTCTCAAACTCTTCCAAAATATAGCAGAGGGAGGAACACTCCCAAATTCCTTCTACGAGGCCACCATCACCTTGATACCAAAACCAGACAAGGATGTCACAAAGAAAGAAAACTACAGGCCAACATCACTGATGAACATAGATGCAAAAATCCTCAACAAAATACTAGCAAACAGAATCCAACAGCACATTAAAAGGATCATACACCATGATCAAGTGGGGTTTATTCCAGGAATGCAAGGATTCTTCAATATACGCAAATCTATCAATGTGATAAACCATATTAACAAATTGAAGGAGAAAAACCATATGATCATCTCAATAGATGCAAAGAAAGCTTTTGACAAAATTCAACACCCATTTATGATAAAAACCCTGCAGAAAGTAGGCATAGAGGGAACTTTCCTCAACATAATAAAGGCCATATATGACAAGCCCACAGCAAACATCATCCTCAATGGGGAAAAACTGAAAGCATTTCCACTAAGATCAGGAACAAGACAAGGTTGCCCACTCTCACCACTCTTATTCAACATAGTTTTGGAAGTTTTAGCCACAGCAATCAGAGAAGAAAAGGAAATAAAAGGAATCCAAATCGGAAAAGAAGAAGTAAAGCTGTCACTGTTTGCAGATGACATGATACTATACATAGAGAATCCTAAAGATGCTACCAGAAAACTACTAGAGCTAATCAATGAATTTGGTAAAGTAGCAGGATACAAAGTTAATGCACAGAAATCTCTGGCATTCCTATATACTAATGATGAAAAATCTGAAAGTGAAATCAAGAAAACACTCCCATTTACCATTGCAACAAAAAGAATAAAATATCTAGGAATAAACCTACCTAAGGAGATGAAAGACCTGTATGCAGAAAATTATAAGACACTGATGAAAGAAATTAAAGATGATACAAATAGATGGAGAGATATACCATGTTCTTGGATGGGAAGAATCAACATTGTGAAAATGACTCTACTACCAAAAGCAATCTACAGATTCAATGCAATCCCTATCAAACTACCACTGGCATTTTTCACAGAACTAGAACAAAAAATTTCACAATTTGTATGGAAACACAAAAGACCCCGAATAGCCAAAGCAATCTTGAGAACGAAAAAAGGAGCTGGAGGAATCAGGCTCCCTGACTTCAAACTATACTACAAAGCTACAGTAATCAAGACAGTATGGTACTGGCACAAAAACAGAAATATAGATCAATGGAACAGGATAGAAAGCCCAGCGATAAACCCACACACATATGGACACCTTATCTTTGATAAAGGTGGCAGGAATGTACAGTGGAGAAAGGACAGCCTCTTCAATAAATGGTGCTGGGAAAACTGGACAGGTACATGTAAAAGTATGAGATTAGATCACTCCCTAACACCATACACAAAAATAAGCTCAAAATGGATTAAAGAACTAAATGTAAGGCCAGAAACTATCAAACTCTTAGAGGAAAACATAGGCAGAACACTCTATGACATAAATCACAGCAAGATCCTTTCTGACCCACCTCCTAGAGTAATGGAAATAAAAACAAAAATAAACAAATGGGACCTAATGAAACTTCAAATCTTTTGCACAGCAAAGGAAACCATAATCAAGACCAAAAGACAACCCTGAGAATGGGAGAAAATATTTGCAAATGAAGCAACTGACAAAGGATTAATCTCCAAAATTTACAAGCAGCTCATGAAGCTCAATAACAAAAAAACAAACAACCCAATCCAAAACTGGGCAGAAGACCTAAATAGACATTTCTCCAAAGAAGATATACAGAATGCCAACAAACACATGAAAGAATGCTCAACATCATTAATCATTAGAGAAATGCAAATCAAAACTACAATGAGATATCATCTCACACCAGTCAGAATGGCCATCATCAAAAAATCTAGAAACAATAAATGCTGGAGAGGGTGTGGAGAAAAGGGAACACTCTTGCACTGCTGGTGGGAATGTGAATTGGTTCAGCCACTATGGAGAACAGTATGGAGGTTCCTGAAAAAACTACAAATAGAATTACCATATGACCCAGCAATCCCACTACTGGGCATATACCCTGAGAAAACCAAAATTCAAAAAGAGTCATGTACCAAAATGTTCATTGCAGCTCTATTTACAATAGCCCGGAGATGGAAACAACCTAAGCGCCCATCATCGGATGAATGGATAAAGAAGATGTGGCACATATATACAATGGAATATTACTCAGCCTTAAAAGGAAATGAAATTGAGCTATTTGTAATGAGATGGATAGACCTAGAGTCTGTCATACAGAGTGAAGTAAGTCAGAAAGAAAAAGACAAATACCGTATGCTAACACATATATATGGAATTTAAGGGGAAAAAAAATGTCATGAAGAACCTAGGGGTAAGACAGGAATAAAGACGCAGACCTACTGGAGAACGGACTTGAGGATATGGGGAGGGGGAAGGGTGAGCTTTGACAGGGCGAGACAGAGTCATGGACATATACACACTAACAAACGTAGTAAGGTAGATAGCTAGGGGGAAGCAGCCGCAAGGCACAGGGATATTAGCTCGGTGCTTTGTGACAGCCTGGAGGGGTGGGATAGGGAGAGTGGGAGGGAGGGAGACGCAAGAGGGAAGACATATGGGAACATATGTATATGTATAACTGATTCACTTTGTTATAAAGCAGAAACTAACACACCATTGTAAAGCAATTATACCCCAATAAAGATGTTTAAAAAAATAAAATAAAATAAAGTTATCTCATAACTCATTTCTGTGGTTTAGCCATTTTATGGACCTGTAAACCTTTGACTGAAGCCCTTCTATATGGTTATGATACTATCAATTTTTTAAGGCCATTTATTTGGGTAATTATATCTGGAAAAATGGAAATATCCTGACATTCTGAGAATTATTGGAGACAGGATTCAAGTTGGCATTAATTCCCAGGGATCTGAAGTATCATCATGTCCCTCTCCCCAGTAGAGTAAGAGTATATTATATGTAGGCTAAGAGGTAATTGGAGCCTTGGCACAGTTCATAGACTCACACAGTGGTCATTTTCCTGTTCTGAAAATGTGAAATTAGAATGTACATTTTGTTAGTTAGTAAAAACTAGTCCTTGGCATGTGAGATAAAAGCTATTGTAGTGGAGAAAGTCAAATGGAAGTTTCTGATTTTTATCCTCATTCTGGCCAAGAGAATAAGTCAAGTAAAATGTCATATCCCAGTGGTATGGCAGAAAACAGTGACCACTTTAAGGAATGCAGGTATGGTAGTACCATCATAACCCCATTTAATTCTCCAGTCCAAAACCTGCTAACACCAAATGGATCTTGCCGTATCAAGTTTATACCACACAATTAATTTAGAAGTATCTCTAACTGGAGCTTCCATGCCAGATGTAGTGTGTTTGAAGATCAGATGAACAACTCCAATATACAATATGCAGCCACTGCTCTGTAAATTGCATTATTTTCCATCCCCATCAAGAAAAAAAAAGATTAGAAACATTTAATGTTCATGCAGGACTGTATCAGTCAGGGTCCTATCAGGTGACAGAAACCACACAGTAATTTGAATAGAAAAGTTTAACATAACATATTATATTAGCTTCCTATTGCTTCTGTAATGTATCAGAAATGCGTTATCTTAAAGTTCTGGAAGCCAGAATTCAATGTCACTGGGCTAAAGCCAAGTTGTGGCAGGACTTCTGGAGGCTCAATGGCAAGCTCGTTCCTTGCCTATTTTAGCTTCTGGAGGCTGTCAGGATTCCTTGATTTGTGACTGCATCAATCCAATCTCTGTTTTCCTGGTCACATTGTCTTATCTTCTTCTGTAGTCAAATATCTTTTTGCCTATCTCTAATAAGGATACTTGTGATTACATTTAGGACTCACCTGAATAATCCAGGGTAATCGCTCCTTCTCAAGATTCTTAACTATATGTTGAGTCACATCTGACATATAAGGTCACATATTCACAGATTGCAGCAATTAGAATGTGGCTATCTTTGGGGGCCATTATTCAACCCATCACAAGTATTATCAGGAAAAGATAATGAAGTAATGGGGGATCGGCTAGTAAGAGGAAAAGAAAAGCCTAAAGAATACAAGAGTAGCAGATATAAAGAGCAGTCTCTACTCTTAGAACTGAGAAAAAGCACATAAACAGACTGCAGGACTAAAATACAGATCTAATTGGAAAGGGCACAGCCATAACTCAATGGATAGCAAAGATGTGTTCTGAGGTTCTATGTCGGAAGGATTCATGGGAAAATTTCCCCTGCATTGTTCAGAGTAGTTGTTGCAGTCAGGTGTCCTTTTGGTAGCACTTTGCTGCAAAACTGCCTAGGAAGGTACCTGGAGAAGCCTGTGACAGGGAAGTACCCCACCAGTGACACTCTGCTACAAAGTCAACTGAGTAGGGCACACCAAGAGATATCAGTAACGGAGAAGTGCTCTGCTACTCTGTTACAATGCTGTCTTAGAGGGTTCCGAGAAAAGCTGCCTTTTGTAAGGTGCCATATTCTCCTGGTTGCAGGTTGTGGGGGGAAAAAAATCAATGAAAACAAAAAAACAAAACTACTCACTGCCTGATGAGAAGAGCTCACCAAAACAAAGGAGAGAAATCCCATCTTCTATCATTGTCCCTTGGTGCCCTCTTTTGACAAAACTTAACACCATGCCAGCTAGCAAAGCAGAAGTATTTATTGCTCCATTTTTTCTTTTTTTCAGAGAAAGCAATGTAAGGTATATCTGGAGTTGAGAATCAAAAAATTAATAAATGACACTGTACACTTATTTGGATACTCAGCTTCTGTGTGTACACTTCTGCCTAACTTTGAACTTCTGTACATAAATAAAATAGCTTTATATTTCCAAAATAAGAAACAATTATCCTTCTAATAAGTGAAGAAGTTCTCACTATTTCTCCCAAATGAGGAAATTCATAATCCCAACAATCACTGTTCTGTTTATACTAATCATGCATCAGATTCATTGCAATCCCACTGAATATTGTGTTACCAAAAGACTAAATCTCCAACAACTTCTATATTAAAAAAAGGAAGAAGAAAGGAGATGAAAAAAGTGGTTAGCATAGACAAATAAATACAAACATATAGTAAGCAAAGAGAAAGTATGCTAAACTACTACAATCTTTATTTTTGTATTTAGTCACAGGCTGTAATTGATAGCTATGGCTTCCTCTGTTACCCATTTGATGTTTCTCTACTCAGTCAGAACCTCAGTTCTTTTATGTGATAGAGTGACCCAAAGCCACTGAGTCCTCAATTGTTCTTTTTTTTTTTAACTGTAGTTTTCTATTAACTTTAGGCTATGGAAGTACTAGGATTTGCCTCATAGAATTCCCTGAGTTTCAGAAATAGTCCCTGATGCTCTCATTATATAGAAATAACCCAATTTCCCTTGATAGCTGGGATCAATCACCTGAGCCTATAGAATAACCCCTGTTTCTGCCTGTTGGTTTAGTGGCATAAAGAAACACAAAAGCCCAGGTGGCAGTCTCATCTTCCAATTCAATGGATCTAATGCTATGCCTCCTTGTTAAAATATTACTACTTTGGAGATTAAGAACTCCAAGCCATCAGAGTTCAATTTTGCCAGAATGGGAAGCAAAAGTTCTGTGAGTAATTGAGTTTAATAGTAAGAGGAGCCACTTCTATTTTGACTCCATGTATTCTGGCTATGGGTGAGATATGGCTATATGATGGTCTCTGATTCAAAGCATATACTCTATCCTGTAAGATGAATCCCCATCTTTAGGGGGGTTTTCTCCCAACTGGCAACATACCAGAATCTTCAGTAAGCCACATTTTAAGTAGATGAACAGCTAATTGCTCAATCACTTTGTTATAAAATTAGCTCCTTGTCAGTATTGGTATGGTGGATACCACGATGATAGATTGTGTTGGCAGAAGCAGTCAAGCAGGGAAGAAAAATCCATATAAAGAATCTGTGTCCATCCACATGAGGAGGAATTTTAATCCCCTCTATGATGAAACAGGTTTGATGAAGGTCCAGTGGAGGTGCTGGACTCCCAAGTGAATGGTGCCATGTCAAGGTTCAATGTTGATCTCTGCTTTTGATAGAATAGCTGCTTTAGTAATATTAACAAGGTCAGCCTTGGTAAAGGGAAGTTCATGTTGTTGAGCCATGTGTAGTCTTATGCCCATCACCATGGTCACAATTAAGCTATTTGAATCAGTGGCCCAGATCCCTATCTCATCCACAACTATTGCTTAGAACATTTCCCACAGGTCATGCATATAGTTGCAAAGGTGGTCCCTTATACAGATTAATGAAGGAGGAAAAAGGCTAAGTTTGGTACAGAGGCAACAATTTTTCTTACAATTATGACATATATACATATATAAAATACAGAAATTATATGTGTATTATATATATTATAAATCATATATATATAATTATATCTAACAAAATTAACATTTATTTCAAATGTGTTTGGAAAAATTACCAAAATGACCATATGCTGAGTCCATAAAAGAAAATTTCTATAAATTTAATAGCTTTGAAATTATTCAGAGAATATTCTCTGACCATAATTAAATTATCCTGGAAACACATTTTAAAAAATAAAGAGAAAATTCCCAACTGTATAGAAACAATGCAATTCTAAGAAATCCATTGTTCAAAGAGGACATTAGAGCATAAATCAGAAAATGTCATTAACTGAATAAAAGTATAGAAGTTACATATCGAAATCTGTGGGAAGATGCTAAAACAATATTTAGATGAAAATGTGTAAACATAACTTCTATGTTAGAAGAGCAGAAAAGTTGAAAGCTAAAATGAATGATTTAATCTTTCTTGTAATAATGCTAGTAAAAGAACAGAATAGCCTAAAGAAAGTAAAAGAATTAATAAAGAGAAAGGCAGAAAAACTGAAATAGAATATAGATGCACCTAGTGAAAATCTACAAAGACAAAAGATTAACTAAATTGTAAATACCTAGTAATAATTATCAGGAAAAATAGAAAACATTAATTGACAGTATTTAAATTTCTCAAAAAATAAAATGCCACTACAGATACTACAGATATCAAAAAGGCAATAATAATATTAAAAAGTCTTCAGCATTAAACTTTTTCTATGAAATAGAAAAAATACTTAAGGATAAAATTAAACAGAGTTAGAAGTGGACAAAAATTGAAAATCTAGATATCTGGATATCTATTTTAAAGAAATCCTAAATGCAGATGGATTCACCAATGGACTCACCAAATCATTTTAGACAGAAATAACTCAATCTGGAAATATTCAAAGAAGGTGCCATGTTATAACCTAGTGTAGTTTACTGTACATGTACGATGTTACTTCAATATTGGAAAAGAAATTTACATAATCATTAGGCTAACAGGACTTTTCTATTCTTACTGATTTAATTTCTATGTTTTCCACTCACTTTTAGAGAAATTTGTTAAAATTTACCATCACTGTTTTGGAATTTTCCCTTTTTACTCTTCTTTTTGCAACTTGCTCTATATCTTTGGAAACTATGCTCTTGGGTGTAAAAATATTTTTCATGTGTTTTGTAAGCATGAATTTTATTTCCTAATCCAGTTTATCAATATTACTATTTTATGTGTGTATGTATTCTATTTACATTTAGTGTAATTATTGCCAGAGTTCATTTTGTGTCTACTTTCTTTTTATTTTTCTATTTGGACCATCTTGTTAGTACCCCTTAATAAAAACTTTTTTCTTGTGTTCCTTTGGATTGATAAAAATATTTCAGTTATTTATCATTTATTAATTTCTTTCAGCCCCATAAATATTATATGCCTTTCTCATTTGGATTCAGTCATGTCTTTGGTGAGGTAATTTTCAGTTTTATTGTTGTTCCTTTGAAGATAATGTGTCTTTATTCTCTAGATGACTTTTTTTTTTTTCATTTTAAGTTGCCTTACTGTGATACTTCTAGATGTGGTTTTCTTTGTTTTTATATTTGTTGATTTTATAGTACTTCTTGAATCTGTATCATGATGTCTACTTTTAGTGTTTCAAAACCTTTGGTCATTATCTCTTCAAGAATTGTTTTTCTGCATTCTCTTTTGCCTATTCTTCTGAGGTTTCTATTGTTGCCCTAAGAAAATTTTAAAAATTTGTCTCATATGAATTTTTCTCTTTCTTGTATTTCTATCCATTTTTCTTTTTCTGCTTCAATCTGGTAATGACCTATATTTTATTTTAGCAGCTCTTTCTTCTGAGTCTAACTTGCTTATTTATTAAATTCTTATTTTGAGAAAATACCCATTTATTAAATTCTTAATTTGAGGTTTTTTGTCTTATAATTTCCATTTGATATATTAATTTTCAGTTCTCAGATAAAATGGAAAATTTTATCTATCCAATTGAACATATTATTCACAATTATTTTAAAGTCCATGTCTGAAAGCCTCATTATATCACCTGTAGTTATATTTCTATTTGTGTCTCTTGTTCCTGCCTCCATGTGTATACTTTATAATTTATTATTTAAGGCTAGGCATTCTGTATTAAAAACTGTAGAAGCTCTGCTTGATGTTAACTTCCTACGCTGTGTGTTGTTTCTCTACATTAGGCATTCAGAGTAAGGGAAGACTACTCTTAGCATGAGATTTGAGCTGATTTAGAGCTAAGTTTCAGTCTTTATGAAATCTATTCCAGTACCAATTAGCCATTACTCCTGTAGCATAGTACTTGAGTATTCCCAACCAAAAGCCTGGGTTTTACCAGTAAGTGACACATGCTTTGGTGTAACTTAAAATCCAAATTCTGTCACCCATTATTAGGAGATAGTCAAAAGTTCTGCTTGGCTTCTCAACATTTTATCAGCTGCTTACAAATAATCAGATATCTCAAGGGGAAACTGACACTGAATGTCAAGATCACTTCTCTATGCTTCTTTTTTCCCACTGTATTGGCCTCACAAGTCCTATCTGCCTCAAGATATCTCATTTCTGATTTTTGTCTCTCTAGCTCCATGAGAATATCAAAATCTTTATTCAGCCTCCAGCCATTTAGCCCACTGCTTTGTGCTCAGCTTCTCAGCTTCTAGGCAGCAACCTTTGAATCAGAAAACACCTGCAGGAGAAAAGCTTAGCACAGTGTGAGGTTCAACAATGTATTTTATTTCTTTTCAGTTCCCTTGGTCAATAAAGTTTTAGTTTCCTTGGTAATTCTCAAATGATTTCAAAAAACTCAATTTTTCTGTATTTTCTCCATCACTTTTTCTTGGTGGATAGTTTATCTAATATAGGTTTGTAAACGAGGCCAGACAGAGCTTTGCATTATTGTTGGAAAACGCTTAACTCTGCTACTGTTAAGTTTTTTCATCAATGAGATCTCTCATTGTGTGTTTTTTCTCCAATTCTTCCTATTATCACTGCTTTAATTTGAGCTGCATTTGCAAGCTTTAATATATTTTGGCATCTTAAGATCATACTTTCTCCTATAGTTTCTGTAAATGAAATATAAAAATAAATAAATAAATAAATAAATAAATAAAATATATATATGCACACTACTGCTTTTGGACAACTTCTAGTAAGCAAAGTAGAAAATGCAATTTAAATAGTCATCATCTTACAAGTTCAAGGTATACTTTTTATGGTGGTTCATATATTTGTCTTTGGAGGTGGTAAACTTACTGATGTATTTTATGTGAAAAAAACATAGCATATCAATACATAAATATTGTTTATGTACAGAAATACATAAATAAGACAAAAATACTTAATATATGTTTTACTTAGATTGAAATAATGGCACAAAAAGGTATCATACATATCTACTAAGTATATACTATTTGCCAGAATCTGTGAAAACAAATATGAACAAACTCTACCTTAAAGCATTACAATGTGAGAAACATATAAATATTTACATTAAGTGTATACAGTCTGATATATACAACATAGCAAGGTGGCGGGTTTTAGCATAGAGATTTGACTTCAGAAATATCTGATTCAAATACTGATTATATCACATGCTAGACTTGTAAATTTATCTCTTTATTCTCCCTAAACTCAAATTTCATCATATGCAAATGGAATTAATTGCAATAATGTATATAAAATTCATACCACAGTAAATTCTTTTTTTTTTTTTTTTTTGCGGTACGTGGACCTCTCACTCTTGTGGCCTCTCCCGTTGTGGAGCACAGGTTCCAGACGCGCAGGCTCAGCGGCCATGGTTCACGGGCCCAGCTGCTCCACGGCATGTGGGATCTTCCCGGACCGGGGCACGAACCCGTTTCCCCTGAATCGGCAGGCGGACTCTCAACCACTGAGCCACCAGGGAAGCCCCCACAGTAAATTCTTAACTTTAGAGCTCAACAATGTATTTTACCAGCATTGTTATAATATGTTCATGTTGCAGGAGGGTAATCAAGTAGTTCTTATGATATGGGGAATGCATAGAAAGAATAGGGATTGAGCTGAAATATGAACATTTTGCAAATATTCTCCAGCTATAAAAATAAGTGTTGGAAGAATAATCTAAGTAGAAGGGAGAGAATATGCCAATCTTATGGGCATTGGACTCATTGTGCATTTGGAGGAATGTTCAAGATGATTGGCATGGAGTCTCTGTTATGAAAATGAAAGGAGTTGAGCCTGGGCATGAGGTAGAATCAGATCATGAAGAGGTTCATAAATCATTTTAATGCATTTGGATTTGATCCTGTTGGTTGATGGGCAGACAATAAAACATTTTAGATTAGAGTAATCAGATTTTCATTTAAGGAAAAATATTTTGGCACAGTTCAAATGGTGAAGTTTGTGGACAACATATACAGCTTGTGCTCTTCACTAGTGTTGGAGCAAAATTCTAAATGTTATTGCTTGGAAGCACATAATAGGACTCATTATAGACAAATGCTTTTACTAGTTGGATTTACTTTAAAGCAATTCTAAGAGTTATTAGAACTAATAATTAATCAGCTCTCAGAATTATGTTACAATGCCAAAGTAAACATCTGTTTATTAGTTTGCTCAATAAATAGGCACTGCATGTTCTATAGACATTTCAGAAAAACATTCAATGATCTAATCAGTTCTTTGAGACATATGATTTATTGCAAAGTTTACCAGTTACTTTGCTTGTTACTTTGTCATTATTACTACAGCCACTCTTTGTTGTGTGACTCTGAAGAAGTCTTCTAATTAAATTGTGAAAGATTTAAAAAATCACTTGATTTAGTAACCTTAATTTGTAGTGGAGTTTTATGGTATTTACATTACTAATATGATTACCCAGAAATAGTATATGTATTCAAGTAGGTTTCTATTAATGTACAAAAATTGTAATGTTTTAGTGTGGAAAACTAGATATTTTAGAGTATCTACTAATTGTTCACTTACAAATAGATTGGAACAATTGATTAGCCAGAGACTAATTCACAAACTTTAAAAATGATTAAGTATAGTTGAAAAAGTAAAAGACATATTGATTCCTATGAATTACCCCATAACTCTTAAATACACAATTCAGTATAATGCTGATACTTCAAACAGATTATCACTTCTTTATAATAATTAGGAATATATTAAACATTGAATGAAATATTGAAGTATCATGACACACGTTATTTTATGAATGATAGGTTATAAATTTGGAGTAGAAATTCAAGGACCCATAATTACTTTTTTTCTTGAAGCTGAATGTTATGATCAAGACTAAAGGATACATCTTTTCTTCATTAATTCCCACTTTGAATATCATGAAGCAGGCTCTTCCACTAATGTAAGCAAATAGAACTCAGATTAAAAATATGCTTAAGCAAAAATTAAGAATTATATTTTTATTTTGCTTAAGTCAAGAACTACCCAAGCTACCTGATTTTCTAGATTATTATACAGACATATATAGATATTATATGAATCTTAACAATCTCTGTATAATAATCTATTATTATGGAGATTATTAGGGGTTAATTTCTAGTTTCAGATAGAATTTAAGCTTTACAAATGTATAATATCATTTGATCACAAGACGTTTGTTTTCCTTAGAAATACTTTTTTAAAATGTGTTTTGAAATAATGAAAACTCCACATGAAAACTAAAATACTTTAGTATTCTTCTTGAAACAACTTTTCTATCTCAAAACAATTCTAAAGCTGTACAGAGTGATAAAAATAGTCAACCATGTTCAGAAGACATTCTGGAATTAAACTTCTACGTTATTAAAATAAGACATTTCAAGCCCTTGTGCACAGGTGTACCATCAAATTGAAGCAGAAGGAAATTACTAAACAATTATGATTATGTGGAATTAGCTCAATGATCTGTTTTCCACTTTTACCAAATATTACTCAATGTAAATATTTTTTGACTAAGTATAATTCCAAATCTCCAGGGTAGTTACTCATTAAATCTTTAGGTGTGATGTAGCATGTGTGTGTGTGTGTGTGTGTGTGTGTATGTTTGTGTGTGTGAAAATTAATATGAAGTGATGGGGCTTTGAGTTCAGGTGTGTGGAGTGAAATCAAGAGGGTATACATAGAAAGAGGTGAGTGGGGGAAGAACAAAGGTTGAGAAGGTAAACAGAGAAGTAGTGGTTTGAGGTAAGTTTATATGAATATTTCCAATATGGGAGGCCCCCGCTGAACCCTCAGTATCCTTACTTTCAAGCCACAACTATACATCTTATTATGTATGTGTTTGTGTGTGTGTGTATATTTGTTGTTGATGTTATAAGTGACAACTATCTCAGAATACTTGTGTTTCAGAGATGAATAGGTACCCTAGTAAAACTCCTGTTACTGCTGACACAAATGCACGTTCTTCTGTAAACCCATAATATTGATGATTGTTCATGGTAGAACATCATTTTAACCACTCAGATGTGCTCACATGCTTCTGGATGGCTGTTTTAAAAATTATTATTTTTGAATCTCTGTAATAGCAACTAAACTTTTGTTTGAGCTAACTGTAATTGTATTTTTTACCAGGAAAATATGAATTTTGATTGACTTGAGACTTTGTCATATTAAAAGTGCAAGTTAAAAATTCTAGGGTTTTCCTCGTGGCGCAGTGGTTGAGAGTCCGCCTGCCAATGCAGGGGACGCAGGTTCGTGCCCCGGTCCGGGAAGATCCCACATGCCGCGGAGTGGCTGGGCCTGTGAGCCGTGGCTGCTGAGCCTGCGCGTCCGGAGTCTGTGCTCCGCAACGAGAGAGGCCACAACAGTGAGAGGCCCGTGTACTGAATTAAAAAAAAAAAAAAAAGAAATTCTCAAAGATAACCATGGAAAATGTAAAAGAAATGGAATAAAGGAGATCAATTCACAGGAGTAAAGGAAAGGAAGCAAAAACAAAGGAAAACATTGAAGGACTAAAAAATACAATATAAAATATCATTTAGTATTTTTATCAGTAGAAAAAAATCAGTGAAAAGAAAACAGCAGAGATAAATCCTTTTTTCATTACAGTAGAGTCTCAGTTTGGTAAAACATGTAATAACTAAAGTATAAAATCCAGCTGCTGTATGCTCTTTACAATGATAACTACAGGCAAGCTCCCAAACAAAACTCTCAAATTAGACAACTAATAAGACAACTGGATAAGATAATCATTATTAAAAATAGAATTGGGTATAATTTTTATTTCTCAGAAATGAATGCAAGGGCAGATAATTAGAAAAATATTGAGGAATTGAACAAAAATATTAAAAAGTCGTATTTGTAGAAACCTAAACCCATATTCATATTTTATAAAGCACATGTGAAAGATTAATAATTGACTGTATAGTAGACAGAACTATTCAAAGGGTCTAAGTCTTTGATTAGCTGAAACAAAGCCGGGAAGTGTCTCTCTTAAATCTTGTTTTATAAGGAAAATGAACAATATTGATTTATAAGCCATTGTTAATTGAGTTTTCTGATATTTTCAGCCCAAATATTCCTAATACACCAAATTCAGGATAAGACATATTATTTTGCTACTGCCTGTGCTTCTTTAAGTCCTATAGCAATGCCTTTAATAGATCTTTCTAAATATGTTAATATTATATTGAGGTTGTTAATTTTTGCCTCTAGTTACAAAAGTTTTAAGTGATTTTATCCTGAAAGCATAACCCGTTTAATATCATGTAAAATACTTATGTTTACCTTGGTATAAATGGATTTATTTTATATAGAATGGCATGTATTTGTTTCATATACAATCATTGTATGAATTATTTTGTTACTTATTTGTCCATTTTTTTTTTCTAATACATGGTAGCTCACTTTATATTTTCTCTTTTCTTTCAGGTTTTGTAACACTGAAAAAAAACTGATTAGGTTAATGAGACCCAAATCATTTGGATGAGGCTTTTTTTTGCTTGGCACTTGGTTGATGCTTCTTTTTGTTCTCTTTTTAATCTTAGAACAGTTCCACTAGATTTTTTATATTTGGTATAAACATTTTGAAGAGTCCAGGATAGTTGTATTGTAGAACTATTCACATTGTTTCCTTTGCATTGTTTTTAAGTTAATCGGAATCTTTTATTCATTTTCTTTTCTTTCTTTTTTTAACAAAAGGGAGGGTTTTGATATAGTCCCGAATTTAAGAGTATCTGCCCACATTTTTTGTTTCTTGTTCCTCAAATATTGTTTTATTAAGGTATAATTCACATAAAATATAGTTAACCTATTTAAAATATACAGTTCAGTTCTTTTAGTATATTCACAGAGTTATGCAGCCATTACCATTATCTAATTTCAGAATATTTTCGTCATCTCAAAAAGAAACACCAGACTCATTAGTAGTCATTCATATTCTTCCCAGTATTAGATTCTGGCAATTGTTAATCTATTTTATCTTTCTATAAATTTTCTTATTCTGGACATTTCATATAAATGGAATCATACAATATATGGACTTGCATTACTGGTTTCTTTCAATTAGCATAATGTTTTCAAGATTCATCCATCATGTATCATGTTTCAGTACTTCATTCCTTTTTATTACCAAATAGTACTCCCTTGTATGGACATGCCACATTTTATTTATCCATTTTGTTTAGTTGATGGGCAATTGGTTTACTAATTTAGTAATTTTTTACTAAATTAGTAAAAAATTACTAATTTAGTAATTTTTAACTACTATGAATAATAATTCTATCAGTATTAGTACAAGTTTTCATCTGAACATATGTTTTCAGTTCTCTTGAGTGTATACCTAAGAGTAGAATTCCTGGGTCATATGGTACCTGTCTATTTAACATTTTGATGTACTGCCAAACTGTTTTCCAAAGTGACTGGATTGTTTTACAATTTGAAACCAAGAGCTTCAATTTCTCCATATCCTCGCTGACACCTGTTATTACTTATTTCTTAGACACTATCCATCCTAGAGGGTGTGAAGTAATATCGCATTGTGGTTTTAATTTGCATTGCTCTAATGACTAATGATGTCTATTTGTTTACTTCTATTTATATATTTTCTTTGAAAAAATGTCTATTTAAATTATTTTCCCATTTTTAATTTTTTTGTCTTTTTATTGTTGAGTAACAAAACTTCTTTATATACTTTGAAAACTACACCCCAATCAGATACATGATTTGCAAAATTTTCTTCCATTCTTGAGCTGTCTTTTGTTTTTCTTGATAGTGTTTTTTCAAGCACAAAAGTTTGGCATCCTGACTAGTTACAAATTATATATGTTTTGTTTTGTTGGTTATGCTTTTGATGTCTTCGTTAATAAAATATCAAATCCAAGGTCTTGAAAATACTCCTAAGTTTTCCTAAAGAGTAGCTTTGACATTCTGATACTTGATCTATTTTGAGTAATTTTTGCATTTGGTATGAGTAAAGGTCCAAATTAATTATTTTACCTGGATATCTGCTTTGTACAACTCTTACATATATTTGTGAAATTTATTCCTAATTATTTTATTATTTTTAATGTTATTGTAATGGAATTGCTTTCATAAAGTTATTTTCAGATTGCTTATTCCCAGTATATAAAAATACAACTGATTTTTGTCCACTGATCTTGTATTCTGCAACTTTGCTAAACTCCTTTATTGGTTTTCATACTTTTTTGTGTATGAATTCATTAGGATTTTCTGCATATAACATTTATAACAGGGGATTTGGATTAAGGTGGTGGAATAAGCGGATGTGGATTCCACCTATATCCACAAACACATCAAAAATACATCTACATGTGGAAAAATTATTACTGAAAACCAACTGGAAACTGAAAGAAGGACTCCTTTATGGCCAAGGCTATAAGAAAGATAAACAGGTAGGAAGGGAAGAAAAGCAATCAGCTTGAGACCTGTGTCCCTGCGACAGGACTCAGAGGAAAAGGGAGATAACACAGGTGGACACCCACCTAAGGGATGAGTGGTTTGTGCCACAGATTGGGCGTACGAATCCTGGGTTCCTATGCAAGGTAGACAAGCCCTCTCAGCTAGTTGGAGGACCACTGAGACTAGCTGAAGGGTGGGTGGGAAGCCTGATCTCCACTCCTGCGGAGCACGAACGTGCTGGCTTGCCCCTGAGGCAGAAAGAAGAGAAGTCTGCTCCAGGGGCTGACTGGTCTCCATGACTGACTCACCATAGCCCCTGCCCAAGCCGAGTGACCCCTTCAGCTCCACTCACTCCACATCACAGAGTGCAGCACTGGATCTAGGGTGGCCATGACTGGGGAAAAGACTTAATCGTGGGACTGAGAGGTGACCTGGTCCTGAGGCAAAACCTTGGTGTGGAGTGGCATTCATTGCTGGCGCTTACTCAAGCAGCACCCCAGAAGCAGCCCAGATCTCTGACAGTGGCTGCTCCACCACAGCTCTCCCCCAGCCATACATGCTGAGAGGTCACAGGGACCCCACCTGCTTTAGCACTCCCTCACTCTGGGGCAAAGATCCTGGTGTGGAGAGAGGGAAAAACACACACTTAAAGGGAACAGAGCTGCAGCTCAGGCCTGACTCTCCGGGCTTCACTCCAGCAACTTGGGATCAGACCATGCCCTTGAGAGGGTGGCCATAGCCACTGAGGAGAGAGGAAGTCCTGTCTCACAACCACCTCAAGCTATAGCCCCTCCAACTCCAGCTCCACCCCCTACCAAGGTAATAGTCACCAGAACACCCTAAGATGTGACTTGCATTCATGTCAAATCCAGCTCCCCCACCAAAGGTATTGGGCACACAAAGTCTGCATAGGGATTTCCCACATAAGATCACCACTTTAAGACAAAAATAGGTAATTGTTTCACCTAAATTCATAGAGACAGAGAAAGTAAACCAAAATGAAAACAGAGAGGAACTACTCTCAATTGAAAGAGCATGAGAAAATCCCTGGAAAAATAAATAATGAAAGAGAAATAAACAACTAACCAGAAGAATTAAAAACATTGGTAATAAAAATGTTAACTGAATTAGGGAGAAAAAATTGATGTACACAGTGAACACTTTAACAAGGACTAGAAAACATTAAAAGAAGACCCAATCAAAAATAAAGGATTTGATAGCTGAAATTTAAAAAAAAAACAAACACACACCTGAAAGGATAAATAGCAGACTAAATGATACAGAAGAACACATAAGTCATCTGGAAAGTAGAATAATGGGAATCACCCAATCAGAACAGCAAAAAGCAACTCAAATTTTTTAAAACTGAAAATAATTTAAGAGATTTCTGGGAAACATTAAGCTTACCAACATTTGCATTATACAGTTCCCAGAGGAGAAGAAAAAGAGAAGGGTATCAAAAATGTATTTTTGGAAATTATGGCTGAAAGCTTCCCAAACCTGAAGAAAGAAACAAATATTCAGGTACAGGAAGCACAGAGAGTACCAAACGTAATGAACCCAAACATATCCACACTAAGACATATCATAATTAAAATGGCAAAAGTTAAAGAGAGAATTCTAAAGGCAGCAAGAGTAAAACAAAGAGTCATATATGAGGGAATGCTGCTGCTTTTTCTGCAGAAAGTTTGCAGCCCAGAAGGGAATGGCATGACATATTCAAAGTGCTGAATGCGAAGAACTTGCAACCTAGGACACTCTCTACCCAGCAAGATTATCATTTAGAATAGAAGGAGAGATAAAGAACTTCTCAGACAAGCAAAAACTAAAAGAGTTCATCATTACTAAATCTACCTTAAAATAAATCTTAAAAGAGTCTTCTTTCAGTGAAAAAGAAGTAAGAATCTATAGGAAAGGGAAAATCACACTAGGAAAGGCAAATATGTAATAAGAACTGAGGATCAACCAATTAAATAGGCCAGTACAGATATTAAAAGGCCAAAAATTTTAAAGCAACTATAACTATAATATAAACAGTTAAGGGATAAGCATGAAGATGAAAATATGACATCAAAAACAAAAATGTGGGGGAGGGGTGTAAAAATGTAGATTTTTACAATGTGTTTCAACTTAAATGACTACCAGTTTCAAACAAGTCTATATAGTTACAGGTCAACATATATGAATTCCATGATAACAACAAATCAAAAACATACAATACATAAACAAAAACTAATAAGAAAGGAACATAAGCACACTACTAAAGAAAATCATTAAATGACGAGAGAAGGAACAAAAAGAAGAAATGAACAGAGAAGAACTACAAAAACAACTGGAAAACAAGTAATGAAATAGCAATAAGTACATACCTATCAATAATTACTTTAAATGTCAGTGGAGTAAATGCTCCAATCAAAACATAGTGTGGCTGGTTGGATAAAAAACAAGACCTGCAAGATATGCTGCTTACAAGAGACTCACTTCAGTGCTAAACAAACACACAGACAGAAAGTGAAGGGATAGAAAAAGATATTTCATGCAAATGGAAATGACAAGAAAGTGAGTGTAGCAATACTCACATCAGACAAAACAGACTTTAAAACAAAGGCTGAACAAAAGACAAAGAAGGGCATGGCTAACATGTACAGGAAGATATGCTCAGCATTGCTAATCATTAGAGAAACGCAAATCAAAATAACAATGAAATATCACCTCACCTGTCAGAATGACTACCATCACAAAGTCTACAAATAACAAATGTTGGTAAGGATTTAGAGAAAAGGGAACCCTTGTATACTGTTGCTGGGAATATAAATTGGTGCTCCCACTATGGAAAACACTTGGAGTTTCCTCAAAAAACTAAAAATAGAACTACCATATGATGAAGCAATTACACTCTTGGATATATATGCAGAAAAAATAGAAACACAAATTTGAAAAGATACATGCATCCCAATTTCATAACAGCATTATTTACAACAGCCAAGATATGGAAGCAACCCAAGTGCCTACCAACAGAGAAATGGATAAAGGAGATGTCATTTAAATATATTTATATATATCATATATAATATAGTATATTACTCAGCCATACAAAATAATGTCATTTGCAGCAATGTGGATGGACCTAGAGAATATGAGCTTAGGTAAATACAATGTCAGACAAAGAAAGACAAATACTGTATGATATCACATATATAGAATCTAAAAAATAATACAAATCAATGTGTGTAGCAGAACAGAAACAGACTCAAATATAGAAGACAAACTAGTGGTTACCAGTGGGGAGAAGGAAGGGGGCAGTTGTACGTTAAGAGACAAAAACTACTGTGTATAAAATAAACAAGGATATATTGTATATACATGGAATTATCAACATTATCTTGTAATAACTTTTAATGGACTATAAGCTGTAAAAGTACTGAATCACTATGCCGTATCCCTGAAACTAATATAATATTATAAATCAATATACTTCAATAAAAATTAAGGTTATAACATCTGTGAATAGAGATAATTTTTGTTCTTCCTTGTTAATTTTATTCCATTTTGTTTCACTTTCTTCTCTGATTGCCCAGTCTAGAACCTCCAGGTCATTGTTGAATAATAGTGGTGAGAACAGACATATTTGTCTTACACAAGACCTTTAGAGGAAAGCACTATTAAGTATATATTAAATGGGAATTTTTCATAGATACCTTTTATCAGGTTTGAGTGTTATTATCATGAAAGTGTGATTGATTTTGTCATATGCTTTTTTTCTGTCTACTGAGATGAACAAAGTATTTTTCTTCTTTATATATGGCACATTACAGTGATTGATTTTTGTATGTTAAACCAAGCTTGCATTACTGAGATCAATTTTGTTATGATGTATTGTCATACTATTTCATTATGGTATATTATCATTTTTATATACTGCATTATTCAGTTTACTAGTATTTGTTGATGATTTTTATACTTATTTTTGTACAGGAAATTTGCTTATAGTTTTCATTTCTTGTGGTATCTGTCTGGATTTGGTATCAGGATAATACTGGTCTCATAGAATGAGTTGGGATGAAGCACCTCTCCTTTTATGTTTTGGATTAGTTTGTGAAAAATAAGTGTTAATTCATCTTTAAACATCTTTTAGAACTCACAAGTGAAGCTATCTGAGCCTGGATTTTTTCTTTATGGGAAGGTTTTTGATTATTAATTTATTTTAACAATATTTGTGAGGGATCTTATTACTTTTACGGTGAAGCTAATTTTTATTCTGCTATTCTGGAAGTGTATCTTTCTTGGATGTCATTTAAAAGCAAATATTTTATATGAAATCCTCACTTGTAATGGACATTGATAGTTTCAAACAACCTCTCCTTCTAGATTTTAGGTTCTTATTAGTTAATTTTTAGATTAACCTTTAATCTAACTTTTCACATATATTGAAGATATGTATGAATACAGCACAGGGAAATTTAGAGATAATGGTGAAATACAAATTGAATACACCAATATCTCATTGAAAGGGATAGAGCATTTAATCTATGAATGTTGTGTTCTAATATATTTGAGTGGGTGCCTTGGTCTTCATTAGTTACCTCATTTTTGTTAAGATCTCTCAAGAGATCGTATTTTTGGTTTGAATTTAGACTTCTTTGTTTTAATGAACAGAGTATTTGAAGAAAATTATATAAATGCATCTTTTGATGTGGACTTCCTGATAAATTCCAGAAAAAATAGCCCTACCTATGATTATTCATATAAATATGTGTGGATATGGCCATACTTCTCTGCCTATTCTGGGTCTGGTGTTGAGTTACAGTCATGTAGCTCTACTGTAGATGATGTAAAGTGAAAAATATTTACAGGTAATACTATTGTTGTTTTTCAGGGAATTTTAAAATATGATATGGGGGCTTCCCTGGTGGCGCAGTTGTTGAGAGTCCGCCTGCTGATGCGGGGGACATGGGTTCATGCCCCGGTCCGGGAATATCCCACGCGCTGCGGAGCGGCTGGGCCCATGAGCCATGGCCGCTGGGCCTGCACATCCGGAGCCTGTGCTCCACAACCGGAGAGGCCACAACAGTGAGAGGCCCATGTATCGCCAAAAAAAAAAAAAAATGATATGGAACTATTTCACTACAATATTAAGTCAGGATACTGTTCATGCAAATGGTGCCTACTGGATTTATTTGCCACTTATTCATGACGACCTGAAAGAATTAATGTTTTCATAGTGAATCTCAACATGCACCTTCAATAATTTTTTGAAGGAGAATTGGGGCAAGTTTATAGAGCTCATGAAGTTGTAATTGATCAAATAGAATTCTATGCAAATTAAGAATAAATAGTACGTCAAATTGTATGCAGAATATATAGAGATATAGAATAAGATATAGAACAATTACTTATGCCACTATTTTTCACAAGTTCCTTAGGATAAGCGTATACAATTTTTAAAGCTACATCATATTTATATTTTAAACATAAATTGTTTATATCCTCCCCAATTTTTAACACCAAGTACTCATGTGTACAAACTACAGTCTTGTGATAAATTATTTTACATTTTTGATGTCTGGATTCTTCACTTCATATTTCCAAGGTTCTTTCCTTTAAGTTTTGAACCATTAAGAAAATTGGAGCAATTCGTGAGTGACTCAGCCACTCTCCTCCCAACAAGGTGGCTCAGGTAAAATAATCATATACATCTGACCTTTAAAATGTAATACTCCAGTGATTAAAACAAGGCCAGTTCGATGCTTTACTGCACTGCTGCATTTTCACATGTAATACTCAGGAGCTGACATTTATAAAACTGCTAGTGCACTCTGGAGACATCCTGATAGCTGAGGTGTTATATGAATCTATCTTTATCATGATAATGGATATGTAAGTGTGTTAGAGAATAACAGTGAGATCTTTTGAAAGAAAAGAGAAATTTTATCATTTAGTTAATTGGATAACTTAAGAATCAATATAATTTAATAAAGTTGTTATTTGCTGTTAATAGACAAATTCATATTCATTTTACTCAGAGTAACAATTTAAGTAAATCAGTAAGAAAAATGTCATATAAAAAATGTCAAAGAAAAATGTAAAACACTTTTTAATAATCCACAACAGTTATTGCTTTTTTTCACTTTCCCTATATAATATCACTGATATAATGTTTATTTGGCAATAATTTTCCTCATAGAAGGCAAATGGGAGATATTCCATGTGCAGCTAAAAAATAAAAACAAACAAAAATCTTTACTGAAATGATTTTTGTGGCTTTTGTCAAGATGAATTATTTCTAATATGTTTCCATATTTTAATAAATTCAAATGAGAAAATAAGTGAATATTGTTTAGAAATATAATGAAAGTTTTTAGCAATCATATCCAACTTTAGAACATTTAAGTCATCAAATACATGTATTGTGCATAGGTTAACCATCCTGGTGAATTTCTTCAAGATTACAATCGAACAGAAATTAACTTTGGGATATGCAATTTTATATCTATATTTTAATGTGCTTTTTAAAAATTGTAATATCTATGTCCAATTATTTACATTATAAGCATCATTATATTTCTCATGTTTAAAATTTTATAGACTTATAATTGATAGAAATGGTATTTTCAGTTAGAAGATTCTTCCTGAATTCAACTAGATATTTATATAATATTTATATTCATAATTACATTTATTATTTTAATTTAAATATACTTTCAGAAAACATGCAAGATCACATTTCATTAACTTTAAAAATGAGTGACATTTACTTATACTGTCATAGAAAATATTTGTGAAAATTTTGGTTTCATTCACTCTTTGTACAGCAAATAGACCAATGATACATTTTTGAATAGACAACCACATAAACGCACTTACAGAAAAATATATTTTAAAATTAATTCAAATTGTATTGTACACCTAAAGGTAAAAGCTAAAACTCTAAAAATATCTAGAAGAAAATATGGGAAAATCGTATGACATTAGTTTACTTAAAGCATAATTCATAAAATATAAAACATAAATTGGATTTTACTGAAATTAAAACTTTTAAGAAAATCACAATTCAAGCACGAACTGGGAGAAAATATTTGATCTATCTTATAAAGAACTTGTACACACAATATATAAAGAATACTCAAAACTCAATAATAAACAACTAACCTAATTTAAAAAATTGATCATATACTTTACTAGAGAAGAAATATATATGGCAAATAATCATATTAAAAGATGCTCAGCATCATTATTCATTAGTGAAACACAAATTGAAACAGACTTATTAGAATGTCTTTACAAATATAAGCAATACTAAGTACTGGTAGAGGTTGGGGGGCAATTGGAACTCTCATATCATTGGGGGAATGCAAGTTTGTAGATCCCTTTAGTAACAGTTGGGCATTTACTGATAATGTTAAAAATATACTCATCATACAGCCTAGTAATCACAGTTCAAGAAATTTGACCAAGTAATATGAAAACCTACATTGACACAAACCTGTACGTGAATGTGTACAGAGGCTTTATTAATAATTACTAAAAACTGGAATCAACCATATGTTCCTCAACTGTGAAATGAGTAAACAAACTATGATATATCCAAATCTCCACAATAGAATTCAAACTATTCTTCCACAATAAGGAATAGACTATGGCTACATGTGACAATATGGATGAATCTCCAATACATTTTGCAAAGTGAAAAAATCCAGACTCAAAAAATTACATATTGTATGATTTCATTTATATGACATTCTTTCAAAGGCAAACTTTAAGAATAGATAACAGATCAATTGTTGCCAGAGTCTGAAGTAAAGCCGAGGGGTTGACTACAAAAAGACATGAGAAATATTTTTAAATGATGTACTGCTCTTATCCTGAATTTAGTGGTAACTATAGGTCTGTATACATTTTAAAAATTCACAGAACTGAGCACTTAATAGTGTGAATTTTACTGTATATAAATTATGGCTTCAATTTTAAAATGAAAAAATCTATAGTGAGCACTTCACACAAAGCCTGGCATGTGGTAAGTGCTCAATCAATATAACCTAATAATATAATTGTCATTGATTGCACAAAAAATATAAAAATAAAGATGTAAAGATTAAAAAATAGAGAAAAATCATCACACAATTTCGATAAAAGTTACTTTGCTGTCCATTTTTTCTTAAAAACCTCCTTTGTGGACAAAATTTCTAAAATTGAAGGAGAGTATTTCTCTGATGTACATTTTAATAAAAAAATTCATACCTTGCCATTTGAATAAAACAACATCATACCTTGCCCCAGGCATATAAGCTGTCGTAAGTATAAATTTATTTAAAATATATCAACATCGAATGTGAATGCTAGTGTTCAATAAATTGTACATACGGTTTTTTGGAGTTACATTTACTAGAGATGGGTTTCTTTGCCTTATAAATATTCTTGTAATATCATATCCATTGTTAAATAAAAATACTCCTAGAAGAATTAACTTGTGAATTAAATCTAAAAGTAATTGAATGTTCTTTAAAACATCTTCTTAAGTAATATTTAGAATCTTTTAGTCTTTAAATGAAAGCTGAAATAATTATTAATGTAGTAAGTTTTCTCAAAGTATGGCACAAAGGTTAAAAGTAATATTGACTGTTTTTACTCAAAGTTTCCAAATCTTTTAATAAAATGTAAGAAACCTCAAAACAAATGTTCAATAGTAGTAAAAGTTACATAAATTTGCTATGAAGTAATTATAATTTCTGAATGTGCAATCTATAGCAATAAGAGAAAAAATTTTATTATAATGATAAACCTTAAAGTAAATTTTAAATGCATTTTGAATAGGAAGGTGCTTTAGTGTTTTTATTAGTGTTATTATGGTATATCATTCTCTGCCCTTTTGTTTTTAACTCATCTAAGTCTTTAAAGTGAGTTTCTTATTTATGAGATATAGGTGGGTCTTACTTTGTTTATTCATTTTGGCATCCGTTTTTCAGTTGGTGTCTTTAGAACATTCCTATTTGATACAGAGGATTAATGTCTATCATATTTGTGTCTGTTTTCTACTCATTGTATTTTTTGTTGTTTCTCCCTTCCCCTTTTTTTTTGCCTTTTCTGGTTATAACTGAGTATTTTATATGATTCCATTTCTCTCCTCCCTTAGCATATATATCATTTATATCTCTTTTTAAAAAAGGTTTAGTAGTTGTTCTAGGGTTCAAAATGTATATTTCAAAACAATCTAAGTTCACCTTTGAATAACACTATACTGCTACACATATCACTACTGTACTGCTATACATGTAGTGCATGTACCTTGTAATAGAGTATTCCCATTCTTCCCTCCTATCCTTTGTGGCACTGATTTATTCATTTCACTTATCCATAAGCCATAATCACCCAACACATGTATACTATTATTACTTTAACGAAGTGTTATCTTTTAGAACATTTAAAATAAGAAAAAACTATTTTATTTTATCTTTACTTATTCCTTCTCTCGTGCTCTTGCTTTATTTAGATCCGGTGTCAGATCAATGGAATTTTCTTTCTCCCTGAAGAACCTCTTTTAAAATATCTTTCAAGGCAGGTCTGCAGGACAGGTCTGTTTTAATTCATATGAGGAAGTCTATTTCTCTTTTACTTCTGAAGGATAATTTCCTGGAGATAAAATTCTATTTAGTTTTTTCCTTTTACTTTCAACACATTAAATATTTAACTCCCCTCATTGCTTGCATAGTTTGTGTAGGAATTCCACTATAATTCTCATCCTTGTTCCTCTCTAAGTAAGGTGTCACACATCCTCTCCTGGCTTCATTTAAGATTATCTCTTTGTATTTGGTTTTCTGTATTTAAAAATAATATGCCAACGTATGGATTTTTTTTGCAGAGGAGGTATTTATCCTGTTTGATATTCCCTGATCTTCCTTGATGGGTGGTTTGTTGTCCGTTGTCAATTTTGGAAAGTTCTTGGCCAATATTTCTTTAAATATTTCTTCTGCTCCATTCTCTATACTTCTTATACTCCACTTATAGGTATGTTACATCTTTGGACATTGTTAAGCAATTCTTGGATGTTCTTTTTTCTTTTGTTGTTGTTTTTAAAATCATTCTTTTTTCTTCTCTTTGTATTTCAGTCTATAGAGTTTCTACTGATCTTTCTTATTCATCACTGATTCTTTTTGGCCATGTTGAGTCTACCAATGAATTCATTAAAGTCATTCTTCATTTCTATTATTGTTTATTTGATTTCTAGCATTGATTTTTTCAATTATTTCATAGTTTGAGTATTACCTTTTGATTCTTTCATAGCTTTTCATCTTTCTGTTTACACTACCTACCTGTTCATATATGTCTTCTCTTTGCATTAGATCCCTTACCATGTTAACCATCATTATTTTTAATTTCTTCTCTCACAATCCCAATATCTATTTAATATCTGAATATGGTTCTGATGCTTGTTTTATCTTTTCAGACTGTGCTTTTCCTTGACTTTTGGCATGTTTTTGAATTTTTTGTTGACAGTTGGATAAGGTTTATCAGGTAATAGAATGAAGTACATAAATCTTTAGTATGAACTTATGATAATTTGGCTAGTACTTGGGTTGTGTTATTTAATTGTTATTATGTCTAATGTTTATTTTAGCTTTAGTTGCAAGAAGCTTCAACTTATTTCTCTAGTGTGCTTTGGTTTTGTCTTCTTTTTTGGCTTTGGGGATTTCCTATATGCTGCTCTTGGAGAGAGTCTGTGTCTTGTAACTCTTTCATCTGTAATCCATTGTAATGAAACTGGAGGCCTGTTGGAGTGGTGGTAAATTGTTAGTTAGTAGGAGCATTCTATAAACTTCAGATTTAGTATTCCTCTTTTAATGGCCATGCATCACAGGACTGTGGCTTTCACAAGTGCTTCTGTTCCTTATCCTCACACCCTACTCCTTTCTCTAACTGCAGAGTTCTCAATCTATTTTTTCAAAGTTCTATCCCCTAATGAGAATTTTGTTGTTTTGTTTTTTCTCCTCCAGGAAGATGGGAGATGACGGAACAAGGAGAAATCAACTTGCCCCAGTAGAATGTGCTTCCAGAATTGCAATCTGGTGAAGTTCTTTCCCTTGGAGTATAGGTCACTCTCATTGATAACGTGCTGCTCATCTTTCACAATGATTACATTTTCCTTTCCTCTTCCAGTGCCATGAAGGGTTCTTTCTCAAATCCTCACTATGAGAATCTGGTGAAATTCTCAGAGAGAAAATTCACACAAGATAGGGCTCCCGCTAAAATAGCCTCCCCCCCACTCCATCCCACAAGACTGAGGCCTCTTGGTGTTTCTCATTCTCACATTGACCTTCACTGAATAATTTCTCGTCCTCCCAAGTCAGCCTCTTGGTGGCACCAGATGAGTTCTAGTAGATATCATAAATATTTCTCCATGAAAATATTCATCATAGTAAAGACAAATTGGTTACTATCTCAAAGCAACTGGGAGACTTTAATAATACGTCTGAGGTTATTTTTATCATCACCTGTCAACAACATAATCCTGGAAAACCTGTAAAGGTGGGACATTGCCAGGAAGCAAATCCTCAAGGGCTATTTGAGCAACATGAAATGACTTTTATCCAATTTCCCTTCACGATGGGATTTGAGTATGTTTTAGTTACTTTATGTCTATTTTCAGAATAGATTGAAGAACTCTTTTGCTAAAAAGTCACTGCCCTAACAAGTCACTAAAATGCTGCTTGACTTTATGTTCCAACCTGGAGCATTCCAACATTTATATAATGTGTCCAATGTACATACTTTATGGAAACCATTATAGAAGAACTCTATAAGATGTTATCTCTTACTCAAAAACCACTGTCCTTACCACTCACAGTCTTCTTGAAAGGTTGAAAAGCTCAATGGCATCCTTAAATTAAAATTAGTAAAATTTTGAAAACCCTTTAATTTCTTTGGCTAAAGGTACTCCAATTAGCCCTAATGGCCATATAGTCCTCTCACTCACAGACACATCAATTTACCCTCTATGAATTGGTAACTGAGATGTCTATGCATTTAGAGATTTTTCTCTTTTATACTAGCCTATGCTCTGCTACATGCAGTCAAGGCAAAATATTGCAAGGGACTTAAGTACTATACCCTGTCCTATCACCGTCAAGTTAAGATTGCCTTTCTTCTTCAGATCTTGAACAAGGAGCTTTCATGTATCGGAAAAGACATCAGAGAAAAAGCTGGTCTTGAACCTTGTTGAAATCAATGTTATCAGGTTCTATTAACAACAAATAAAAAATTTCTGGAAGTCAATGCTTAGGTTTACCTTTCACAACTAAAGAAGCAATGTAGAATTGTACACAATTGGATAATACTCCAATAGGGGACCTCAAAGTGAAGATTCACAGATATCCTAAAGAAGCAGCTCATCTTCCTAAGAACAAAGCTGACCCAAGACCTCCAGAACAAGCAGATGATGTCAGATAGTGGACTGCTTTCACTCAAGATGTCAAACCTAAGTCTGTTTGACACCTGAGTCCTGTTTTGTTTCTTACTTTCTCACTTATAATCATTTTTCTTATTTTTGATAGATTCCTCATTGTTGTTCACCTATAAGGCCCTTTTTCTACTTTCTTTCCTCTTTATTATACTTTTTAGATCAAACCATAGACATTTTAAATAATGTATAGCATGGAAAATATAAAATGGGATAAAAATGTATAGCATGGAAATTTTTAAAAAAATACACATTCTAAGACAATTCTTAGATTATCCCAAATGTAGTTATTGCCCTCAATTTTACCTACTATTGACTATACCATGTATCACCAGACCCTCATGATAAACATTTGTGGACAATTCTGCTTTCATCAAGTGACACTTCAGGGAATTACAACTGGATAGTGTTTTTACTTGCAACTATATGAACAAGTGACCATAAACAAATGAACCTGTGACTTTGCTAGTGCCACTCCATCCCAGAAAGAAAAAAAAGCATTACAAATCTATTGATCACATGACAGGTAATTCTAAATTTGAATTCAACAATCTTCACAGGGCAATAGGCCAAGTACTTGCCACCTGAAAGATACTAATAGAGATCCAAATATGTAACCTAGCTAATGTAAGGCTTTGATTCTGACTTTGTGTTGTGGACAACTCCTTTGTTTCTCTGCATCTTTGAGTGCCCCTAGCAGGTACTACTTTATTTGTAGCCAGGGTTTCAGGTCTTGTTTGCCTCAGACAAATAACTCATGAAATTTAGGAATAACATTTAAAGATTTTTCTATACACAGAGACCCTAATTCTATAATAACTAAGTCTGGAAATTCTGACCCAGGCACAATATCCAAAAAAAGGCCACTCTTGATTATTCAAACATTTTACTCATACAAATTACTGATTCATTTTTTAATATGAAAAATCAGAGCAGTGTCCCCACTGGTGCTAATCTTACACATAGACAAAAGTGAAGGAAACTTATCAATAACTCTGATAGAAGTTATTAAAGATATTACTTCTGTCCTAGGTGGAATATAGGTCAGTCTGAACTCATTGGCATGACTAGTGAAATTGCTCTCAATTTCTTGTTGGTAAATTATAATGATGTCTGTGCCATTGCTAATACTTCTTGCTATATTTGGATGAATGAAACAAGCAAAGTAGAATAGGCTATATATTATTGCCTTAAGGAAGAAGCTACTTGAATGTCTAAGTTTTCTCCTTGTGGTCTATGAGACTTGTTCTTTGGCCTGAGTTCAGAAGGTTGGGCTCCTGGTTCCAAGCATCTTAAATGAAGTATTAATTATTGTTACTTTGTGTTCATTTTAGTAGTCATTATGCTGCTCCACTACATTATATCCCTGATCTTATATGCTTCTATGCAGCTGCTCTTTTGTCAGATGATTACCATGATAGTACAACAAAAATGCCAAGAATTGTTTTTCATACAGTTGCATAAGGACACAACTGAACAATCCTAAAGCAGTGAAGACCTGGATCTAGCCTTTACTCAGCTGGTCAACTTCTTGCAAGGGACAGCATGATCAGAATGAGGACTGAGAGACAATAGATATACAAACAATGGCCAGACCATATATGACAATTAGAACTCTTACCTACAACCTCTGAAGGAACTAACCCAGGAAGACAAACCACTACCTGTGCAGACATTGACCCCGAATGGTCAAAGACATTTGGTTTCCTGGTTGTTTTCTCCTGCTTCCAACTAAGGACCAACCAGTGAAAGTCAAGTTGACACAAAAGATTATGGTTTGAGAAGTTTAGGGGAGAAGTGGACCATACTTAATACAAAATGATTTTGCAGCAAGAGTGAAGGAGAAGCAACTCATTCCTAATACATAAGAATGAAAGTCCAAGTAGCAGGAAGTAGGTAACTTACAATTAATGTATTTTATTAAATAAATCATTTACACATTGCTTCTTATTCATTTCAATTTGCCTTGGCGCTACTTGCTTGCAGTAACAGCTGTGACTAAAGCTTCCTATACACATCTCAGCAATAATACTCTTTCCAGTCTAGGTATTTCGTTTTGTTTTGCTTTTGCTTTTGGCATAATTTCTTTCCCATTTAAATAAATTCAAATTCTCAAGACACAAGTCATTCAGCTTTAAGTGTTAGCCTCCACTTTTTCCTCAAGCTGAGCAAAAGGCAAAGTCTTGCATAGTATGGCTGCCTGCCCTATTCCACTCACCAGTAAAGAAGAGGTCAAGGGCTAGGAGGCAGCTTTTTTCATAAGGCTGCCCTTTCTGTATCATCCATATCCAGCAAAATGTAGCCAGGTAATTTTTGCTTACTGAATATGAGTGTATTTCAGGAAATATGCTGCCAAGTGGTTCTGAAAACCTAGAATTGTTGTCATAAAATATTATAAGCCCCAGTTATTACTAAATATGGAAGATCATATATCCATTACTATTTTGAAAGCTGTTAGTGCTGTGGTGGTGAGGTTGCCATCCCCCACTGAGCAGGCATCAGGAGAATAAGGGGATGGGGGCACACTGGGTCAGTATCATGGCTTTGGTATTTGTCTTGGTCTCAGTAAGATTTCACTATGTAACTGTACAGTCTCAAGGTTACTCACAGCTTGAATCTAAGAAGCTAAAATCTAGGACTGTCCTCTTTGAGTGAAGTACTAAGGGTTTTGGACTCTGGAGAGAAGTGTGAGATAATTGCTCAAGTCCATGCTCATTGGTCAATGCCATGGGTTTGGAAGGGCTATGGCTACCCAACTTGGCTGGTCTAGGTCGGGGCTGTGTCAGTGGGTGTTTGTGAGGTTGTAAAGGACAGGCTCTGGAAGTACCCCCAGGGCCCAGAGAGCTGGGAGACAGTGGAGGGCTAGCCTAGAGCCTGCTCTGTATGTTGACTGCAAGGAGGATTTGGTGAGAGACTGGTTAGATGCTAAGATATTCTTGGACAACTCTGGCCCCCAGGGTAGCCAGAAGGTGGTTTTCCTGGTTTTAGGTGTGCTGGAAGGATTTTTAACAGCTCAGAGCAAAGTATGAGTGCTAAGATCAGAGGAACTGTGAGCTGTACCAAAGCTGATGGGACCTGGCAGCTGCCTGAGACTGGTTTTGGCTAATAGTTATCTGACTCCAGTTCCTCAGCCCCTGTTCCAATGTGTCCATAAAGTAGGGGCAGTCTTATCCCCTTCACTGCTTTCACCCGTAGAGCTTTGGGAGGGTGCTCTGGGCCCACTGAAGCCAAGGTGATGTAATCTGCAGATGGGAGAGGCAGGTAGAAAGCAGGGGATATATGCTTTCTTTAGATTGCTACCCTAGAAGTCCATAAGCTTCATATTTAAGTTCTTCTTAGCCAATTCTCCTTCCATCTCCACCAAACTGGCAGGCCACTTCTTCTGCAGGGTCCCTGAGTTTGTCATTTCCAGTGTGGGAAGAGTGATGGAATTTGTGTGGAGATGTACAAATGCTCTGATACATTACATTTTACCTTTATAGTGAAGAACCAGTTGTCATACTGAATGATTTGTTCAATCACCGTAACCACATGAATGGATGTGGCTACAGCCATTTCAGCAAGCATTCCTTCATTTTTGGCCCATAACAAGTTAGGCACAAATATGATTGCAGTGCATTTTGTTAACGCTCCTGGTATAAGCAAGCTCTGAAAGGAACTTAATTAAATACCTAAAGTTAATGAAATTTTGTGGTGACAACTTTTGACCTGTTCTCCATAAATCTTGAAGTTTTTTTGTCTTAATCCCGCACACTTGCAACTTGTGTCCATTATTCACACAGATTAAAAGTCATCAAAATTTAAGGCAATTTCCATAATTAGGACTTTAAATCAACAGCTTACAGAATTGGGGGTCTGAATAGAACTCATCTAGGTTAGAGGTAGAGCAGTCTAAAACAGCTCTGTTTCTTTAACTTGGAGGCCCCAATACCAATTTAAAAATGCCCTTCTCTACGTGGTTCTCTAGGAGAAGCAATGACACAGGTCTCAACCAGAACCACCTCTATTCTTTCAAAGGAGTCCCCAAAGCTGGTTTTCCACACACCTACCTTGATTGGCTCACATTCCAGGGAGGGCCCTTCCTAAGACCGCTAAAGCTTTTTGATGGTTATCTGCTTGGGCTTCTAATAATGAAACAAAGAATTTGTTATACTGCCCTTCTTTGGCCATACAGTTGCTCATGTCTGCTGCAAATTGATCTTTGCAGTGTTCTACTTGATTTCCAGCTTCAACCATCTCTTAAGGTATCTATTTTTTATGGAAGCCCCTGAAAGTTGACTTCTGAAGTTCTGTGAGCTTAGTTCCGCCTAGCTCTAACCAAATCCCATTTTATTGAGCTATTTCCTCTGTTTCTCTATATTTAGGGATCTCCACTTCTGTTTATGTCATGCAGAAAGTCCACAATCTTTTCTTCAACAAAGAAAAGCACTCCATCATGCTGAGAGAGTTTAGAGCTAATCGATTCTCAGCATCCCCACATGTGTCCAGCATCTTCCTCAAGAGAAATTCTTCTAGCTGAGCTGATGCGTTTTGAATATTTTGAGTTTTGAAAGGGTTTTCTGTACCTCCTGGCATCGGTGCCACACTGGCCCTGGAAGCACACCATCAGGCTCTTGTGGGGATGGTGGTACATTGACTGAACAATGTCCATGCACAGCTTGAATTGTAACAGATCTTCACAGAGGACTTCTGTTTTCTCAGCTCTAGCCACAGTTTGGTTGGCCAGCTGCTTCATGAAGTTGAACTTCTTCACTGCTGCAGTGGTGGCCAGGCCTTAGGGACTCGGGCCTGAAAGGGCAGGGCAGCAGCGGTTCTCCAGGCTCACCTTTGGCCATGTCATGTGTCACTCGTGGTGACATAGCCCTACTTCCTTTTTTATGTTTCTGTTTCTGCTATCTTACCTCAGGTTGCTCTCTTATAGGATCTCCAGGTTGAATTTGGCTAAATCATCATGTCAGTTGCACAAAATTTGTGGAAGCCTGGTCCTTCTATCAGATGAAATGTGGAAGTGTGGAAACATATGGAATGTATATGATACTACTTTATTTTGAAATTGATTGCATAATGCAAATATAAACACTTAATATTCATACAGTTTGAATCTTTGTGGGAGAAATTCTTCTTTGCAGGATGTATTGTTCTTTCTTGTAAGAAATAATTATACTGCCACTTAATTGCCATTTCTGAAAAAAAATTAATTTTAACTTGGTTGTTGCTGAAGTGTGACCTTGAAAGTGACTTGTCTCTTTAACAAAGGAAATGGTGAAATATGTACTACCAAATACAATTTACTCTGTCTTCTTTTAAAGTTGCTTCTGAAAATATCCCATACATACTGTTTACATAAGCATCATATTAAAATGGAAGTTAAGGGAGTTTGTGTCTTCTATGCACTCTATCCAATATTGAAAACCAAACAGTTTTCAGTTAATACTGTCTCTTAATTGCTCTAATGTTGCCAATGTCAATACTTTATGCATAAAACAAAGAGTGCTTCTTAGTGTTAGTTTCAGTCCTTACATGATAAAGAGTTTGAATGGTCAGTATGCAGTGTAGTATTAATACACTTTAGACACACTGAATTTAGAAGGCAATGATATGGCTCCAAATTTGCAAGAAGATTCAGAGTTTGTTTATATTTTGCAAGTTCAGCATTGCTGAATAATCAATGTTACTGGAAGATAGTTTATCAGTCAGAATCCTTCAAGAATGAGAAATGGACAGTTAAATTGGTAAAGTCTGCATAAAAAAGAGTAAATTATTAATCTACACACCAAAGAAGAAAGGCATCCTGAAAAATATTTTCTAAGTAAAATTTTTACTAGTTCTCTCACCAGTCATGCTAACTATCAATTCACAGACCACATACTAATAACATAGATTTTTTATTGAAAAAGAAGTCAATAGCTGCATTATTTGTCACTTCCTACCTACACATCTGACATAATTCCATAGAGCATTTTCTTTCAGTTAACTATTTTTCCTGAACAAATTTTGGCCTCAATTTTCCTCCAGTCAAATCGGTTCAAAAGTTCAATGTCATTTTGTTAAAACCACAGGCAATTTTGATGAATTTTATCACAGATAGGATAAACAACTATTGTCCCTATGTCAGTTCTTCAAAGGAAAAGAAATGTATTACAGTTGTGTAAATAATGATTTGTGTTTGTCAAGAAGCATAAATCAGTCAGAGTTTTATGAAGAAAAGGGATAATCATCCTTAATATAAAGGAGCTATTGTTTGAGAACAAAGTGCATATACTCATGTTTGAATTTGATCAAATCTCTAATAGGGAATGTATGAGGAAAATTTCAAAGGTGTAAGGAGATATTCAAGTATGCTTAACTTTTATAAAATCAGAATCATGTAGTTGAATCTCATTATATTGGGCAACTCCAGGTAGAATGTTTCAACTCTGCTCTGCTTTGGTATGGTATGAGCATCATTGACAGACATTCTGTAATATATTGCTATGATTTTTGTAATGTAAGAATGTTTATAATAGCCATAATAATATAATTATAATATAATACCCATCTTACATTACTATTTTCTCTGTTAGATGTTACTAAGTTTCACAATGTTTTTCATGGTTTGTGAATTCACTGTACTACACTTGGCTATTAGCTGCTATATAGCTGTGGCTGAAAGTGGAGCTCTTCCATCAAAAGTGCAGAACCTCAGTGCACACACAATGTGTACAAGACTCACTCAACTTAGTTTACTTTTGTTTTTCTTGTTCTCTTGGTTTGAATCATTTCAGCTAGAACTATTGTGTAATAAATCATGTATTTAGAATGAGACAAGGAATAAATGAAAACAATACTGTCAAAAACACTAGATTGATAGAGCTGGTAGTTTACATAACCGTAGAGAAAAATTACAGGAACTGCTTAAGCAGTTTTCATTATAGACCCAGGTTTTATGTTGATGTTTTAAAATGTCAGTTATTTTTACCTTGAGACATCTTGAATGGAAGGTAGCTTGTATCTTGTTGCTACTTTTCCACTAGGGCAATGTATTCTATTTTTAAGTAGTTATTTATTCCTTCTATTAGATTCAGTGGTTTTTCTTTTATTAGTCTGCCATGGGCATTAAACACAACTACGTATCGTGTTTTAATAATGGTTATTTGCCATCACCATCATCTTCATGATGAATGTAATTATGACTTCATCATCTGAAATATCACCACTAGAGCAATTAAAAAATATAAAATGTTGCTATATGTCAGTGGATGAATTGAAGATTTCCATATATTCTTTTTGCATTTATTTATCACAACAACTCTAGGTATTAAATTTGGCTTATTTAAAAAATGTGACTGAGCAACGAATGTTAAGTAGCCATCTGATTCTAAAACATCATATCAGGAATACAGATCCTAGTTAGAGAGACGCTAGAAACCAGTTTTATGACAGTGTATCTGTTTTTCATATTGAAAGTACACACATACTCTTAAGAAAAGACTCAATGTTCCATGGTAGCTATCCTTTATTTTACCATCTATAGTATTTTCACCTAACCACCCCTTATATTCCTACTTTATCCTATGTGCTCTTCTTTAGCCAAAATATTTTAATATTTGGTTGGCTTTAGAAATATAATAATCAAAATAAAAGTTATAAATGAGTTTGAAGTGAACTAGGAGTAGAAGGAAACTTTCTTAACCCAAAAGGTCATTTATAAGTTCTACAGTTAACAACATAGTTTATCTTCTTGTTGGTGAAAACATGAATGCTTTTTCCATAAGGCTGAGAGTAAGGTAAGGATTTGTACTTTCAACCTTTTTTCTTGAGATCCTAGAAAGTTCTGCAATGGAAAAAATGAAATAAAATGTATACAGTTTACAGAAGAAGGACTAAAACAGTTTTATTCACAGTAAAGATAATGTTCTACATATAAAAGCCTAAAAACTATAAAAATTACTAGAATTAATTTGATAAGTTCACTTTTTATAATAACATTATCTAAAATTCAATTGTGTTTCTGTATACTATCAACAAACAGCTATAAAATGAAACTAAAATGAAAATATCATTTACAAAAGAGCTGAAGAACATAAAACATGCATGGATGAATGTAACAAAACATATATAAGACCTCTACAATAATACCTAAAGAACTTTGGTGACAGAAGTCAAAGAAGACTTAAACAAATTGAGATTTATACAATGCTTATGGATTCAAAGACTCGATACTTTTATATCAATTATCCCAGAAATTATTATTAGAATTAACAAATTCTAACAAATTTCTGAAAAACATTGTTTTTGGAAGTTGATAAATTATTCTAAAATTCATGTAGAAATTCAGAAGATCTAAAATAGCCAAAATAATTTTGAAGAAATAGTTTAAACATTTTGAGAAATCATACAACTTTATTTCATAATCAAGACATATTGTGGTACTGACATAGAAATAGATTATTAGATCAATTGAACCAAATTAAGTGTCCAGAAACAAATATGTATTTATAAGGCCAATGGATTTTTAAAAATGTACCAAATCCACTTAATGGCAAAAGAAAGCCTTCAAGAAATTGTCCTGGTACAATAAGCTATTCATATGTGAAGAAAATGAACCACTATCTCATACCATACACAATTTGAGATTGATACTTGACCTTAGTAAGAAAGCTAAAAGTACACATCTTCTACAAGAACACACAATATCTCTTTACAATCTTGGCATAGTCAAGATTTCTTAGAGAGGACCCAGTAAGCCTTGACAATAAAGATCTTTATTTAGAAAAAAAATGTTGGGCTTCCCTAGTGGCACAGTGGTTGAGAATCGGCCTGCCAATGCAGGGGACACGGGTTTGAGCCCTGGTCTGGGAAGATCCCACATGCCGCGGAGCAACTAGGCCCGTGAGCCACAAGTACTGAGCCTGCGCGTTTGGAGCCTGTGCTCCGCAACAAGAGAGGCCGCGATAGTGAGAGGCCCGCGAACCGCGATGAAGAGTGGCCCCTGCTCGCCGCAACTAGAGAAAGCCCTTGCACAGAAATGAAGACCCAACACAGCCAAAAATAAATAAATAAAATACTGAATACATAACTACTTTAAAAAAAAAAAGATGTTAAGCAACACACATAGGTATGAAAATTAAAAGGAAGCCACAGAGTGGGAGAAAATAAATGTTATACATATGTGTTTGGCAAAAGACTTGTTTCCAGAATACATGAAGGCTTCCCACAAATCAATAATGAGCAAATAAAATCAGCAAAATAATAAAGACTTCAAAAAGGAAGTTATACACTTACCCATAAGTTAATAAAGAAGCAATCAGCATCATCAGTTATGAAGGGAATGGAAATTCAAATACAGCACTGTGGGTGTGGAGTTCAGCTCCTGTTAAAAAACCTATGTATGATTTTTCAGGCCTGACCATGGGCAACTATAGAGGCTTTACCTGGCAGGCCTCTTGGGGGAAAGCTGCCCTCCCCACACCAGAATTGGTGCACAGCCAGTGCATTGCAGTCTCTGAATAGAGTTTCAGTCAAGGACTCAGGCTCTCTCTGGCTGGCCATGCTCTTACTAAGATCTGCATTTCTAACCCAGGCACTTACTCCAAAGACTGTATGAATAGGATCATCAAAAGGATTGTGTCCTGTTTCAGACGATGTATTAGGCTTAATTCACTTAAAGACAATTGATTTTACTACTATTTTCAGTAAAACCTTCATTTAGTCAACAGGTAATTATTAGATTCATCCTGTTGCCCTGCACTGTATAATGCTTATGATATCCTGAAAAAGACAATCATTAAAAAGGTTTATCAAACGTGCTGAGTTTCATGACAAAAAAAAAGCAAGTGGATTCATTTGCAAGAATATTTTCTTAAGCAAAATATAAATACATCCTGAACAATTCTCTGTTTTTGGATGAATAACTGAAATATCACAGAATAATTTTTAAAAATTGTACACTCTTTAGTGCTGTGTCATACTATAATAGTTTGTATTCCTTTTTAAAATAATAGATATCAAATGCAATATCATTATTAACTATTATTATAATTGTTACAACAATTATAGAAAATATTTAAAGAGCACTTATTATGTACCTGACATTGTTTAAGTACTTTATATGGATAAACTCTTTTATTTTTCAAAAATCATTCTGTGAGACAGGTGCTAATGCTGTCACCATTGTAGCAATTTTAGTGTCTATCTATAAGTTACCAGAGTATTCAAGCTTGCAAAATAAATGTTGACTCTTAATAAGATGATAATAATTAAATTTGTACATTTTTAATAAATTCATGATTTTAGGAAGATATGAAGAGATTTTGAAAAATGCTTATTTGACCCATTTTTCTAGGAATTTTGGCAATATTACATGTAATTAGACTGTGAAGTAACAAAGGCAAAAACTTCACTATGGTTGAAGTTGTAATTCTTTATTGAGATTTTTATTTTGTTAAAGAGAAAAATATGACTTAGGACCAAAATTTTTAGAGGAATTGTGCTTTTTTTTTCAGCATATATCAGGAAAAGATGGAAACTCTAATTTGAAAAGATACATGCACCCCTATGTTCATAGCAGCACTATTTACAATAGCTAAGACATGGAAGCAATGTAAATGTCCATCAACAAAGGAATGGGCTCAGCCATAAAAAGATGTCATTTGCAGCAACATGGTTAGACCTAGTCATTTGCAGCAACATGGTTAGACCTAGAGATCATCATACTAGGTGAAGTAATTAGCCAGACAGAGAAAGACAAATATCATATGATATCACTTATATGTGGAATCTTAAAAAATGATGCAAATTAACTTATTTATAAAACAGAAATAGACTCACAGACATAGAAAACAAACTTATGGTTACCAAAGGGGAAGGGAGGGGGAATAAATTAGGAGTTTGGGATTAACAGCTACACACTACTATGTATAAAATAGATAAACAACAAGGTCCTACTGTATAGGACAGGGAAATATATTCAATATCTTATAATAGCCTATAATGGAAGAGAATCTGAAAAAGAATAGATATATACATGTATAACTGAATCACTTTGCTGTACACCTGAAACATTGTAAATCAACTATACTTCAATTAAAAAAAAAGTAACTGTGCTTTTTATACCCTTGTTTACCTAGATGAGTCACTTTCTCTAAGCACAAATTATGACATCTTTTATCTTCTTTATTCGCTCCACAATAGACTGACATACTTAGTTGTTAAATCTGGAAAAAAATCACTGAACTTAATCTACAGAGCTGTTTCTTCATCTTTGCAATTTCTTGTTCAGTACTGGGAGGCCTGCCCTAATTACAGCTGCCTGTAACTGGGTGGGTAAATCAGCTTATTTCTGGAGTTCCGTATTAGAACTGCTACTTCATCTAACCTAAGATTTAGTGTGAATAACATTGACTATGTTGATCTCCTTCTACCATTCCTTTGTATTTAAAAAAATTTTTTCAGACCCTTATGTAAAAGAGATGTTATTCATTAGATACAATTGAAAAACCTAAGGTACACATTAGTTTTACACCATTATCTTCTTTGAAATCCATTTACCAAATAACTATTAAATTATTTATACTGTTGTATCTCTGATGCAGTTGAAGTTAAATTATTAAGATTATCTTAGTGTAGACCAATGTGCATTCCGATCATGTTACTTTACATCTAAGAATGATGTCAGTTGATTTTATGATATGAAAAATTGAGGGGTAAATTAAGTACAAAATCTCAACTTTTATCTGAGGGCTTCACATTTGAATGGATAATAAATTTACAGCCAAGTTCTGAAATTTAAGCATTTGAATTCAGGCATGAACACAAAAATGATGAGCAAGTCCCAATACCTTACAAATTACAATAACGATTTGAAGTTTCCATGAGTAGGCTGGGGAAATAAATTATGCACTGACTGACTTTCACAGGAAACCCTTATAAATTGGACACTGATTGAAGATATTTCTTCTCCTAAAATGGTTAAAAAGCTGCTTTTATAAAAATTCAATTAGCACTCTTACTTTATGATGCTAGTATATATGTCATTTATGAAATCTTCTTCGGGAATATTCTCATCTTAAGGTAGATCAAATTCACTCTTAATAAGATCTCAATTAAGATTATTAGAAATTTCTTGTGATAAAGCAAATTAAGGATTTGTTGATATAAGCAAATGATTTATATGTTGATTTACTTTGCACAGCACATAGTTGCTTTCAGCAGTATGGTTATTTAAAGAGCTAAATTGCTCTGCAGGGTGTAGATGGAGCCAGGCAATGAATGGCTCCAATCAAGCCACCCACATTCTGGCGGGGTGTCTGTGACTGTGGCATCATAGATGCCATTACCCAAAATGTGCTGCTAATTGTAACTTCCATTCTGAATCCAGAATTTAAATTGTTTTTGTCTGGTAAAGTCTTAGAGCAGTGTTAAATCTCTATAATTTAACTACATCAAGGAATCTCTTTATTCACATTAAAAGAGTATCACAAGACAGCTGACTATACTATATACATATGCACACACACAAACACAGACATCAAACATTGGGATTCAGACATATTTCTTGCTACAACTGGGAGACTTGAGACTTAGGTCCTTTTGTATGAAAACTGAGTATATACATCATTCTGTGGGAAGAATCCAGGAACAATAGGCTTAACCCAATGTGAACCTTTACTCATTATCGGAAGTAATAATTTGTCATAGATCATATTGTCTGTCACACCAGTTGTTTCCAGGGTCAGGGCCTAGGACAAGAGAGTATAGGTAATTCATGAAGAACTGGGACACGTTGCCCTACTTTGGGAATCCTGTAATAAAACTGAAGCCAAAGGTAAAGAGGTACTGATTCCATCCCCTCACACTGCTCTTTAATGGTCTGTGAGCAGCAGTCTGAGTGGGAACTGTGCTACACAGAAGAGTGGGAAAGTGATCATGCAGAACGGAGAAAACATTAGAGGACACAACGTGGCCTTGTCAAGTGCAGCAGAGTCTGGCTACACTGAGGTACCCAGTGAAGAAGTGACACTGGCTTTCTTTGCTGATATAGAATTACAACCACACATAGTAGGAAAAGTTGTCATAATAGCAATTATCAAGGCCTACTCATAGAGGACACATACACAAACGCTTGTAAAGCACCCTCTACTAAGTCCTGGAAATGCTTTGAGAGGACTTCTACAGGAGCCAAGATCCTCATTCTGCAGGTGGAGGTTCAAGCTGATGGAAATTTCCCATTTCTTTCTATGTGAGATAAGGTCAAAGAGACTTTGTAATGCATATAAACACTATGTAGTTTATTAATAATTAATGGAAATGGAGAAAAATAAACCAGAAAATATGCAAACCTTATTTTTATTTCTTGTAACTAGGACAATGTCTATATATGACTTTATATATGTAAATTAATTATTTTTGAGGGGGTTAATAAAATTATGTTCCTGTTTATCCCTATTTATCTTCTCTCTTATTTCTTATTTTTTGGATGCATGCTCATTTCCAGTTACCTGAGGCTACCTGAAGTGAGATTAGCCACATGCAACACAAATGTGACAGTGCAAGCTTTGAAATGAGACAAACCTCTATTTGAATTCAAATTTCATCAATTTGAACTATTATCACCATATATAGAGTAATTATCACCAGTAATCATCATTCATGATTTCCCTATCTTAATTATATTATATATATATTAAAATAAGTAACTCACATGTTGTTTGTGAGAATTAAATGAAATAATGTACATAGAGTACTTTTAACAATGACTGACATATATCAACTTCTTGATGAATATTAGTCTTACCCCTCATGCACCTTAGAATTTGCTGTGAACTAGTTTTCTGGCTTGTTGCAATTAGAGTCAACCAAAATCCACATATATATATACTTCAAACCTATTTCACATTCTGGAGCTCATCTTGCCAGTTAAAGGTTTAATAAAAGGAACTTTATGCTCAAATCTCAATGACTCAGCATTAAAATTTCCCTCATTCAATTCCCAATTTTAACTTCCATCTTATTGTCAATAAGTATTTGTTTCTTTTGATTCCTGTGTCTCATCCCACAATTGAGTTTTGGGGTTTCTGCTTTGCCTCAGATGTTTTTGATTATTGTGATGATTGGTATCACCCATTCATTAACAATGCCCCTATATAAACTTTCACAAAATCCTGCAGCAATCCAAGTAAATTTAATATTATTTTCAACTCCATTTCACAGAAGAGAGAATTGATACACAGAAATGCTAAGTAACTTCTTTGAGGTCATCAGGCTGTATGTGGCAATATGGGATTGTTAACCTTGGCTCTCTGGCTTCAGTGCTTCTACTTTTAATCACTATGCTATGTCATTTCTCATAAAATACTTAGCATAGTCCCTATCACTTAAGGTACTCTAAATGAATGTAGCCACTCTTTTCCCCATTTCATGTTTACTAGTCAAGTTTCTTTGATGCTCTCCATAGTCTTTCTAGGGTTGCTAATCTACATTTGACCCTATGATTACCTTACCTGATTTGACTTCCAGTCTTCACTAGATGACAGATCCCTCACTACTGCTTTGGACTTTGGATTATCATCTCTTCCCAAATTATTACTTCCGGATTATTTGGCTAGCTATTGGAGATTTGATTCTAGTTTGTTTCTTTTCCATGTAAACCAAGAACTAGTTGTGTCTTTTCAAGTCATCCGTAAGGCTGGTTTTACTCTTGGTGTAAAAGTCTTCTCTTAACCTATACAAAGCAGTTATTTCTTCTGTACTTAGGATCACAACCATTCTTTCTTTTCTAGGACCCAGCCACTGGGATTATTGTTGGAAGGCAGACTTCAGCTGCTCCTACCTATAACAACTGCCTCAGTTCTAGACATCCTTGCCCCAAGATACACTGATTTCCAGGCCAGCTCACATCTAATAACTGATCTGTGCAAGAATATGATGACCTAGCCATCTTAGCCTAATTTGGGACGATTATGAAAGGTTATTATACCTATAGAATTCCTAGTGAAATTGCTTGAGGCTATTATTGGGTCTGTATCTCAGCTGATGTCTCCTTCTGCACAATTCATATTCTTTCCACAGGTGTCTATCCCATGGGTAGTCCTTAATAAACATCCTACCTTCTAAGTTTCATCTTAGAGGCTCCTTAATGGGGCAACCCATTGTACAACAAAATCAATTCATTATCTTATGTCTTTCCTGAGACTTTGAGCTTTGTAGGTTTCTTCTAGTAGTATTTACATACATTCAAGTCAATTTTATATTCCAACAGCAACAATGATAAAAATCCCTCTCAACTTCATACCATAATAATCTCTCTTAGTTTTGGAGAGACATAGTATAATGCTTGAGTGGTTGTCCACATTAACTATCTGCATTATTTATTTTAATCTCACTGCCTTCTTAATGCATTGCCATATGTTTGCAAACATGTGATTTCACAAAAACTGCTTTTGTCAAGATTCACAATTCTTCTAAGTCCTATATACACTTTTCCATTTACTATGTTTGAATTAGACTCTTAAGTAAAAATTTTCTCCCTCAAAAACCATGTATTTTTTAGCTTCAGGAATACCCCTCATTTGATTTCTACTCTAATTCTCTAGCTATCAATTTTCTGTCCTTTTTGGGGTTCCCCTTTAATGACTCTGATCACTATTTACAATGTGGAGTGTCCCCACACACCAAGCAATTCTCAGACACCAGCTGCTTACGCCACAATTCAAATCAATTCTGACACTATCTATCTGGAAATATCATCAGATCCCACAAGTTAAGGTCTCAGTCCTACAAGATTGCCCACCCCTTCTACTTCAGATGCCAATCACAAGTCCAGATTGTCAATGTCACCTGTGCTACCGGACTGGATACAGACCAGAAGTTCCCATGATCTCCTCCTCAGGTTCCATTAATTTGCTACAGCAGCTCACAGAACTCAAAGAAACATTTTACTTACTAGATTGTTGGTTATAATAAAAGGAACAGTCAGATGCAAGAGACGCATAGGGAAAAGCATGTGGAAAAGGCATGAAACTGTCATGATCTCTTTAGGTATACTCCTCACCTTAAACCTCCCTCTACATGTTTACTAACCTGAAAGTTTTCCAAACCCTATCCTTTAGGGTCTTTGTGGAAGCATCATCACATAAGCACGATTGATTGATTAAATCATTGGCTATTGATGACTGAACTCAATCTCCACTCCCTCTTTCCTCCCAAGAGGTCAGAGGTGGGACTGAAAGTTTCAACCCTCTAATCACAAGGTTGGCTCCCCTGGCAAATAGTCCACATCTTTAGGTTTCCTGGGGGCTTTCCAAAGGTTGCCTCATTAACATAACAAAAGACATTTAAAAGCTCTCATCACCTAGGAAATTCCAAAGGTTATCTGTGCTTTTTACCAGAAACAGGGATGAAAAACAAATATATGTTTCTTACTATAAATCACAGTATCACACTCTTCTTCTTCCCAACATTTATTGTTGTTACTATTTCTTGTCCCATGCTGTCCTTGCCTTAATTCTCATTCTTTATATTATTTTTGAATCATCTATTTATCTAACTTCAAAAGACTATGTGGATACTATTGTTGACCTTAAACAAACAGACTGGCAGGTATTTCTCCAACAAAGATGGGTTTGATGAAATAAAATTCAGGTCGGATTGGGAGTTTGGGACTAGCAGATGAAAACTATTATATATAGAATGGATTAACAAGGTCCTATTGTATAGCACAGGGAACTATATTCAATATCCTATAATAAACCATAGTGGAAAAAATATGAAAAAGAATAATAAAAAAATAAAATTCATATTCTATAGTAAGACAAGAAGAATTTAAGCATAAAATTTTTCTTTGCCCATTTGGGCTTCCTCCCTCCCCTTTAATGTGTATTGTGCATCTGCAGTAACCAGACTTCCTTAGGAGATAACCTTCCTTCTTAATCTTGTAAGAGACCAGGATAACCCATTACTTGCTCTGTATGTATAGGTATGGATCATGTAAATTGTCAGTAATATGTCATTGGACCTATAACCTTTTTTCTCAAAAACTTATATAACTGTGCTTTGACCTCTAATGGACGGAACAATCCTCATAGCTTTCTGAAAGACTCTCTCAGTGTTATAATCCTCAGGTTGGCCTGAATAAAATTTTCCATTTCTTTCATAGACTGTTGATTAATTTTTTTCATTGGCAGATTTATTTGGGATCAGCAGAGAACTGCAGTTCAGGGTCTGCAACCATGGTTAGTCATGCACAAGTGCCCACACTGCAAGGGAAGGAGAACATTTTTATGGAGGGGAAGAGAAATTTGGGAGGGGTATAGTAAACAAAGAGTCCACGGCTTCATTGGCTGAATCCTTGCCAGGAAAGAAGAGGCATCTTGCTTCTTCCTGTTGAACTCTGCTATCTTTGCAGAGCATGAAAGCTTCCCCTTCTGACCTCCTGACTCTATGTAATTGAGGTTTTTGTTTTTTAAGTTTTTACATTATATTTCACAGGAAAAAATACTTGCTGAATTAAAACATAATAGACAAGCTTAAACCTTATGGGGAATTTAAAAAAACAGAATTTGGGGAAATTATTTTCCAAAGATATAATGGCATAAAATTTTCTAGGAATGACAGAAGACAAGTCTTCCATATAATACTCACAGGTCAATATAGTATTTTGAAAATCCTAAATTACAAAAAAGACAAAATAAATCTTAAAATCATAGAAGATAAAAAAGGAAATTGCAAAGCACTTCCAAAAGCTAAGGCTTACACTGACAGTCTATTTCACATCATCCACATACATGCAAGAAGTCAGTGGTATAACATATTCAAATTGCCATGGGGTGGGGAGCAAACAACTGCCAATCTAAGCTATGCCTGAAGAATGGGGATGAAGAATCTCAGACAAGTAAAGTATTATTAGAATATGTTTCCTTTCTTGTGCCTGAAATATTCTGAACTATTGGATGTGTTGGTATATAATTTATATCAAATTTATAAAGTTATTAGTCATAATTTTTCAAATATTATTTTCAGTTTCTCCACCATGTCTTCTCTGGGGATTCCTATTACACATATATTAGACTGCTTCAAGTATTCTGGCAGTCAATTGAAGCTCTATTAATCTTTTTAGTCTTTTTTTTTTTTCCTTTTTGTGTTTCATTTTGAATAGCTTCTAGCTGTGTCTTATCTGCCATTAACATCATCTGGTGTATTTTTCATCACATTCATTATAGTTTTTATCTCCACAACTCAATTTGGTTCATATTTTATCTTCTATGTCTCTAATTATCTTTTTGAGTATATGAATTATAATAGTTATGTGAAATATTTCAAATCCTTGTCTGCTAATTATAACATCTGTGTTAATTCTTGGACTGTTTTAATTGATTTTTCTGAGTTTTCTACTCATTATGGGTTATATTTTCCTACTTCTTTGGTAGTCTGGTAATTTTATATTGTATTGGAGGCAGTTTTGGTTTTTTTAACTTTGTTGCATGCTGGATATTTTTATAATCCTATAAAATATTCTTGAGTTTGGGCTTCCCTGGTGGCGCAGTGGTTGAGAGTCTGCCTGCCGATGCAGGGGATGCAGGTTCGTGCCCCAGTCCGGGAAAATCCCACATGCTGCGGAGCGGCTGGGCCCGTAAGCCATGGCTGCTGAGCCTGCGCGTCCGGAGCCTGTGCTCCGCAACGGGAGAGGCCACAACAGTGAGAGGCCCGCGTACCACAAAAAAAAAAAATTTAAAAAAAAAAATTAAAATTAAAATATTCTTGAGTTTGTTCTAGGGTGCATTTAATATATTGGGTTGGCCAAAAAGTTCATTTGTTAAGGAATACGTTGTTCAATAAATGTCTTGTTGAAAATGAAATATGTGCCTTTTATTTTTACTTAAAACTGAATGAACTTTTTGGCCAACTCAATACTTAGAAAAGAGGTAGATCCTTTCAAGCCTTGCTTTTAAGATTTGCTAGGCAGGACAAAATCAGTGTTTCGCTTAGAGCTTATTATTCTTTACACCTAAGGCAAGACTCTTCTGAGTACTATAACAAGTGCTCAGTAATTTATGAAATTTTCCAGTACAATCCTTTGGGAACAGGTATTATTCTCAGCCCTGTGTAAGTGCCAGATATTGTTACTTTTAATTCTTTCAGGTAGTTCTTTCCTCAATATTAAAACGTTTTCTTGAGGCCATGTGCTAATCAATACCCTGTTGAATATTTGAGGGGGACCCTCTGCAGATCTCCACAGTTCTCTGTCTGTGAAGCTCTTTCCTCTTTGATACATCATCCACAAATTCTAGCTGTCTTTATCTCCTGGAATCTCAACTCCATTTTCTTAATTAGGAAGTAGGTTTTCTCTGCCCTCCCTCACTACTGCCACCTGGAAACTTAATGCAGTAAGCTTAGGCAATTATAAGATTCACCTTGTTTGTGTCTTGTCTCACAGGGATCACTGTTCTTCATTGCCTGATGTTCAGTGTCTTAAAAACTGTTGTTTCAGATATTTTGTCTGATATTCAGTTATTTCAGGAAAGAGGTTACATTTGTCCCATATTATTTCAAATTGGCTGGCAATGGAAGTCCTGAATAACATATAAGAGTTATATGTTGCTGGTTCTTCCTACATTGATTTACTAGGTGGTATTGTTTGAATAATTTCCATTAAGATCATATGCTATTTGTCCTACTGGGAAAGTCTGTCTAGAGTCAGAAAATGTGAGTAAACCAATACTTTATATAAATTGTATGTATATGATATAATTATATTTGTGGTTAGAGGAATGGGATGTAAAAATCATCAGTAAGAAAAAAGTTATGCATAAAGCTTGATAATTTATCTTGTAAAATATTAAACTGAACTTCAAAATATTTGTTTATTGAGAAAAAACTCACTATATTTTCACATGTTTAGCTAGGGTCTTTGTCTGTGAAAATACATATCTATATCTATGTATAGATATCACTGTATACATATTTCATTACATTTGTAATTCATTATATACATATGTTTTCTTGTAGACAGAATGGACTGATTAAATTTTAATTAATATCGAAGAGTATCTGAGCTATTTAAACAAATTACTTTTCAGACTATTGTCTAAGGTTCAGAGGATTTAAACAATTTCTACTGTAAACAATTTTCCCTGTGGCTTTTTTTAAATTTAATGATAAATCAGATTTACTATAATAAATAAGATCACTGTATGCTTCATACTGAGAAATCTAAAATCTAAAAATTGAAAGGTGAATATTTCAGGGCTCTAAAATAAGTAAAAATCAGTAAAAACTGTACTCCAGATTTATTATTTCTGAATCTCTTTCATGAGTATCTGTGTCTCCTGATGTTCCTGTGATATCGTTCTTGATGTCCAGGCAGGCCTAGACTCTTTCATTGAAAAGTATAATATCTGTTATAAAACCTATGTTGATTTTTATACATACTTTTAACACAGTATTGTTTAGGTTCTTATGTTTTCAATTAAAGATACTACCTTGCTAACTTTATCAAATTTATTTCTTGCATTCTTTATCAGAACAAGTACTGATAAGTTATACATCTACTAATCTGTCACAGAAGATTTTATTCTCCTCATATTTTGATATGTACCAGATTTTAAATGCTACTTGATATCACATGCTATTATTATAAACAGATGTCTTATATTACATATTATATTATATTGAGTATGAAGGACACTCCTAGAAGTCATTCAAATGAAATTTTCGCTCTCTCTCTGGGCCATAGATGGTGATTTTCATTATTTAGAAGTCTCACTGTATATCATTCTCTCCAATCCCTGACTTTCTTATTCCAGTTACATATGATTATACATCAGGAAAAACTATATTAAAAAGAGATAATCACTTACAATAGTAACTATGGCATTTATGTCACAAATTTTTTTTTTTTTTTTTTTGGTACGCGGGCCTCTCACTGTTGTGGCCTCTCTCGTTGCAGAGCACAGGCTCTGGACGCGCAGGCTCAGCGGCCATGGCTCACGGGCCCAGCCGCTCCGCAGCACGTGTGATCCTCCTGGACCGGGGCACGAACCTGTGTCCCCTGCATCGGCAGGCGGACCCTCAACCACTGCGCCACCAGGGAAGCCCCACAAATGTTTTTATGTAGGGAAAAACTGATGATAAAATACTCTCTTGAAGAAATATTAACAAAGTTAAAATTGATAATGTTTATCTCTTTACTGTTTCCTTTCATATTTATCCTTAGACTTACATGAAACAGTATTATATTGAGATTATAGGCAGTGGTGACATGGCCATGACAGGTGAGATAGGTGTCTCATAGAAAACTAGTCTTTTGAACCACTGTAGTGTGTAAAAGGGCCTTTTGTGGAAATATTTGATGTCTTTACTATTGCTTTTGTTTTGGGAAAGTAAATCTATTAAAAACTTAATCAGCCAAAATGAGATACCACCACAGACCATCAGATGGCCACTATAAAACAACAAAAAATAACAAGTGTTGGCAAGGATGTGGAGAAACTTTAATCCATGTGCGTTGCTGTTGAGAATATAAGAAAGTATAGCCACTGTAGAAAATAGTGTGGTGCTTCTGAAAATAATTAGAATTACCATATGATTCAGCAATTCCACTTCTTGTTATATGCCCCAAAGAATTGAAAGCAGAGACTCAAATAGATATTTATATACCATTGTTCATAGCAGCATTGTTCACCAAAGCCAAAAGATGGGAACAATTCACGAATCTATCAATAGACGAATGCATAAACAAACTGTGGTATATACACACAATGGAATAATGTTTAACTTTAAAAAGTGAGTAAAATTCTGCTCCATTCTACAATATGAATGATTTTGAAGAAATTATGCTAAATGAAATAAGCTAGTCACAAAAGGACAAATATTGTACAATTGCACTTATATATGGTACCTAAAATAATCAAATTCATAGAGACAGAGGTAGAGTGGTGGTTACCAGGGGCTGGGGAGAGGGAAGAATGGGGAAGTATTTAATGGGTACAGAACTTCAGTTTGGGTTAATGAAAGGGTTTTGGAGACAGTGGTGATGATTGCACAACATTGTGAGGTACTTAGTGCAACTGGACTGTATAATTAAAAATAGTCATATGGTAAATTTTGTATTATGTATATTCTACAACATTAAAAAAAACTTTACAGGACTATCCACATTCTGTCACAGTTGTAATAATTAGCTATTATCATCTACAAACTCCAGGGATTATATAATATTTCCTTTAGAGTGTAAATTTCAAAACTTTATTAACAGGAACTATTTAAGGAGAGCACATGAGCCTTTAGCTGAGCAACATATGCATTGAAATGAGGTCTGTGTTACTGAATAGCCAGAGAAGAGTGACATAATAAATTACTTTTCACACCAAATAAAAAAGAAATCATTGACTGGCCTTTACCAAGATTCCTGTAACTAGGCTTCCATTACCAAAACGCTTATGGCAACTGGACATATAAGAATTTATATATATATACATATATATATATGTATATATATAATAAATATATAATATAAAAGTATATAAACATATAATTTTCTTCTAAAAATAGTGCTAATAATGATATACAAGTTTATTATATTAGGCTATTTCCATTTTTTAACTTGTTAAAAATGACTTGTTAGTCATATTGGAGTATACAGGGCCAGATAAAATGTCACAACTTTTCTTTGGAAACGTTTTGCGGTTGTGTGTTTCTAGAGCTGTTGATTTACAAACATTGCTAGGGTTGAACAGTTCTAATATATCTTTGCTGAGGCACAGCAGAGCCAACTACTATCTTTTAGTAGGAAAATATATGGACCTTTAATCCCTCTTTATCTAAGTAATAAAGAGGATCAGTTCAGCCAAGTGTAGAATTTTACACAAAGAAGAGTTAACACTGGGATATGTAGAAACATGGTACAAAATGGTTGCAAGGGGAGACAATGTTATCAAATGATGAGAATGTCATCTGGATATACTTTACAGATGAAATAACTTTCCTAGGACACTTAAGCATTTTAATTATATTTAGGCATATAGAGATGGTAAACAATTATTTACAGACTCTAGTAAACTCAAATAGGTTTAAGGACATTGTAGGGAATCTAGATAGAAAATTATATTATGTAGCCATTTCCTGAAGAAAAAAATAGGTGAAAGCAGCACAGACAGTAATCAGCTGTCTTCTAGTACACAATATTCCTTTGTGAAGAACTGACTTCCATTCTTTACAACTCCATGAATTTTCTTTCAAAAATCGAAACCCGCTCAATTTGTTTCTCTGGCAGAAATCTTATATAGGTCCCTACTGCCTATAGAAGATTTCTACATTTCTTAGAATGGCAGATCAGGAAGTTCTTTAATGATTTGTACTTAGGAAAATCTAGCCTCCTTCCCTCTCTTCTTGATCCTCTCTCCCCACCTCCTTTGCTTTTGTCTATATGATATCAAACTTGTTACCCTAAATATCATACTTTCTTCCAAAACTCTACATCATTTCACATATTTCTCCTCTACTAGGATGTGGTAGACATCTCTGCTTAATAAGATATGAGAGGGTACTATTTCTGATCAATTACTATCTTAGGCATCTAGCAGACGAATTAGCTATTTCTAGTGTGTCTGGCTTGGGTGAGACCGTTAAAAAAGCATACATTTCATAAATAAATACACTTGGAAATTTTGATCAATTTAAGGACAAATTTGGGGAAGGTAACTGTAACTCCACCCCTTTTGTGTCACTTTTACGATGAAAGACTTAGTACATATAAACATTTATAATATTTATACCTGTTTAATGAATATTTATAATATTTAAGTGGCATTTAACTTTATTTTACAAGCATAAATTAGTCAAATAATTTATTCTGTTTTAAATTAAAAGCAATGAGCTATTCACTGTTAAAAATATAGTTCTGTTGGTTTAACATTTCAACAGTACTCCTTTAAATAAAATATCCATCTTGGTCTATAATGAATACTAAAAAGAACAAATTTGTTGAAGAAAAAAAAAAAAAACCTAGCCAAATGGGGAAAATTAAAATATACAGTTGACCCTTGAACAATGTGGGAGCTAGGGTCGCCGACCTTCCCTGCAGTCAAAGATTCAGGTATAACTTATAGTCAGTCCTCCATATCTGTGGTTCCACACCTGAATATTTAACCGACAGGGGAACATGTAGTACTATAGAAATGAAAAAAATCTGCATGTAAGTGGACCAGTGCAGTTCAAATCCGTGCTGTTCAAGGGTCAACTGTAGTAATTTGATACATTTGAAAGTTGGAAATTTGTTACAAATTGTCTCAACCACACGAAAAATAAGATCGTTTTTGCTGACAAGATTTTCTGAATCTGCTTCAAAACAAAACTTGACACAAACATCAACTTAATCTTGTTAATGGTGTAAGAAAGTACTTAATAATGTATTCTTCTTAATTCAACATATAATTTTTGGTAACTGAGAAGTCAGTAGTAGCATGAAGGAACATCGAGGACCCTTAGGGTGGAGAAATTCCCAGGTTTTCTACAAACATATACATTAAAAAAGTAACTATTCAGAGAGTGACTAGCTATGGTGATCTAGGATACTTCCTTGAAACTACAAATTTCAGATGTATTAGCATTTCAAATAAGTAATATATATGCCTTCTGTATTTATTTTTATCATCCTTTGCTTATTTTGACAAATCAAAGTTACTTTCTCTACATTCAGCATTTAATGACCATTTAATCAATGCATGTTCTCAAATAGTTGTGATATAATACAATTTTTCATTTTCAAAATATGCTAGACAATTCTATTATAAGTAATCATACTTTAAGTCGCTATGGGATGGGAAAAGGAAGACTATTTTTCAATTATTTTTATTGTTAAGAAAAATATAATTTTTTTCTGAACTGCTGTGAACATTGTCACATATCAAGACTAAGTATGTGGTTATAACTTTTTCTGGAATACCTATTGTGTTCCACTTGTCTATTTTTCTACTCTTGTGTAAAATCCATACTTTTTGTCATTATAATTTTCTAATACCTAGAAGTGTTTAAGTTTCATTGCCTTGACTAGTCTCAGACGTTTGCATTTCCCCACAACTGTTAAAATAGGCCTGCCACTTTCAATAGAAAAATCTGCTAAGGTTTTTACTTAATGCAATGTCAATTTGAGGAGAACTGACGTCTTTCTATTATTGTCTCCCAATCCATGACCATTGTATAACCCTCCATTTACTTTGACATTCTTTAATTTATCTCAGTAATGATGTGTTGCTTTTGGTGTTGAGGTCTTTCAAGTCATTTAGCAAACTTATTCTTGGTTACTTGAATTTTTATATTTCATCAATATACATGCATATAAGAGTGTGCATCATAAATGTAACACTCTCTGAATTCTGACACTTCAGGCATACCCCTTGAATCTTTGTAACTATAACTAACCTTCATGAAACAAATCAGAATGGTACTAACAACTGGAAAGAAAGCCAGTGGGAAAATGTGTTGACAGCAAATGGAGGAATTAGAGGACCTCATGGGATATATAGGACAGGTAGTGTAGCTCAGGACAGGTAGGGTAGCTCCATGGGGAGAAGACAGCTTCGAAAACACGTTAATGTGAAGTCAGTGCTGAGAAAAACCAAGGTGCTTCCTACCTGGACCCTCACTCTGCTGTGTTCTGTACGACTCCACCACTATAACTGCAGTATTGACCAGAGGTTCCTAGGGCTTCAAAGACTGCAGGGCTCATAGGTGTGTCCTTAGCAGACTTCACAAGACCACAAGATAAATACTACTGTAACATTTAAGAGTATTTACAGATTTTTTTCTATAGAGATGAAATCATATATGATATATTATTTAATCTGGCAGGTTTTGCTTAAAGCTATGGATGTAAGAGCTATTGACTTTTTTTAGTAATTATAAATGTTTTTTCACACTCATTATATTAAATTGTACCAATTTTATTATTTAAAGTAATTTTATTATTTAAAGTATTAAAGTAATTATAAAAACGTTTATTTCATTATAGAAACCTTTATTTACAACTATTTCTTCAAATAAGAAAACAGGATCTCAAAATACTACAACAAAATATTTGTGATTACTATATACACATGGAGTATAATTATAGATGAAAATCATCATATAGGCAACTGTGTAGAAGGATCAGTGGAAAAGTTAGAGGGAGCCAAGATCTATACACCATACATCTCTCAAAATACAGTGAAGCTACAGAAACTTGAGACAGCTGTATGTCTACTGACAGACAGCTGGTCAGATTTTAGTATAGTTTCTTAGAGTAGCTTAAAGAATTCTATCGAATTTATTAAGTAATAGCTTCCTTTAGAAGGCACAAATAAGTAATGCATAAATATCTAATTTATACACTTTAATTATAATGATATGCTACGAAATGTGCCAACATTTAAATTTTAGATTATACTACAATAACTCAAAATTACAAGATGATCAAAACCCAAAACTTTTTTTTTGTCCCATTTGAGAGCTTTTAGTTCTCTAAAGCTCTCTTTTTTAGTTCTCTATAATCTTTACAATGGAGATGAGTTAGAGCAAGATAGTTACTTTTTTGTGGAACTTTAGAATGCTGCTGAACTTACAAGTGTTCCATGACATTGACAATGTGAACAATGTGTCATCCATACCATGAATAGTGTGTTTAAGTATTTCCAGATAAAATTTAGGGATAGAAGGTGTTGCAAAAAGAAAAAGTTGGGACTCTATGTCTATTTTCCCATCACTAGATTATTTTTGTATTATTGAAAATTATTAAGTTGGAGTCAAATTGTGACTTATTGAAAATCTTGCTTACACACACACACCCCTTTTCATTGGCATTAAATTTATATGCCACTCTAATATAAATATTAAAGACAGAGGGAGACAGATTCATCTAGAAATTCTGATTGTTTCAGTCCCATTTTCCATAAGGAAGGATCATATGAAAAAAACAAAAATAATCAGGAATGTTCCTGACTCTACCCTTATTTATAACACTTTATTAGAGGAGTCCATATATCTAAGAACACAATGCATGATTTTACACCCTAAACAAGAGACTGGATCTTCAGATAGAATTTAACTGTTCCAAATGTCTATGCTTTATATGTTAATTATAGGATTTCCAACATCAAGTGATTATTTGGTTTTCTAACCGTAGAACTGGCCCATTTAAATCTGCATTTGTAATGATTTAAATAACACTAACCTGCTTATATTTTGTAGCTGTTTTTATTTTCACATTCACTGGTAACTAGACATTTATCCTGGAGCTGGCTTTATTTCAAACCACTTTCCCTATGGTTTATTTGTCTCTCTCCCGTGAGACATTTCCTTAATGGAGATTTGAGAAGTCGATAAGAAAACTGCAGCGGCTATTGAATTTAATAGTCAGTCACCTGATGGGCTTTGATCACTATGACCTTCTCACCCCAATATTCCTCTCTCAAAAGGAGACAATCTGTGGTGCTTATCTTCTCTCCAGAGACACTCAGGAATTTATCTGATTCACTTTTTCTCACCTACACTGTATTGCTCTGATCTAAGTTCAATGTTGTGTAAAATGATTTTTTCCCTTCAGAAATACTAAGCTGTTCAACCATTTGTCCTTTACTTACTAAATAAATCAAATGACTTGGATTCTTCTGGTCTTGACATTGCCATGTTCTGTTACTTTACTTTAAAAATTACATATTGGGACATTTGTAGAATATTTGAAAATGACATTGGTGATTTCACTAGTATGTTGTCAAATAAATGGTACAATTATACATTTATATAGAGTTTAGTTTGGTTAGGTATTAAAGAATCACATTTAATTCATCATTTACTGACTACTACCTAAGAATAGTTTTCAGAGGTATTTGAGTCAGCAAATTGTTAGATATGGAACAAATTTTAGTGAGAGAAAATTTTTTATTTCTGAAACTCAGAAGCTACTGAACAATTATTAGTAATTCCAGAGGGTGACATATCAATTCTCTGAAGAATCACACAGGAATGAACAGAAAACTTGATCTGAAATCTTAAGTAGCATTCATAGGAAGACCTTGAGAAAATATCCCTTGTAAAAACAGGCCATTACATTTTATTTTCACATCATTTATATTAGTGGAAATTTCCAAGACTGTAGTCTTTTTGATCTGACTTCTTTCACTTAGCATGTTTTTGAGGCTTATCCATGATGCTGCATAAATCAGTAATTCATTCATTTTTATTGCTGAATAGCATATAAGGATAAACATTTTGTTTATCACTAGTTGGTTGACTGAATTATTTCCTGATTTTATCTAGTATAAATAATGCTGGTATGAACAGTCATGTACATGTAGCTGTATGGATATAATTTTATATATTTGAAGGTATATATCTACAAGTAGAAAAGTTGGGTCATTTGATATTTACATGTATAATTTTTAAGGAATTGTCAAACTCTATTCTAAAGCAGATGTACTATTTTACACTCCCATCATCAATGTCTGAACATTCCAGTTTCTCCACATCTTTCCCAGAATGATATATTGTCAGTCTTTTATGTTGTAGACCTAATAACTGATGTTGAACACCTTTTTTTATAATAAGCACAAATCATATATTTTATAAGGGCTGGTATACATCTTATTTGGTTAAATGCTAATTATCTTTTTGCAATTTTTAATGGATTATAAGAATTCTTAGTATTTATTAAAGATAAGTCGCTTTTCAGATGTATGGTTTGCAAATATTTTCTTTCAGCTTATGGGTTTCTTTTTTTGTTTGTTTTTTTTCTTTTGTTTTTGTTTTACTTTCTTAATGGTGCATCTTGAGGAGCAGTCAAAAACTTTCGATATGCTTATTACTTTTTAAAATATATGTGGTATTCTTGCTGTCTTAAGAAATATTTGCCTAACTCAAAGTCACAAGTATTTCTCCTATATTTTCTCCTAAAGGTGTTATAATTTTAGCTCTCAAATTACTATAATAAATTTGTGAGCATAAAGTTGTTCATAATATTCCTTTACTGTTATTTTTAAATGTTATGGGATTATTAGTGATGGACACTCCCAACTTGAGATTAGTACTTTTTGTCTTTTCACATTTTTCTTGGTTGTCCTGGCTCGATTTTTTACATAAATGTTATTGATATTGTCAAAAGAACCAGCTTTGTGCTTCAGTGATTTCTGGTTTCCATTTCATTTATTTCTGCTCTAAATTTGATTATTTCTTTCTATTTGCTTTAGGCTTAAATTTCCCTTGTTTCTCCTTCTCTAACTTGCTAAAATAGATTTGATTGTTGATTTTAGATCTGTCTTTTCTTATAATACATGCATTTGATGCTATAAATTTCCCTCTAAACACTGCCATCACAGCATCTCACAAATTTTGATAGATTGTATTTTCATTTTCTTCAAAGTATTTCTTAAATTCTTTTGAGATTTCTTCTTTGACCCTAGTGTTATTGGGAAGTGTGTTTTTTACTCTCCAAATATTTTGAGATTTTCTGTTATTGAAAACATTTTGTAATTGAATTCAATTTTATTTTGTATTCCATTGTAGTCTGAGAGCATAATCTATATAATTTCTATTTACTAAAATTTGTTTACGTGTGTTTTATTGGCCCATAATGTGATCTATCTTGGTAAATGTTCCATGTGAGCTTGAAAAGAAAATGTATTCAAGTGCTGTGGGATGAAGTAGTCTATAAATATCAATTAGATCCAGTTCTCTTCAGTTATGGCCTTGATGATTTTATATCTGATGGCTCTATCAATTGCTTAAAAATGGGTGTTGAAGTCTCAACTATAGTGGTGTATTTATGTATTTCTCCATGTAGTTCTATCACTGTTTGTCTCACTTATTTAGATGCTCTGTTTTTACATGCACACACATTGTAAATTGTTTTGTCTTCCAGCAGAATTGATTCCTTTATCGTTATGTAGTGCTACACTTTATCCTAGATGATTTTCCTTGTTCTGAAGTCTGCTTTCTCTAAAATTAATATAGTCACTCAAGCTTTCTTTTGATTAGTATTAGCATATTAGCATATTATCTTTCTTCATCTCTTTACTATCTGTGCCTTTATATTTAAAGAGGGTTTCTTGCAGAAAGAATATAGTTGGGCTTGTTATTTTAACCACTCTTAAGAGTCTCTGTATTTTACTTGCTATATTTACACCATTTAAAGTGATTATATAGTTGAAGCAACGTTTACCTTGTTTATAACTGTTTTCTATTTGTTATACTTGTTCTTTGTTTCTTCTGTTTTTTACTATTCCCCACTTTTTCTAATTTCTGGGGTTTTAAATGAGAATTTTGTATTAGTCAATTTTCTCTAGTCCATTAGTATATGAATTATATATACCTATTCTAAATTACTGGTTACTCTGGAGTTTACAATATACACCTTAAGTTCACTTTCAAATAACAGTATACAGCTTCAGTGACAGGGTAAGTAATTTTTAAAGGAGAATTTCTAATTCCATCCTCCCTCCCATTATAACATTGCTGTCATTCAATCCACTTTTCTGCATGTTACAAATACTCAAACATTGATAATATTATTAGTTTAAATAGGTACCTATCAGATCAATTAAGAATAAGAAAATAAAACATTTTATTTTACCTTCATCTCTGACACTTTTTCTTTATGTAGATCTAAACTTTTGATCCATATAATTTTCATTCACTGTGAAGAACTTTTAATATTTCTTGCAAGCCCGGTCTACTGGCAACAATCTCCCTAGGTTTGTTTGCCTGAAAACGTTTTTATTTGTCTTTGGATTTTCCTAAGAACTCCTTCTTAAATAAAGATTGTGTCTTGCAGATCTTTCAGTTGTGATTCTCTGTTGTTACACTCGAGCCCTGTTGAAATGGATGATGGTAGGGTGTGTGGAGGGAAATTGTTCTATAATCTTACGACTATTTCTGTCTTTTGGTGGGCCTGTGTCCCTGGGCTGTGACTTTCACAAGTATCTTTTAGCTTTTTCTTCCCCCTTCCCTGGGCAGTGTGGGGGTGTGGTTGGAGTTACCTAATTGCTCTTCCCCTGATAATGCTCTCTAGTAATATATTTTCCCTTGGAGTGTCGATCCTTGTTGTGGAGAATACTCTAGGAATATTTTGCTTATTTTCCTCTTCCTCTGCCCAGAATGTGAGGGCATTTTTATTGGATCTTAAACATGAGAACCTGGTAGGGTTCCTTCAGGTAACATCCACAAAAATTTGGACAATTTCTCAAGGTAGTCCACACTCAGTCTCAGTCAATTCGTCAAAATGACCACATGTTTTCTTACCAGTTTATGACTCCAGAGGTAGTCAGGTAAGCTGATATAGACTGTTAATCACTGTATTTGCCTGCCTCTCCAGAGTCTTGATGGTAATTTTTCCACTGACCTCAAATTTCTGATGAGTCTAATAGAAGTCACTGCTTTTCATTTTGTTCAGCTATTTTCCTATAATGATGAAATGATAACTTCCAAGTATTATACAGGCTGGGCTAAAACTGGAAGTCCTACAATCACATTTTAATACCAAGAAAGTATTTTAAAAGTTATAAAGACAAAAGCTGTAATTTATTCTGGGTAGTACATATCTAATGACACTAGAAATCGATGAGAAATTATCTTTATCAAGCAATACTTATTAACTTGAAAACCAATTATTTGACAAAAGTTTCTCTAAATTAATTTCTTATTCATTTTTCTGCACTTTCCCCACAGTTTTCAGCATGAATATGGATTATATTGTCAAATAATTTAAGTGGAAAAAGCACTGTAAAAGGCAGTTTTGTAAAGAGTAATTTCAGGTATGCAAGGTAGATAATTGTTTAAGAGCAATCCTTTTTCCATACAAAGGACGTTATTATTTTATTTGTTAATTAATTGTAGTGCTTTTGAAATAGGGTTGAATTCTCAAGCATCAGAACTGATATTCCTGAGTATATTCAGAATGCAATGGCACAGTTTTCCAGCAATGTAAATGATGTGCACTGCCTACTGCTGAAGAGGTGTGTGTGGTTCTCTTCTACCTTTATTCAACGTGAAACCTCTGGGATGCCTCCAAGGGTGTTACTGGCATGGAAAAGTACTGAGCATTGGGCATCTACTAGATTTAATAAGTTATTTGAACTCATTCTTTGAAATGGGTGCTTTCTGCAGTTTTTAAAATGGTATCTACAATGGTCAAATCAAGAATAAAGTTAACTGGGAAGTGTAACAGTGAAAACCTGACATGAATTGAAGAATGATATAAGATAGTGATAAGATTCTAATGAAAATAACATGACCATTAACGTGAAGAATTTGTTCAATGTTCTTTCTTCATAACTTTTCATCAGGGATAAAGTGATCTCTTTATTAGTGAAAGGCATGACTTATTTGTCAGTACAATTTCACTTATGGATGTAAGTTTTTAAAATTAATACTTTACATTTTAATAAATATATCAAGTGCAATATGGATTCTCAAGGGCTCTAAATGTCATCATTCTTGAAAACCAACCTTTTTAATTATTTTCTCTTCATAATCTATTATACCCATGGGATTTTGCCCTGCTAATTTGCATAGTATTCTATTACTTCCACATCATTGCTAATATATAGGGCCCAAATCAGGGTATCTGAGAGCTGGAAAGTAATCTATTATTTTAATGAGTGCACTTCCTATGAAAATAAGTGTTTCAGCTCATATTAATTCTAATATTTAACAAATGTTTTAGCAGTTTTCATTGGTTATTTGTAGTAAAATGTTAAATTGATTAGGTTATTGTTAGATTATGTTTATAGAATATTGAGGACTGCAAGTTAATGACTGAAAATTTGACTTTTCTGGGAAATCATTTATTTAACCTATTTTTTAAAAAAGTATGCTGATTGCCTCATATGTATTGGGTTTAATATTTTGTTTTATCCATTTTCCCTGGCATTAATGCTATTACTTCTCATAAAAAATTATTATAGTTCTGAGTAATATTATCATCTCAAACATGAGATGGTATTTGATAGGGATGGGAGGTCACATAGTGAACAGTATATAAATGACTAAATATTCAATTTTTGGTTATCAAAAACTACAAATATGTATAATCCCAAACAAAAGAAGTCAATCAAGTCAACACAGTCTATCACTTATTACAGTTCTAACTATCATTGTTTGAGGAAAGAAAAATAATATAATGAAATGCACTCAATACGTGGTCTCTATTCCTAACCATTTGAAACATACTCTTGGAATGTTAATGCCCTTATTTCTAAATTAATGATGATGATGTTTGGATGGTTTAGGTTTCATATCCAATTAAGGATATGAAAACTCCTTTATAAATATTAATATCAACTTAAAACTAGTATTTTTGCTCACAATATTTTTTTTAGCTATCAGCAGCTTGAATTCAAATAAGGAAAAACACATTGATAGTGTTATTAATAACACTTGACATATCTCTAATTTATTTCCCACATATCTCAAGATATTATGCATATGCTATTTCATTTTTCTGTGGTAATGTTAAAGCTAAATGGAAATTTTCTTTAAAATTGTGGTTTTAAGAAAGTTTATGATTAAGTTATAGTGGCAATTTTCTACCAAATAATTAGAAAAGGAGCACATTTTATGTGTCTATAACATATTATGATAAACACTAGAGACTAAATAATGAATAAACTCTGCTCCTTGCCCTCATTCTTATCTATTGATAGTGGTTTCTGTTACAGGGGACATACTAGAGACTTTTTTTTTTTTTTTTTCCGGTACGCGGGCCTCTCACTGCTGTGGCCTCTCCCGTTGCGGAGCACAGGCTCCAGACGCGCAGGCTCCGCGGCCATGGCTCATGGGCCCAGCCGCTCCGCGGCATGTGGGATCCTCCCGGACCGGGGCACGAACCCGCATCCCCTGCATCGGCAGGCGGACTCTCAACCACTGCGCCACCAGGGAAGCCCATACTAGAGATTTTTGACTAGCTCAATTTTCAGAGATTACCTCTCTCCAAGTAGAATCCTATATGCTTCCTTCTCATGAAGTTTCTGGCTTAAAAACTGGTATTAACATTCAGTTTCCTTTCATTCTATCTTTATATCTATCTGCCTATCATTAATTTTTAAATATTTTCATTTTCCTCTTATCAATAATTATGTACTGATTTGAGGTATGTGCTCTAGGAATTACAAATAGTAATTGTAACTGATTATTATGTCAAAGAGATTACAGTCTTGGTTGAGAGATAAAAATGTGTAATAAAGAAATATGCTAAGACCAAGGAGCAGTTTATTTCCATGATTTTGTGAGTATCATCTAATCTGACATAAAAGAAATGAAAATAAATTAATATGGGGTCCTAGAGATGTGAGAACATATTTTGAGTAGTGCAATAAAAGGTGGCTTTGTGACGCTGAAGTTTAGAGAGACACAGGAGATAGACACATTTTTTACGCTAATACAGACGTTGAATTTTCAGTCAACATTTGCTCATTGCATAGAACTATTGTGTTCTTCAACGATATCTACAAGAAAACCCACTTCTCCTGTGTGTCTCCTTTACTCTCACACTACTCCACACTCACAACACATCTGACACAAGATGTGTGAGAATTTTTCCCCACACCAAGTGGTTATCTGTGACACCAGCTGGGTGTCGTACAATTTAAACAAATTCTGACACTATCTACCTGGAGATAACATCAGATCCCACAGGTTAAGGACTTGGTCCTGAGAGACCACTGACCCCCCCCCACTTCAGATGCCAACCACAAGTAGTAGGTCCCCAGATTACCCACAACTTCTGTCCAGTTGGGCTATAAACCTGAGGTTCCCATGATTTTCTCCCCCTTGAATTTGATTATTTGCTAGAACAGCTCACAGAATTCAGGGGAAGACTTATGTTTACCCATTTATTATGTAATAAATGATATGAAAAAAGATACAGATGAACAGTCAGATGAAGAGATACATAGGGGGAGGCCTGGGAGCTCCTATACTGAGTATAGGAGCTTCTGTTCCCATGGATATGGGGTGCATCTCCTGCCTGGTAGGTAAGATGTGTTCACCAAACTGGAAGCTCTCCAAGTCCTATAATTTTGGGATTTTTATAGAAGCTTCATCACGAAGGCATGAATTGATCGTTAATACTACTGCCAGCTCCTCTCCCCTCTCTAGAGAATTGGGAGTGGAGCTGAAAATTCTAAGCCTCTAATCATGGCTTGCCCTTTCTGGTAACCAGACATCATCCAGGAGCCCATGCAGAGTCACCTCATGAAAACAAAAGGCACAGCTATCACCCAGGAAATTCCAAAAGATATAGGAGCTCTGTGTCATTAACTTGGGATGAAAAATCATATATTAGAACAAAGGATGCTCCTAGTGCTTCACTTAGGAAATTACAAGAGTTTTAGGAGCTCTGTGCCAGGAACCAGGGGCAGAGATCAATGTATATATTTTCTATTCTCTTACAACATCTAATGTCAATTTTACATAAAAGTAAAAGCTATTTAGAGATGAGATCATGTATAAATACTCCACTTTAATATTAGCTTAACCTCAGGTAGAAGGGGAAAGGAAGAAAGAATAATTATGTGGTACAGCAGAAAAAAGAATAAAATACAGTTCTAAAAAAGTATAATGCTACTATGTGAATGTCATCCTCTCTGAAATGTGATGTTCTCATTTATCATTGCCTTTTCTATTTCACATGGTTTTGAGAGAATCAGAAGAGATAATATATTCTGGATTGAGAAATATTTTTTAATTTATTATTTTACTTTCCCCCAGTACTATACTGTACTGGCAAAGATACTGAAAGACTTTCATTCAAAGTAGCAAATTACTTTGAAAATAAGGCATCTTGCTATCATTCCTCATATCCTATTGTCATCTATAATGACTAAGAGCTGAAGGATATGGAATTATGCTTCTACCAAAAAGAAAAAAAAATCAATAGTAAGAGTCTTCCTTTTGGAACTGAGAGGACTCTAAGGATATGTGGAGCATAAGAGCTTGTCAATTCATTTTATTTTATTTTTTTAGAATGATGAATGTTGAATGAAATGCCACTGTGTAGGAAACGACCATTGTATAAGTAGTACAATTTCCTTCACCTTTTATTTTTTAGAAAATAATTGAAGTCACATTTCTCTGTGACCAATCCTTCTTTTAGAGTGAGGATTAAAATGTTATTCCATTGTTCACCTGCATGAAAGCAGTTGTCATGCACATTTATAGCAAGTGCCAGAAAGGAAATGGAATATTTCAATACCACAGAGAGTTTCATACTCTGAAGACAGCCATCAGCCATTACATTATGTGAGCAAATCTACTTTCCTTTAAAAATCTATTGGAAATGATGTTATATCACTTTATTTTATCACTATATTGGCAATGTAATTGTATTTGCCTTAACTTAGTTTATATGATGAATTCTGAATCGACATATTTCTAAATTACAATTCAAAAGGTAATATAATACTTGAAGAAAATTCAAATTAATCAGTCAATCATTATAATACATAAAGCTAAGTACAAGTTAATGTATAAAATATGTTTTATATTTGCCATTTGAAAAATGTTTACTAAATCACATCATTCTATGAAACATATATAAAGATATACAGGCATGAAACAGGATACCTAGAAATTTTTTACATCAAGTACAAGTCAAGGAGTATTATAAAAGACAGTTAAAATGAATGCTTCAGGGTTTTTTTTTTTTCAATTTTACTTAAAGGCAGGAAAAAGTATTGTTAATTGTGGTCATAAAATGAGAAAAATATAACGCTAGAAATTTTATGTGCATTTAGTCAGAACATCCCTGTGATGCAGACATTATTAATCCATTGTGTGTGTGAAAGTGTGTGTATCTTGCTCAAAATCAATACTTAGCTACTATTCAAAGCCAAATAGTCAAATCTGATATGCCACTGACGTTCACTCAGAAAAACTATGTATGGATTTGATATTATAGAGTTTATATTTCCTTTTAATGATCATTTTCAGTATGTGTGTGTTTTTTTTATTCTTTGATGTCGTTAGAATGTAATTTATTTTTTAACATATTCATTGGAGTAAACTTGCTTTACAAGTTTGTGTTAGTTTCTGCTGTATAACAAAGTGAATCAGCTATACATATACATATATCCCCGTATCCCCTCCCTCTTGTGTCTCCTCCCCACTCTCCCTATCCCACCCCTCTAGGTGGTCACAAAGCATCGAGCTGATCTCCCTGTGCTATGCAGCTGCTTCCCACTACCTAGCTATTTTACATTTGGTAGTGTATATATGTCCATGGCACTCTCTCACTTTGTCCCAGCTTACCAATCCCCCTCCCCGTGTCCTCAGGTAGATTATCTACCTCTCTGTCTTTCTTCCTGTCCTAGGTTCTTCTGAAATATTTTTTTTATTTTGGTTTTTAGATTCCATATATATGTGTTAGCATATGGTATTTGTTTTTCTCTTTCTGACTTACTTCACTCTGTATGACAGCCTCTGGGTCCATCCACCTCACTACAAATAACTCAATTTCGTTTCTTTTTACGGCTGACTAGTATTCCATTGTATATATGTGCCACATCTTCTTTATCCATTCATCTGTCGATTGACACTTAGGTTGCTTCCATGCCCTGGCTATTGTAAATAGAGCTGCAATGAACATTGCAGTATATGACTCTTTTTGAATTATGGTTTTCTCAGGGTATATGCGCAGTAGTGAGATTGCTGCATCATATGTTAGCTCTATTTTTAGTTTTTTAAGGAACGTCCATACTGTTTTCCATAGTGTCTGTATCAATTTACATTCACACCAGCAGTGCAAGAGGGCTCCCTTTTCTCCACACCCTCTCCAGCATTTATTGTTTGTAGATTTTTTGATGATGGCCATTCTGACTGGTGTAAGGTGATACCTCATTGTAGTTTTGATTTGCATTTCTCTAATGATTAGAGATGTCAAGCACCCTTTCATATGTTTGTTGGCAATCTGTGTATCTTCTTTGGAGAAATGTCTACTTAGGTCTTCTGCCCATTTTGGGATTGGGTTGTTTGTTTTTTTGATATTGAGCTGCATGAGCTGCTTATAAATTTTGGAGATTAATCCTTTGTCAGTTGCTTCATTTGCAAATATTTTCTCCCATTCTGAGGGTTGTCTTTCATCTTCTTTATGGTTTCCTTTGCTGTGCAAAAGCTTTTAAGTTTCATTAAGTCCCATTTGTTTATTTTTGTTTTCATTTCCATTTCTGTAGGAGGTGGGTCAAGAAGGATCTTGCTGTGATTTATGTCATAGAGTGTTCTGTCCATATTTTCCTCTAAGAGATTTATAGTGTCTGGCCTTACATTTAGGTCTTTAATCCATTTTGAGTTTATTATTGTGTATGGTGTTAGGAGGTGTTCTAATTTCATTCTTTTACATGTAGCTGTCCAGTTTTCCTAGAACCACTTATTGAAGAGGCTGTCTTTTCTCCATTGTATATTCTTGCCTCCTTTATCAAAGAGAAGGTGACAATATGTGCCTGGGTTTATCTCTGGGCTTTCTATCCTGTTCCATTGATCTATATTTCTGTTTTTGTGCTAGTGCCATATTGTATTGATTACTCTAGTTTTGTAGTATAGTCTGAAGTCTGGAAGCCTGATTCCTCCAGCTCCGTTTTTCTTTCACAAGATTGCTTTGGCTATTCGGGGTCTTTTGTGTTTCCATACAAATTGTGAAATGTTTGGTTCTACTTCTGTGAAAAATGCCATTGGTAGTTTGATAGGGATTGAATTGGATCTGTAGATTGCTTTGGGTAGAATATGCACTTTCACAATGTTGATTCTTCCAATCCAAGAACCTGGTATATCTCTCCATCTGTTTATATCATCTTTAATTTCTTTCATCAGTGTCTTATAGTTTTCTACATACAGGTCTTTTGTCTCCTTAGGTAGGTTTATTCCTAGGTATTTTATTCTTTTTGTTGCAGTGGTAAATGGGAGTGTTTCCTTAATTTTTCTTTCAGATTTTTCATCATTAGTGTATAGGAATGCAAGAGATTTCTGTGCATTAATTTTGTATCCTGCTACTTTACCAAATTCATTGATACAAACAAAGTAGAGAACGTGGTGGGGTGGTGTCTCTGAGGATTCCTCAGCATCATTGGGAGCATTGATGAATGAATATTAAGAGACAGTTGCCATTGCCAAAGGACTGAATTATCTACATGTTTGCCCAGCTTTATTATTCTCCTAATTAAGCTTTATGGTGAGGATGACTATCTAATTAATCTAATATAACTGGAGAGATGAGTTCTTACCTTTACATTTAGTAAGGTCATTATTATTTTGTTTATTGTTATAAACTTTTGAGAGTAAAATATACAAGTTTAACAAAAGACAAGGAAGACAGTTCCTTTTTTATTGAATTGTAGTTGATTTATATTAGTCTCAGGTGCACAGCACAGTGATTCAATATTTTTACAGACTATACTCCCTTTAAAGTTATTACAAAACAATGGCTATATTTCCCTGTGCTGTACAATGTATCCTTGTTGTTTATCTATTTTATACAAAGTAGTTTGTATCTCTTAATCCCATACCCCCATCTTGTCCTTCCTCACTTCTATATATGTAAGTCCGTTTCTGTTTTATTATATACATTCACTTGTTTTACTTTTTAGATTGCACATATAGTGATAACATACAGTATTTTTCTTTCTCTGTTTGACTTATTTCATGAAGCTTATTATTATTATGTCCATCCCTGTTGTTGCAAAGTGAAGATTTCATTATTATTATAGCTAGGTAATATTCCATTGTGTGTCTGTATGTATATATATATATGACATGTCTGTGTATATATATATATATATATAGACATGTCTATATATATATATATACTACTCATAAAAGAATGAAATTTTGCGATTTGCAACAACATGGATGGACCTAGAGATTATCATCTAAGTAAGTAAGTTAGTTAGATTATCATCTAAGTAAGTAAGTTAGAGAGAGAAAGACAAATAGCATATGATAACACATATGTGGAATCTAAAAAAAAAAAAATGAACAAACAAAAATGATACAAATGAACTTATTTACAAAACAGAAAGAGACTCACAGGCATAGAAAACAAATTTATGGGTACCAAAGTGGAAAGGTGGGGGAGGAACAAATTAGGAGCTTGAGGATTAATAGAAACACTACTATATATAAAATAAACAACAAAGATCTACTGTATAGCACAGGGAACTATATTCAATATTTTGTAATAAGTGGTAATAGAAAAGAATCTGAAAAATAATATATATATATATATATTTATAAAAGACTATATAGGGCTTCCCTGGTGGCGTAGTGGTTGAGAGTCCGCCTGCCGATGCAGGGGACACGGGTTCGTGCCCCGGTCCGGGAGGATCCCACATGCCGCTGGGCGGCTGTGCCCGTGAGCCATGGCCGCTGAGCCTGCGCGTCCGGAACCTGTTGCTCCGCAGCGGGAGAGGCCACAACAGTGAGAGGCCCGTGTACCGCAAAAAAAACAAAAACAAACAAAAAAAAAGTAAAGAATATATATGAGAAGACATATATATATATATATATATATATATATATATGTACTTTGCTGTGCACCTGAAACTAACAGAACATTGTAAATCAACTACATTTCAATAAAAGAGAACCATAAATTCAGAAAACTGCACTTGCATAGAATGTCTCAAAAGACCAGTGCAAAATTTAGTAAATGCAGCAAATTCCCAATAAGATACATTTGAAAGTTTATTCAAATTTATTTTAAAGTTTCAGCTTTGAGAATTTTTCCACAATTAACTTCTAATTTTATTTTTCTTTCAATTAGAAGCACTAAAGTAAACTTTTAATTTTATAATTTTGTTTCAATAAGAATAATGTTGCTAGATAAAATACAGAACTCTTGTGTAAATTTGAATTTCAGATAAAAAGTGAATTTTTTTAGTATAAGTATATACCATGCAATATTTGAGACATGCTCAGAGTGGAGAAGTATTCATTGTTTATCTGAATTTCAAATTTATCTGAACCTCTCATATTTCTATTTGCTAAATTTAGAAACTGTAAATCAGAGGGGCTGAAACAAAGAAACAAATTAATACCCATTCAAAATTTTTAAATAATTGGAAAATACATGCAAATGAACTTTCATTTTTTTTCTAAGTTTTTAGTATCTATACTACCGACGTCTACATGCTACATAAAACTGTTCAAAAACCTTTGGGGTGCTGTATAGACTATTTGGTAAATGGTGCCAAGGCAAATTTTTATATCTATGGAAAAATACATCTACTACTCTTCATATGAAAAAAATTAATATGTTTTAGAGGCTAAACTGTGGAAAGTCACATTTTACTTATTAGAATAACTTAGAGAAAGCTCTATTCATCTTAGGGTTGGAAAATAGTTTTAACCAATTCATAACAAAAGGAAATAAAAAGTTGGTGATTTTGAGAGCATTAATATTAAAAGTATCATATTACTTTTACAACACCATAATAAGAATAATTGGGCAAGCCGTGAGTGGATATTTGCAAGAAAAATAAATTATTATATTTATATGCAAAATACATAAGCATCTCCGCCATTTCAACTGGTAAAAGGACAAACAAGCCAAGCAAATAATTGCCAAATGTCATGAAGAAGCATTTCACAGGAAAGGAATCACATGTGGCCCGTAAACCCATGAAAAAGATGCTCAATCTTGTAAATAATCTAAAAAACTCATTAAAATTCAACATTTTATACCCAATAGCCTGATAAAAAGTAAAAAGTCTGGCAATGCCAAATCTTGGCAAAAATAATGCAGACTCTTCTCATAAAAGCATAAATTGGTACCACCATTTGTAAATCATTTTAATAGTAGCTTTTAAATAAATGATACATTTTATTTGATTCATTGATTTTATTTCTCCCTATGCATCCTAAAATAATTATTTACATATGTGTAAAAGAGATGTAGAAGAATGTTTACTGCAGCATTGTCTTACAATAACAATAAAAACTATTGACACTTTTTAAATTAAGCAGTATAATGGAAAAATGAATTATGGTAGTACAGAAACAATATAGCAGTGAAAATGAATATATTAGACAAGTCAATGTATAAATTATGAAAACATATTGATAAAAAGAAATTGTAAAATATATCATAGTATTTATATAAGGTATATTTTACAGATACTTACATGATTGGTAATAATGTAAAACCATGTAAGGAATGGCAGATACCATATTCAAGAGCGTGTTTACTTATCTCTGGGAGATGAGGGAGGAGTAAGGAGGTTATTTAAACTTACCTGTATTTTTTATTGATTGTATTCAAATGCTAAGTTTTAAGAAGCAACTGAAAGTAGCTGTTAATGCTCTGGAATTAGATGATTGCATTCAAATTCTAGCTTGCCATTTGCTAGCTGTATGACCTTAGATGTTATTTAATTTCCCTGTGATATTTCCTCATTTATAAAGGGGGTTGGTAATAGTGTATTCCTTATAAGGTTGTTATGAATACTACACGAGTTAATATTTAAAAATTGCATAACAACCGTATGTTGGTGTTTGAGAAGGTAAAATTAATGAGATGGGTGTTGTGTATTTGGTTGTTAACTAAATAGTTCTTATAAAAATAATTTATGTGATTATTATAATGGCAGTTTTAAAGCAGTTATGTGACCAAGAACAATTTAACAAACAAAAGAAAAAACAAGTGTCCATTTCTTAAAAGAATCTTGGCTATAAAAAAGAAAAGTGGTAACTCTACGGCCGTGTGGCCATGAGAGGAGTTCTGCTTCTATACAAAACCAGACCAAGGTGAAAGGTTGAGTGGACAATTCTGGAGAGAAGGAGTGAGACTAAGGCCAGCTACTAAAATTTGGGAGCTGGTTTAATCTTGAGCCTAATTAAAGTCTTATTTTTGGTGAGGCCTAGGGGTACTTCTTAGGAAAGAGCCAAGGGAAAAAATAAACAGAAAATTTTAAATTTTATTAATTCAGGAAAAGAATGACAGAGTTCCTAACCACACACCTCTGTTTCTTGGGCAATAGGATGTGTGATTAATTTCTGACAACCGCAAAGGAGATCCTTGAGGACAGTCGTTAAAATCTAAAGGGAGAAGTAATAGTGATGAATTAGGGTCAATAGATAGTGGCATCTCAAAATCACTGTTTTATATCTTCCATCAGAATTATAGAACATAGCATTGAGAAGTAAATAGTAAAGACCAACTGATGAAACTGTCTATATATTTGCTTTATTGAGGAGCATATAGAGTGAAGATTGGAGTGGGGGCTCTGGTATTGAAACTCCAGGGTTCCCATTAAGACTCTATTCTTTGCCAAGGCATTTAAAGTGTCTGGATTTCTGTTACAATATCAGTAGAATGGGCACAATAATAAAGCTTACATCACAGAGTTGTGTTAAAGTACCTAGAAGAAGTAACTAAAACATAGCTAACGTATGATAAATGCTATCTATCATAATTACTTCTATTATTATTACTATTGGGTACTATGGTCAAATTCTGAATCTATGCCTCAGATTATTCTTTATGAACGAAGATTGTTTTAGTTTAGGTTTAATAAAGTATGCACAGATATAAAGAATAAACTACCTCAATATAGAAGTCTGTATGCATAAATCATACTGATTTCAGGATAGCAGTTTCCTTGGAGAATGGAAGAGATTAAATGGACTAGAGGAAGTTCAAATGTATCTGTATCACTTTATATTTCTAACCTTTTTTTTAAAGTCTGAAAATACATTTTTAGGTATAAAAAATTTCTAATAATAGTCACCTTTTTCAGCATTTTCCATTTGTCAGCACTGTGCTAAATTCTTTGCATTATGCATTCATTGTTCTTTATATCTTATGCCTAGTTTATATATATTGTTTCTGCTTAATATTTAATAGGAACATTTAAAAATCAAGTGATGAAAGAAAATAAGAGGAAAGTGAGAATATTCTTTTTCAGAATATTTTTTGAGCAAAAGCTGCAAGACACTGCCCTTTGGGACACTTTGAACGAACTGCTTGGCAACATTTTTGTATAGTGAAAGCACATTGCGGCAGAATGCCGGGATGTTGCTTGATCAAGAGGTTGTAATCATAGCCAAGGAATAAATTGAGAACTGGTTAAGGCTTGATAAACCTAGAGAGTTGGAGAGTATTTGTTTTACAGTTTCACAGAGAAGATGCTGATAGATCCTTTAGAAAGTACAGTTCTCCAAATCAGACTACCTTAGGGAAATACCAACCTGAATTAGGAAGAAAAAGTAGTTGTTTTTGACAAAAATTATAATAATGATAAGTTTTCTTGAATGAGAACTAGTTTTATTACTATTAATTAGTACTGATGCAACATGCAATGGTTATGGCCACTAAAGTCTCTTTTGGAAATAGAGCAAAATATATGTGTAGCAAAACAGATCTTTGTTAAATGAATTTGCATTCATGTTGCACCTAATGTTAATGCTATATATCATTTTTACCGTCTTGTTTTGATTACCAATTTCCTTAGTATGACCTTTACAAAATTTTATTAACTAGAAAAATAACAATAACTGAAATCTATTGAGTCCATGCAATGGACTAGAAGCTCTGCTAGTACTTTATACAGTTTAACACTGTTCAACACAAGTTTTCATGCCTCCCCCTCCACATTTCACAAATTAGAAAATGCAGGCTTAGCTAGCAAGTTACTGTTAAATAAAAGAAAAATATGTCAGTTCCAGAACTGTCTATATCAAATTCAATGTTTTTTTCACTACTTTTCAGTGGCAGTCACTTTTCATTTCATAGAAAAGCACAAACTAACAGAGCTAAAATATATGACATTTGATTCTAAAGCATACTATTTGTGTACAATTTCCTATTATTCTCACATATGCTGCACAACATCACTTTCTCTAAGAATCCCACATCAAAAAGTGTTTTGTAGTTTTGCTAAATAATTTTATGTATGATTTTATCATTTGTTTCTCAAACAACCCTGAGACATGGCTTGTACAATTATTGTAATTTTGTGAAGAAATTCAGAAGTGTACTCAGCTTGCCCAAAGTCACAGAGCTAGTATATGTTTAGAATTTGAACCCAGAACTTTTGATTTCCACAGCAAGTAAATTTCCACAACTGTCAGTTGTTTTTCTAACATCAAAGAAATGTAATGTGCTTGGAATTTGACAAATACATTGATATCTTACCATTAGACTGATCATCTTATACCTGTGCTAATACTATATCTTCTCTTTCTACCTCTCAGATATCAAAAGGCTAGTTATTTTGTTTATTTATTATTTTGGAAATTTTTAATTTTTAACTTTTCTAAAAAAAGTTGTGACTCAAGATATACAGTGCACAGCCTTTGTTAAAATCTGATGCAAACTCGACAAAAGATTTAGTCTCAACACCATTTTCCCAAAGAAATACAATAAGAAGACTGTGGAGATTCATAGGAGAGGTCATATTACACAGAACATAATTTTTTAGTAGAAACTGTTAAACTACTGGGCACTACTTCTTCCTTTTTATTTCTACCTACCACCCACCATAGCCTCCTTACCTCTTCTTTAGCAAGCAGAAGAAAAAAAAAAGAACATAAAACAGCTTCACTAAAGGCATGCAGAACTTGGCCCTGGGTATGGATACTGATGTGGCCAATTGGCTGGCTCTATCCCTCTCAGCTGAACTCCAGGAGCCACTGGGTTTGGAAGACTTACCCACCAGATAGAATCTATACCAACCTGAGCCCTGGAAACAAGCAGACCCCACTGCAGACTCAGTGACAGCCTTTTAACTGGCTCCAACTCATCTAGACTGCAGTTCTAGAGGTAATCCCATCACCCTGGGGATCTGAGAGGAGAAGGCCTTTGCCTGCTAAAACCACTGTGTAAAGACTAGAAGAGATGTTTGCTACTTCAAATGCACAGACACCATAAGGCTACATGGATCACGAAGAATAAGGTAAATATGATACCGTGAAACTAATAAAGTTTGAGTAACCTACACTTAAAGAAATTATGATTGGCCTGGCAAAAATTCAAAATAATTATCTTAAAGAAACTGAATAAAATGCAAGAGAACACAGATAGACAACTAAACAGAATCAGGAAACAATGCATGAACAAAATGAGAAATTTAATAAAGAAATAGAAACCATAAAAGGCCAAACAAAAATCCTGGAGCTAAAGAATTAAATGGCAGAACTGAAAAATTCAATAAATTCAACAGACTTGATCATGCAAAAAATATAATCAACCAACTTGAAGACAGATCACCTGAAGTTAGCCATTTAGGGGTACTAAAATCAAAAAGAATAAAAAAGAGTGAAGAAAACCTACATGAGTCATGGGACACTATCAAGAGAATGAATAATGCAGTTTGGTACTTTTGTAACATTCTGCATTCCATCCTAAAATCCTCAAACTTCTAAATGATTTTTTTTTAATTACATATTTCAGGGTTGTATCTTTGTGCTGTGAAGTTTTATGGGTTTTTTGACAATGCTTAATGCTTTGTATTTACCACTATAATGTCATACAGAACAGTTTTGCTGTTCTAAAAACCCATTCTATTCAATTCCCCTTCAATACAACTCTCACTCAAACTCTTGGCAAATGTAAATCTTTTCACCATTGCTATAGATTTACTTTTTATAGAATGCTGTATAATTGGAAGCATATAGTATGTAGCTTTTTAAGACTGGCTTCATTAACTTACTAATATACATTTTAAGATTCATCAATTTCTTTTGTTGCTTGCTTTTTTTAAAAAAATCTTTTGCTAAATATCCCACTGAATAGATATACCACAGTTTGTGTACATATTCACCTATTGAACAGCTGATTCCAGCTTTGGTGATTATGAATAAAGTTGCTATATACCTTTTCATACATGTTTTACATGGCTGTAAGTTTTACAATTAATTGTGTAAATATCTAGGAGTGTGATTGTAGATCATATGGTAAGATGATTATATATTCTTAGTACTGCTGTAACGATTAGCACAAACTTGGAATCTTAAAACATCAAAAACTTATTTTCTCACAATACTGGAAACCAGAAGTCTAAAGTCAATATGTCAGCAGGATAGGGTTCCTTCCAAAGTCTCTGAGAATCTGTTCAGTTCCACTCTCCTAACTTTTGGTGGCTGCTGGCACATCTTGATATTCATCGGCATGTGGATACATCACTCCAGTCTCTGCCTCTGTCTTCATATAGCTTTTCCCTTTAAGTATCTCTGTGTCTTTTCCTCTTGCGTCTCCCATAAGGGCACTCACAATTGGATGTAGGGTCCATCCTAAATCCAGGATGATCTCATCTTGAGATCCTTAGTTTAATACATCTGCAAAGGACTAATTTCCAAACAAGATATATTCTCAGGTACAAAAGGTTAGGACTTAGAGATATTTCTTCTCATATTCCTGCACCATATGTTAAAGAAGTTATTATTCTCAAATATCTTTGTGTCCATCCCATGTGCAGAATACACTCACCCAAACCAAACATCCCCCAAATTCTCAAAATATTATTACAGGCTTTCCTTGGTGGAGCAGTGGTTGAGAGTCCTCCTGCCAATGCAGGGGACACGGGGTCGTGCCCTGGTCCGGGAAGATCCCACATGCCGCTGAGCAGCTGGGCCCGTGAGCCATGGCCGCTGAGCCTGCGTGTCCGGAGCCTGTGCTCCGCAACGGAAGAGGCCACAATAGTGAGAGGCCCGCGTACAGCAAAAAAAAAAAAATATATATATATATATATATATATATATATATTATTACAGCATCAACTCTAAATCTAAAGTCTCATATAAATCCTAAATCTCATCTGTTAAATTATCTTAAATCATATAAATCAGGTATGAGTGAGACTTTGAGTATGATGACTCCTGGGGCAAAAATCCTCTTTGTCTGTGGAGCTGACGAGCTAATAAAATGGTTACCTGCTTCCAGATACAATGGTGAGGCAGGCATGACATGGTAATTCTTCATATTCCAAAAGGGAGAAAGTGGGCATGTTATTCCTAGTGTAGGGGGGGAGACATAAAACAAAAATAAAAGCAAAATACTTGTGGGAAAGGAAAAAGGAATAAGGAGTGACTTAAGAAAGTAAAATAGTAACAACAAAAATAGAACAGTCAACCAGATGAAATTGGGACAAGATTGAGCTTATTATGGTAAATAATTGTATCATACTATTAAATAAAATGTAAAATGATCTAGTCATAGGCCAGAGTCAATAAAATTAAATATACCTGACTGTATTTCTTACAGTAATAAGATATTTAGAATGATTATATAGATGAAAATCTAACTTCAATGTATGTAGGAGCACAAGCGGATCTGGAGGCATGCAACTTAATTGAAGCTTGTATGTCACCTTCAATGTCTACTTACTTAAAGATGTCAGTTTTAACTAACAAATGTCATAGAATATTTTTATGCTAAATCCACCCACAAAGAAATGTTGAACAGGTGTCTGAGTGCTGCACACATTGCTATGTCTTTTTAGGTGAACATCTTTTTCTTCATGATTAGAGAATTAAACAGTCTCATTATTATGGATTAAGAGTAGGATTGATGTAGAGGCTGGCTGGTTAAAATGGAGGAAAATTTCAGAATTAATTAGGGCTGTCATTTGTTTTTTGTACGTTGGAAGAGTGGGAAAAAAAGCCCAGGTGTCCATTTAATAAGAATAACATTTTACCCATCAACTAAGAATGGTTGTCTTCTGTAATTAGTAGAATACAAGCATGAACATGTGATATTCAAATTATTCTAAAACTGAGAGCTAAATTGTGTGATTATTCTTAAGAATATCATACAAAAAGAAGCACTTGTTTTCTGTATTCCTTTTTATCCTTGAATCCTTTTTGTATTTATCATTGTTTTTCCCTTTTACAAGCTGCATCAAAATCATTAGAAAACAAGCAGCCTTTTCTTTAACACAAGATGAAGAATCACTGACAATCAATACAATTGGTCAATATTTTGTTTTTTGTATAACTTTACAAATGAAATGTACTTTAATTTTTCATAATATAACATATATATGTGATACCTTGGCATTGCTAATATGTTTTTGTACATAGGTACCTGAAAATGTACATTTTAGAATGTAAAATCAGGAACAAATACATGGAAATATGTAGTTTTTTTTATATGTTATGTTTAAAACTTTCTCAAAGTACATTAAATTAAAGTTTGAAGTTGATATTAACATTCCTTCCTGTAAACTTCAATAAGGGTAGAGAAACAAAATATCCTGGTTTAAAAAATCAAAACAAATCAGTAACAAAACAAGGAAATTGCTAATAATATTTCTGCATATGAATGGTTTTTACAAAGAAAACATTGACATAGCCAGGTTAAAATTTCCTTGATTTAGACTGAGTAGAAAGGAAAGCAAATTATTTTGATAGATGCTCTGATGATTTCTTCTCCTTAATAAGTTCCTTTGATTCTAATGCTTCTTGTTTGATTTTACTCCTCTCCCTGCTCCTTGTACATGGAGAAAACAGTGGCTTTCCATAACTCTGTGATAGCAGAGGAGAGAGGCATCCACATATCAATGTCTGGTCCACTGGTTCCTTCTAGTATCCACTGTGGAGGGGCTGGTTTGAGTTGCTCCCTGGTTAGGAAGAGCTGAGATAAGACTGCTCCTTTCCTGGATGAGATACTAATTGCTCTTGAAGCCCTTGGCTGCTTTAACTCATGATCTGGTCATTCTTTTGTCTTGCTTAAGGCCCACTAGGCCTCTATAAAAACCTCTGAGACATTTTAGGTCTCCTTCCCCCCAAGCTCTCTAAGCCTCTTTTACATTCTCTCCACAGGCTCTGGCCCAGGATTTCTATGCCACATCCTCTGCTGTGGTATCAACTCACTGACTACTAGGATTGGTGGTGGCGATTTAAGGACATTTAGATCTTACTGACAGGCTTTCAATTAGGCTGACCTCTGTTAATCATCAAGGAAATGTAACAGATCATGTGTGCTGATGCACTTCAAGCAAGGTTAGTGAAGTTTGGGACTATTAAATAATCCCTGTCTCTGCTTATTCACTCTATACTATCCTCTTTACTTGCTGAGACCACCCCCTGTCAGTGCAAGACCTCCCCAGTTGAAAGGTTTCTTCCCAGTCTCAAAAGGAAAGCAGGGCAGTAAGAGCCTTTCTTGGTATTTCTCTTCACTCATCAACATACCAAACACCTCCTCAAATTCATCAGCATAGGGAGTGTTCAATCTTAATCTTGTTGCTTTCCTCTCCTACCTCAGACTCTTATTTTCTTGTTTTTCTTCCTTCCACAGGTCAGCAAAATTCTTAATTTATCTTGAGTCTTTGAATTTCTTCCTACACTACAAAATAGTTTGTAATCCGGTTGGTTGTCCAGGTCTCACTCTTGGTTTGTTACTACATGTTAAAGGATAAATTTACTTTTCTCTTATAAATAATTTACCAGGCTTTCCAGAATATTATATTACTGCAAAATTAAGAATCCAAATTTTATGTCTTTCTTTATCTATTTCTGATATAAGAGTTCTAATTTTTAACCATCTCTCCCCCACCCCTTGGAAGAGCACACTCCATTGCCTAGACAGAAACTCTGGCCAAATAGAATTCTATGAACAAAAAAACAGCAAAAAGACAGAAATGCATTCAGATATTTCATATGTCTTATAAGAAACAAAAATGAAGTGGAAGGACAGCCCTATCACACATGCAAAGAAAATACAAAAAAAAATTAAGGATCTAAACCCCACTCTATCACTAATATTCTTCTAAGGCTATTTATTTTTCATATGAGGAGAGTTATCATGACCTTCTTTTCTGAGCATCCTCAACTATTGTCCTTTTGATGATTTTCCAAGTATTTATTCATCCTGTATACATTACTCTGTGTGTACTGAAATTCTCCAAATGCACTATAAAATTATTAACCACAATCATAAATAATGCAACCCAGCTTTGTATAAGTATGTGACACAAAACAATTGCATTTTTACATATTTTTGCATAGTGAGTTCAAATGGCATAGATTCAATTATTTTTTCTAATACTACCTATTTGACTTTGAGGCACAAAAAGTAACCTCTTGGGTCCTCAGGTTCTTTACAATATTATAACAATAATTATACTGTTTTATTTTTTATGTAGTTAAGAATTCTATGAAGTGACGCATGCAAAGGACATTTTATTGAAACTGAAGATGCTTTAATAGCCTGTTGAATGTTACTGAATTTGATTTTCTTTTCTTTCACTGTTAGTAACTGTCACTGGGAGGGAATACTATATAGGACAGTCCGGCTAAATTTAATTTTGTTATCTTAGACTTATCATTCCTTATCTATATATTTTATGATATATTGATAGATTTGACGCAGGTATGCTAGAATAATCTCTCATTTACTTTCACTGGCAAATATATTAGCACTTATACATGTAATAAATGACATGGCTGAGTATGAACTGAGGAGAGAATTCTATGTCTAGAGACCTACTTATAATTTGACAATAATACATTGTTTCTGGTGGCACTAATGAATGGTTTTCTTGACCATATTTAACTGATATTTTTTTTTTGCAGTACGCGGGCCTTTCACTGTTGTGGCCTCTCCCGTTGTGGAGCACAGGCTCCAGACGCGCAGGCTCAGTGGCCATGGCTCACGGGCCCAGCCCCTCCGCGGCATGTGGGATCTTCCCGGACCGGGGCACAAACCCATGTCCCCTGCATCGGCAGACGGACTCTCAACCACTGCGCCACCAGGGAAGCCCCAAACTGATTTTTTTTGTTTGTTTGCTTAGATATTTTCACTTAAAACAAAAGGTATAGAAAAGTGATCAATATGGAAGAAGAAAAAGAAAGAAAAAAATTTTGTGTTTTTTTAACCCTGTGACTATGGAGAAGCTGGAAGTGGAAATATTATTAATCTGTAATAATTTCACATAAACCATTTTAGGGGAGTGCAATTATTCAATAATTTGTGAGGATTAAGATACTAATTTCTTTTTATCTGTGGGGGGCATAAGGGGAGGTTACTGGTTTTAACTCCAACATGTAAAGACCTAGATGTCATAATTTTCATCCTAACAATGAGAAAAAGAGGGAAACACTAAAAATCAATGACTTTTCTTAGACCCATTCAAGAACTGAGATTGTAAATCACTACCCAAACTCTAGAGACACAGATGAATGCAGAGAATCAAAGCTGCAATATGTTTAGCAAAATTAATACAAAAATTATTATACACTACAAAAAAGATCTATCCCGTTAATGCAATTAATTTCAATGTTTAAAGTGCAATAAATGTAACCCAGTATGTCAATAAGCTAAAGAATAAAACTCATATGAACATATTAATTGAGGTTGAAAAAACATTTGACAAAATACAATCCTTATTCCTGTTAAACACTCTCTGCAAAATAGGAATAGAAGTTAATTTCCTTAATTTGATAAAGGGCATCTACTAAAATTTTACAGCTACCATTACAGTTTGAGTTGACAGACTGGAGAAGTTTTCCTAAATTCAGAAAAAAATGCAAGGATGTTTTCTCTCATCATTACTAACTAACATCATACTGCAATTCCTTGAAACTATACGAACTGGAAAAAGAGAAATAATTGTTTCAGTTTATTTTGTTTTGCAAATGACATGAGCATCTATGTAGAAAACTCCCAAAGAATCTACCCAAAAAATACTGGAAAATAAGTCAGTATAGCAAGTCACAGCATGCAAAACCAATATACAAAAGTCATTTCCTTTCAAATAAACCAGTATTAAACAACAGAATTTTTAAAAATACTATATAAAATTACCAATAAAATACTGAGATATAAATATAAAAAATAGTACATATAGGATAGATCTACAAAATGCAGATTAAAGTAATAAGGAATTCTAAACAGATTGAGAAATATCCCATGTTCATGCATTGGAGTACTCAATATTATAAGATGTCAATCTTCTAGAATTTGATTAATAGATTGAATCCTATATCAACTAAAATCCTAGTGACCTATTTTGTAGAACTCTACAAAATGTTCTAAAATGTACAAAGAAGGACAAAAGACCTAGTATAGCTTAATATTGAAAAATAACATAGTTGAAGGACTCACAATACCAGATTTCAAGATTTACTTTAAAGTTACAGTACACAGACAAAGTTGTATTAGCAAAATAACAGACACCTAGATCAATGGAACAGAATAGAAAGTCAAGAAATAAGACTAATGATAGACAAATTGTATCACACATTTGTCAAAATTCATAGAACATTACAGCACCAAGAGTAAACCATAGTATATGCAAATTAAAAAAAAATATTTAGGGCATTGAAGTATCACAGGACAGAATGCAGATTTAACAAATGGATCTTTTTTACAAATATATGAAATGACCTCACTGAAAGGAGAGAAAAAGATGCTAATCTAAGTAACTTTGAAAATAAATTTAGTCTGTAAAACTAAAGGAAAAATAAATTGCACGTAAACACTGTTCCGTAGTTGATAAAATTGATTTCAATGAGGGTATGGGTTAACAATCCTGAAAACACTATTCATGTACTCTGGAATTGAAACATTAAGTAAAAGAATCAGAATTTATCACTGTTGGAGTCTGGCGTTACAGACAAACAAGGGACTAAGCCATGTATAATACATGTGTTAAGAGATTAGAGGTCAAGACATCATTATGAACCCATGTTTAGCTTAATATCAATACAGGTGGATACACACATTATTACGTAGATAGAGAGATAGATAGATAATATGTACATTCATGGGTCAGTATATACACATATATATTTTTTATCTGTCAATTAAGAGGGCCTAGAATCTATGGCCCCAGTAATAATGAGCACATCTATTTTCTAGATCTTGATTTCTAATACCTTTCTTCAATTAAAGGAGCCAAGGCTGTTTGGAGAAATAGCTGATTCTCAGAATGGAGTAATAAATATGCATGATGAACCTGGGACACCTTAGAGTACCAGAAAATAAGAGCAAGGTTAAAAACAGAAAACACACACACACACATAGATACACATATACACACAATGATAGGGATATATAAAAGGGACCCAGGGTCCAACTACAGAATTCCCATCGACCAAAGCTGGAAAAATCTGATTTTTTAAAAGTATTATTGAATCATAACCTAAAATATAAATTGATACCTATGAGTCCACACTTACATAATAAATAAATGATTGACAAATATTTTGTGCAAAGTAATTCTAAATTTATATAGTTACTTCACCCTCATAATGGTGATGGTTAACTCCCCATTCCTTAAGTGTAGGTTGTGCAGAGTGACTTCCTTCCTAAGAGTACAGTGGGGAAAGGGGGAAAAAAGTAACTTTACTCTGTTGAAACTTAACCAATATTAGTCAGGTGACCAAGGTTAGCATCAACAATGACTGCATGTTGATAATATGTACCCTTGATATATTGTGAAGATGACACTTTTTCTCTGAGATACCCCTCTCAAAAACCCCAGTCTAACCAAGAAAAAACAGAAAAAAAAAAATGAGAGAGGCATCCTACAAAATATCTGACCAGCATTCCTCAAGACTGCCAGGATCATCAAAAACGAGGAAAATCTAAGAAAATGTCACAGCCAACAGGAGCACAAGGAGCCAAAACAACGAAATGTAACATGGTATCCTGGATGGGATTCTAGAACAGAAAAAAGAACATTGGGCTAAAAACTAAGGAAATCTACTTAAAGTATGGACTTTAGTTAACAACAATATATTAATATTGGTTCATCTATTGTGACAAATATATGTACTATACTGAAATAAAATGTTAATAGGGGAAACTGGGTATGGGTATATGAGAACTCTCTGCCTTCATAACATTTTTTATAAAACTATTCTAAAATAAAATATTCATTTAAAAATTAAATAACAAAGCCAAACCAAAAAAACATCCCACACTTTAGCTTCTCCTTTCAGACAGAGATACTGGACACATATGACTCTCCTTCCTGAAACCTTATTGAGACTAAAATGTAAAAATAGATAAGAATCAACCTATAACAGGGAATTTCTTCAAATGATAAGTTAGATGGAGCATATTTATTGGCTGAAATTCATAGAAATTTACTGTTTAATGTAAGCTATGAGGATGTGCAAGAGAAATTGCAATGCAGTCCTTGCACTGACACCCTAACGTGGTCTTGGCTCTGATTCATCAAGTACAAAATTGTACAAGCGTAAAAGTTAGGAATGAAAACACAGCTCACCTCCAATCCCTTTCTTCCACTCATTCGTTATACAGAATCGAGACAATGAGAATTGACATTCAGGAAAACTAGCAATGCATTTTTCTTTAATGCAATTGATTAAAGAATCTGGAGAAAGCTGAAGATCTAGTGTAGATTTTGTCTCCTAGAGAAAAACCTTCCTCATTCCAGCACTTAGAAAATTGACTTCCTTACAGAAGTCTCTCAACTAAAGCATCATAATTGAAGACGCTCAACTAAATGTAACATATCGCATTCTATCATTCCTTGAGCTCCTTGTCAAATTCTGACCTATAGTAGTGATTAATCACTATTATAAATCTCTGTCTTTATCCTCTGACTTTAAAGGAGCAAATGATAGGATTGCAATTTGTGGCTTTCTTGTGGTTGAATGTGGCCCCTGTCACTGGTTCTAGACAATTAGCACCACTTCCAGGTTGCAGCATTTAACTGTTGACAGAGGAGTCATTACTGCTATCTTTCTTTCTGCCATGATGACCAATAAAAATCCAAATAGTAACTGCTGTGGCAGCACTAGTCCCAAAGTGAGGACAATTTAAAACAAACCTTAGACAGAAACTCCAGACGGAAATTTAACACGAGCAGGGAATAAATCTTTGTGTCAAGCCACTAAAATTAATGCTTCTCACTACAGCATAATTTAGCTTACTTCTCTTGATGCACCACCTATGGAAAAATATATCAAGAAACAATCCTACTAATCAGACAGCACAGGAAACCCAGCCAATTATCCATTTCCTCTCTTTTAAATATAAATATCGATGATAATAATTAGGCTTGTGTAAGAAAAACATATCAAAAGGAAGATAATTTCAAAAATAAAGAACATAAGTGATTTAATAAGCATTGTAGGAAATGAAGAAAAAAATAACAATACAAATAAAAACCCCTAACAAATATGCTAAAAATATCTGAGAGGAATTATATCCTTAAAATAAAAAAAATTATGCCATATAGAGTATAAACGATATGAAAGAGCCTTTTTAGATTAAAACCATGATGAAAAAATATTGGAAAATAAACACCAACAAAATATATTGGAAACCTTGAAAATATGTTCAGATACTTGTACAGCCTTTATAGCAAACATGGCAAAGAAATTAAAATTACAGAAAGGTTAAGAGACAAAGAGGTTCAATCTAAATTTGATCATTATAGTAATATGGAGAAATCTTGGGAGTCTACTTTTACAATAAAATTGAATTTCAAATCTAAGTGTTTCACTCTCTTCAACTTTAATAATTCATATGTTGCTCAGCACTATTTTTGTCATGGGGAGTTTTTTCTATTTTTCTTTTCTTTCTTTTCCTTCCTCCCTCCCTCCTTCCTTCCCATGCTTCCCTCTCCTCCTCTCCCCCTTTTCCTTGTGCATTATGATAATATGGAGAAATCTCAGAAGGAGTCTTATTTTTACATTAAAATTGCATTTCATATCTGTTTCACTCTGCAACTTTAATAGTTTATATGTTGCCCAGCACTAGTTTTTGTCAAAGGAGTTTTTGTTATTTTTCTTTTTTCTTCTTTCCTTCCTTCCTCCCTCCCTCCCTCCCTCATGTCCTTCCTTCCTTCCACCTTTCCTTCCTTCCTTTCCTCCTTTATTCCTTTCCTCCTTCCTTCCTTTCCTCCTTCCTTCCTCCCTCTCTCCTTCCTTCCCTTTCCTTCTAACCCCCTCCTCTCCCCTCCCCTTCCCTCCCCTTTTCTTTCTTTCTTTCTTCCTCCCTCCCTCCCTCTCTCTCTTTTTCTTCCTCCCTCCCTCCCTTCCTTCCTTTCTTTCTTTTTTCATAGTACCTATCCACTGAGTTTGGAAAACATGTTCCTCATGTTTACAAAGCATGGGCAAACGTGTCCTCCATGGAATCAAACACAGAAACCCCGAGATTTTTTTTCTCTTTAACTAGTTTGGAAATAATGCCAAATTAAAAAAAAAAAAGTAACAGGTAAATGTAAAGGAAGAAAACACAGATAAATATCTTATTCTCTTTTAATTATCAATTACAATTAAATAAAACTTGACTAATAAAATTTATCAAATATAATTGAGGTGGAAAATTCAAAACAAAGGCTGTTTTCTAGTCAGGAATATATGTACCTGAGCAATTAGCCCAAAACAATGACATCTTTATTACCTTTATCTACTGAAATTAATTAAACCCTTTAAGCTTAAATGAGTAGTTGTAATTTAAAAATGTATTTTCCACATGTGAATTATCTCTGAGAATATTATGTCTTATGTAAATTTCACTTCTAGAAATCAGGAAAATGAGGACATAATTGTAACAACAGTGGTCATAATATAGATGCTGTAATGTATGCATTTTAATATTGAAAGACATATTTACCTGCCATTTGTAGCCATGTTATCTTTCCATCTTCCTGTCTCTTTAATACTAGTCTTGGCAGGTACTAGAAGGCTCATTGAGATTTCCTGTGGTTTATGACCCAAGTTGACAACTGTGACTTCTTTTTTGTGGCATTCTGATGGTTATGTCATATAAGAATCACCTTATATCATTTGAGAAGGTGCTGACACAGAGCTCCGGTTTGATGGATGAACTGAGCTGCCACTATTCTCGTCAGAGGTAAGCAGCAAGTTTTAGAGTAAATTATTGGAGGAAGATACAGTGACGGGGAGAAAAAGAAAGTAATGTGTGTTGCATGTAGACTGACAAAATGATTTGCTTACAATGCCAAGCTGGCATAGCTGAGAACAGCAGTGAGGGAAAAAATGTCTCGTCAACATTTAAATAGCTGATCATAGAACCAACTTGACAGGCCATTTGTAAGTGGAAATTATAGAGCAGAACTGTAAGCTATGGGGGTCACTCGGCCCTCACTTGCACTTTTCATATTTCAGGTTTACATAAAGCACAAAATAAAAGAAATGAAATTGTTTTATGTTTTGATACCAGTGATTCTCAAACTGTGTTCCCCAGTAATAGCATTAATGTGAGAACTTGTTAGAAGTGCAGCTTTTCAGACCCCACTCCAGATGTACTGATTCAGAAACTCTAGGGTGGGTTTAGCCATCTATGTTTTAACAATCCCCCCAGGTGATTCTGATGCAAGCTCAAATTTAAGACCACCACCTCCTCAAATCAACATGTGCTGTCTTGATTTCCAAACATGTAATATCCTGTGCACACATCTTTGATTTTCTTGCAAGATTTGTATAATTAATTTATAAGAAGAGAAAATAACACCAGCAAGATTAAATTAATTCAACTCTATTACATGTAAATACACAAACACACATATGTGATATGCAATGCTGCTAATAACTTGTAGCAATATAGTTATTACTTTAGAAATATGGTCACAGAGTCACAGATTTGAAACCTTGAAAACACACACTAAGTTTAGTGTAGGTTAACTCTCCATAATCAAGATCATAATCCCACTCCTCCATGTCAAATGTCTTACATGTTTATCCAGTTTGCAATTTAGCATTCCTGGTAACAGAAAGTTCACTACATTGTAAGGCAGTTCAGTTGTTTGCCAGTGCTCCTGTGGCAGGGGAAGAAGAAAGCTACATTACAAAACATAAGCAGAGCTTTCAAAGGCTTCTGAGAACTACGGAAGGAATGGGAACCAGATTAAAAAAATCCAGAGAAACAAAAACATTCTTAGGTGAGCAGAAAATTACCAGCATAATTTTCCCCTTAGTACATTTGCTGAATCTGGGTGAAGATTCTGGGCCTCTGACAGAGAAAAGAAAGACCAATAGAGCTTTTAGTGATTCTTTTGAAAAACCAGGAAAATGCAAGTGCCTGAAATGTATGGTCAGTTTTTTCACAGAATAGTGCTAAATTCTGAGCAATATAGAGAATGGGGAAAAAGGCCAAAAGCTTCTACAAAGCCAGGTAAATTTTTCTGTAGGCTTTCAGTGTCCAGTAAACAATTCTAAGGATTTGTAGAGGGGAGCAAAATAGGAAGGGAACTTTCCTCAAGTAATACTGGATTTCCAGTATCACTGAGTTTTCTTCAGGAAAACAGAAAATAATCTAGGCACATTAAGCAGAAGGAGTTTCCATATCATGAATTAGAGGCTTAAAATACAGTTGAAAGAGCTGGAGGAATAAAGTTTAGAGACACATTTGCTAGTATTCAGGAATTCAGAAGGTATGGAATTGCTGAAAGTTGCGTTCAATGATCCCAGCTGCGTATAGCACAAAAATGTGTAGTTCACAGGAAGATAAAACCCTACTTCTTCCACGTGTGGAAGCCCATTTGCCTGACTAGCACTGCTGGAGCTATAATGGTCTCTTCTTTACCCACTACATTCCACATGTTCTTCTCGCTGGTAAGTCCTAAACTGTAAATATTCTGGCAAAAAGTTTAATTTCTAATCTTCCAACTGCTGTGACACTGGGGAGGGCCTAGAAAGAAATAATAATTGTGGTGAAATATCAACAGACTCTCTGGTACTATTCACCTCTTAGACTGGTTTCATTCTTATCCATCCTCCTAAACCACAGCATCTTATGTCTGCCTAATAAGATCTAAATATCCCTTTTACAAATGAAGACACACCTTTTCCCCAAAGAGGAATGACAGTTTCACTCATCAATATAGTGCCTCACAATTTCTGTAACTTGAATCCATTTTGGGATGATATAATTGTTCTTTAGTGCAGCCATAATCTCACTTGAATATTGTGTACTCTAATAACCAACCATTCCTAATACCTTTTACAAAAAATAGTAGAGACACAGGACAGAGGAAAAGGGTTAATGAACACAAATATGTATATAACAAAGCATATTTGCTATATTCCTCATTTCTATAATTGTTCATAAGGTATTTATATCTCCTACTATTTATAACTTCTACTATCCATTCCATATTCCCTTTCTCCTCAACCAGAAGTATCTGGATGTGTTTCTAACTTGGCAGGACTATCCAAGTTCATTCTTGAATAGTATAAGTGAGCCCTTAATAGCTCTGCTTGTATTTGTTTTGGCTTGCTAATAATTTTTATCACTGCACAGGAAAGTAGCTCCTGAGAATTAATGTTTGGCCAGTGAATTTTTGGAAATTTCTCCATTATTCTGGTCCTTGGTAGCACCTGTGCTCCAGGAAGCTGAGAGGCTTGTGAAGTACCAAGAGGCCAGTGGTCTCCCCATCATGAAATTCAGCTGCTTCAGTTCCAAAATATCTAGCTGCTGGGGGTTGAGGACGGATCAATTGCCTAGTGGGGCTCAGAGAGCACCATCCTCCCCATCCCCATACATCATCCTGCTCTCCCCTCACAATACCTAAGTAAGGGTACTGTAAGTATTTAAAAAATCCAATTATTTGGAACCTTGCATGTTTGAAAATATTGTTCATATGTAACTGTTGAAGAACCTGAAAAGATCATAACCATTCCACATTCAGTCTCGACTGCCCAACACGCAGTCGGCATGACTCCTCATAGATCTTTAGTATGTGGTACTGGTGTTAGACACAAAGCCAAATGGGGCTGTGGCAGTCCACAGAGATATGGAGAAGTTTCCATTTCTGTAGCCAGGACCATGGGTGGGCAAGCCAGACATTTGGCTGTAAGCCTGACTTCTCAAAATGTCCCTCCACAGTCTTGGTCTCTACACTGAGGTTTCACAAGTCTACCTGGACTCCAAAGCTCCCAGGAAGCTTTTGTGAATGTATGTCAAATTATTGTTGTTGGGGAGGAGTACATGCAACAGAGTCTTATTCAGCCATTGTGATGACATCACCAGATTCATATCTATATTTCTTAATATGTATCCTTAATAACTGATAATAAAAGAAATTCTTAGATACAAAAAAAATGTTGTTACAATTTTATAATAAACTTAAGTAGCATATTGCATCATAGTAACATTTTAAATAATTTGTGGTAGTAACTTTGGAGGTCTGAATTATTGAGTGACTTAATAAATCAGTTTATTAATAATACCAAATAATTGTGTGAAAGACCAAATTCAAGACAATTTTGGATTACAATCTCTAAAGTCTACCTACAAAGCATACAGTAATATATTAAAAATCTTGTTAGGTGAAATAAACATTTTTAAATGTCTCATATTAAAAACATTTACAAATTAGAATGAAGGTAAACATGAAAACAAAGTGAGGGAGCTCAGAAATCAGGTCATTTAAAAGTAATTCATGAGCTAGATGCATTAAATGAAGATAAGTACACTCAACTATTAAAAGAAATGGTATACAAAGGAGATAGTAGATTTAATATTCTTCTAGAAATAATACTTAAGTCTAAATCTGGGAGTTAGGTAAAGGCAGACTTTGGTTCAAGTTAAACTATGAACCTAACCGCTGGACACTGGACTTGTATCATAATATGTTCTTGATTACCAGAGATCTTCTAGCAGTAGATAGAGGACTCTCTTCCATTTGCAGGATAGTGAGTATACCTATATTGGGTCATGAATTAATAGATATTTTGTATTATGATGCCTTCTAAATTAAATATTCTACCATTATATTATTTTTCTTGATAAATACCTCAGTGTATTATTATAAATCAGGGGTTACATCATTTATATAATTCTTTTCCAGATGTAATTCTCAGATTAGGTTTGACCAAGAAAAGAGTATTCTTGAATTTTTCATGAAACAACATAACCTAAAAATAATTTACTTCAAATAAACTTGCCATTATTGAACTATGATAGAAGGATCATTTGTATCATCATAGAATGTGTTTCATTCTTCTAACCAAAATATAAGCAATATTGTGAATCAGTGAGGTTATAATTTTTATTGTTCTTTTTTGCTTTATTTTCTTTCTGTAAAAATGAACTAGAAACTAAAGAGTACTTCTAAGTAAAAAATGCTTATGAAAAAGAAATTGTGCCTTATCGAATGCATCAGCAGCTTGTATTTCACCTCTTTAGAACTGAAATAATCTTAAAATGTGTGTTTACTTTCCAATGAGTAGATGACAAATACTGAAACTTTAATAGCATTGTAGGTGGTAACCTTTTAATTTCTAAAAGTAAAGCAGATACAAAATGTCTAATAATTTACCACTTTATGTCAATTGCATTGTAATAAATAGAAATTATCCTGAACTCTCAGCCCAAATTCTAGTTTTCAACTTTCTTTTTCTCAGATAAAATTTGGTTCTGAGACAAAATAAATACAAGAGTAATTAGGTTACTTTTTATATTGCTAGTGTATCACGTAATTGAATGATGGTTCAGAATATTGAAGACATTGAGTTTGGAACCTACTACAGTATTGTCATTTATTTAATGATAGCATTCTCTCTCCTCTCTGTCTCCCCTTGTGATTGAAATTAACTTTATGGGATGAAATTGCCTTTCAATAATGACTGATTTTGTTTCCACTGTAAAAAATTTAGTACTCTCATCCTCTACCTTTTTAACTATATGAAAGCATTAAAAATATAAAAAAATAATTTTCTACATATTCTGTGAACTGACCAATTTAAATAAGAGATGTAGCATTTTATCCCATCATTTAGTATACATGTAACCAATAAAGCAATTCATTAGTCTCTGTTTTTAAAAGATATTTTATTGCTCCCTCATGCATTTCTTCTCTCTTGTCAAACTATAGCCATATAAATGATACTTGTGTTCATTTCGGAGAGCTCAGATGACCCTATATTTCATTTCTATTGATGCCAGTTTCTGGATTTCTTGTTGAAGAATACAAATACATATATACAATACACAAAAAACTTTAAGAAACGAACACATTTTCTAATTGTTGTAAGGATACAATTATATTACATTATAATTACATGAAAGCTTTACTAAAAATAAAGATATATTGATCAAGAATGCAAAGAGTTTGTAGTATTTTAAAATTTATAATGATGATTTGATTTCCATAATATTTTCATCTCTGATTAAATTTTGTTGTTTTCCAGTGAATTTTACATGTTCTTTTCAAAGGTCTTCTCTCCATGTTATGTGTCAGTAGGGCAATGACTTGATTCAAGTAGCAGTTTTTCTATTATTCTTTAGTGCATGAATATGAGATCTACATTTTTCTCTTAGCCCAATCCATTGATGCATATGTAATCCAACATATTGAGAGAAAATTTGAATATGCCTAACAATTAATTTAATTTTGCTTATATTCCTAAATTTTCTATAAAAGCTATTATAGACACTTGTATTATAATTTCTGCCTTATTTTATATGCATTTACCCACAATGCAAAGATAAATTAAATTAAAAATTGAAATATATACCAAATTCTAAATGGGATACGTATATATTAACTCATCAACTCATAAGTATATCTCATTTAAACATATTAGAGACTTCCCTGGCTGTCCAGTGGTTAAGACTCTGCGCTTCCAATGCAGGGGGCACGGGTTCGATCCCTGGTCGGGGAACTAAGATCCCACACACACACAAAAAAATATTAAATGTACATAGACCAATTCTTTCTCATGACGCTAAGTGTTTATAGGCTCTAAATGTGTTAATTTCTACTTGAGCATTGACTGTTAAATTTTATAGTTTTATGCAACCAGGCACTTAACTAGGAAGCTCTTGGGAAAAAAATGCTGGCTAGAAAAGGATGGAATAGGAATAATTTCTTGCCACTAATTTTCATTTTTACACTTGAAAGGTAGGATACTGTGAATTCTAAAATATTAGTTACCTCTAATTTCTCTTATAGAAAGGATATGAAATAAATGAATATAACTGAACCCACTCAAAAAAATAACTAAGCCTATTTTGATATGGAATGTGAGAAGCTGTGAAGTATTAGAAAAAGTGATGCCGACAGCACTCATAATCTGTCTTGGAGAATTATCTTTTCTTTGAAAGACAGGAAGAATGCCCATTCTCTCCATATTTAGAGGGAGATTATTTTACTTCTCTTCTTATCATCCTTCTATGTGAAAGCACATAATAAAAATTAATGTATAATTGAAAGTGGCTCTCCTCCCTCACAACTAAGAATCAGGTTGATTAAATGAATAAGACTTTGAAGTAAAACATGAAAACTCTCTGTAAAACTTGAAATGCTTTAATTTTGTATTCAGAATTTCAAAACCTCTAATAGCAGATTCCATGCTATTTAAAACTTGTCAGCACTATAGTTATTCTGATGAAATTACAATAAATGTCAGTGAAGAGGAATTTTAATAAGTAAAATAGTTTCTCAGTTAAGCATATTTTCATCCCCTCCAGAATTTTACCACCTGCCCAAGCAGCATATTATTCTGTCTCAGAATAAAGAATATTCATATTTCTTCAAATGTTACAATTAATGTTAGTTGAATATTAGAGTTGTTTAAAGCAGCAGTCCCCAACCTTTTTGGAGCCAGGGACTGGTTTCATGGAAGACAATTTTTCCACTGACGGGGGTGGGCGGGGGGCGGGGGAGGCGGGGAGGGAGGGGAGGGGGATGGCTCAGGCGGTAATGCGAGCAATGGGGAGCTGCAGATGAAGCTCCCCTTGCTCTTCTCGCCGCTCACCTCCTGCTGTGCAGCCCAGTTCCTAATAGGCCTCAGACGGGTACCAGTCTGAGGCCTGGGGATTGGGGACCCCTGGTTTAAAGCATCAGGTTAGCATTTACCTAAGATCAACAAACCTTGACTTAGCCAAGATAGTCAAGATAGCATAAAGGAGTGGTTCAGGTGCTCTGGGAATATGCTGACCATACTAATATTGGATAATTGGTATCTCTGATTTTAACATTAGATAAGTTTTCTTAATAACTCCTTGTTTAATCTCTCACTGAATCTATACAAGGGAAACACATGTAATTGCCTAAATTCGTTAGCCCTTAGAATAAATATTTTAATGAGGAAAAAAAGTCATCAATTATCAGCAAGTATTTAGAATATTTAGTATACTAGACATAGAGGGTTGGCACTTCCTTATTTCCTTTTTGCATTCATTTGTCACTAATGTTTAAGACAAAGGTTTTTTCATTTGTTACCTATTGCTGCATAAGAAATTACGCCACAATTGAGCAGCTTAAACATTTATTATCTCACCATTTCTGAGGGTCAGGTATTTGGGAGTTGACTTAGCTGGGTGGTTCTATCTCATAGGTGATTGCAATCTAGATGTCAGCTGGGACTGCAGTCAACTCAGGGCTTGACAAAGCTAGAGAACCTTTGTTCAAGGGGTTTTTCACATATGGCTATTAAGAGGAAACCTCACTTCCTTAGTGACTCTTAGCACATGGTAGGAGTTCCATGTCACATGGGCCTCTGCATAAGGCTGTTGAGTGTCCTCATGATATCTCCACAGTGAGTGATTCCTTAGAACACAAGGTAGCATAAGGGTTTTGATTATCTGGTCTCAGAATCGCACATCATTTTTGCAATACTCTATGGATTACACAGGTTGACCCTATTTGATTTGGGAGAGGATTATAGAGGAATATGAATACCAGGAGATGAGCTTCATTAAGATCCATATTGGAGACTATGTTTAATAATTAGCTTTATTAAAGTAATATAAATAAATGAATAAAAATTATTGCTATTTTATGCACATGCACTTTTTCAGAAGCTCCCCCATTAGAAGTTGCTGAGATAGGCTCTGAAAGAATTTCAAAATATCCTTTCAAAATTATTTCTCATTTTTCCTAATTAAACGGGTTCATCAAGTCCAGAGAGTTATCTCACACGCTTTACCCATTTTCTTCTTTGTGGTCAATGTTTCACCCACTGTTTCATATATGCACCACTTTTCTGGTATATGAGTAATTTCCATCTTTCCAGGCCTCATTAATGTCTCACCTAATTGACTATGATACCACCAAAAACTCTAATGTACTCTAACAATTCTAACCATACTGTGGTATGGTTAGACATGTATTGTGTTTTTCCATTATTAGCAAATGGTTTATATTTGAAGGTGCTTTTTCTTAAGAAGAAAATAATTTTCTTGAATGGACAATATATTATACTCTTTCCTAAAATTCCTCATTACATCACTCAGGACAATCTGAGCACAAAATAATATTTATGAATTTGAATCAAAGGTAACTGTTGATAGCATCTCAGACAATGCTCTGTGCCAAAAGTATTCCAACTTATCTGCCCCTTGAGGGAAAGAGAGACACTCCAGATGAGTGACTACTGTGCTGCTATGGCTCTTCAGCCAACGTTATTCTATTTGCTGTCATTAATTCATTATGATTTTCCTGAAAAATAATAAGTTCCTGTTGATCACAATAAGTTAGAAAAATTAAGTTCTAGTATAAATTTTATAAAGCTACTCTCTAGACAGTTTTACTTTCTTGTTAAAAGATTTCTTTTAAATTTGAACTGCTATTTTAAAAAAATCTTCATCCTGGGGATTTTGTCATAACTCAATTAGAACTGACAGCACATTTCAAATTCCACTTTTACTTGAACAAATTATTGTACCAAACTTCCTTCAGGCTGTACTTTGATTATTAATTAGCACACATATCATGTAGCTAAAGGAAGATAGGCATTTTATGGCAAGAGTTTTTGCCTAATTAAGCATAACAGCTTATTCATTTCCGGTGACTTTGAGGTTAACTTTTTTTTTTTTTTTTTTTTGCATTACGTGGTCCTCTCACTGTTGTGGCCTCTCCCGTTGCGGAGCACAGGCTCCGGATGCGCAGGCTCAGCGGCCATGGCTCATGGGCCCAGCCACTCCGCGGCATGTGGGATCTTCCCGGACCGGGGCACGAACCCGTGTCCCTTGCATCGGCAGGCGGACTCTCAACCACTGCGCCACCAGGGAAGCCCTGAGGTTAACTTTTAAAAATCATTTTTAACTCCTTCTTTATTATTCTTAGTTGTAGAGGACATAAAACATCTGTGGATTTCAGCTGTGCCTAGTGGTATTATTACCAGTCTATACTCCAGTAATGGTTTTGTTCTAGAAAGGCAGCTTCCCTTTATTCGGTTATTGTTGCCAAGTATATCAAAGTTTACACTGCTCTATAATAAGTAGATTTTTTGAATTACAAAAAAAATTAATATGAGCCTTCTTAGCCATCTTTTGGAGAAGATAGGTTTCATGAATTAAATATACACTGTAGGAACTTAGGAAGATTCTACTAACTTTATCAGTAATGAATGTATTCTACTCTTCCAGTTTGAGCTCCGAAGTATTTTACAGATGGTTTTCAGTCTCACTTATCCTATAATGTTCTCCTCTCCTGCCTGACTTTCTGCTTGCTATGACAATTCAAGGAGACACCTGAATCCTGACTCCTATTCAAAACATCAGTCATGCTTGTTCCTGTTTTGAGCCTGGAGTATTTCACAACCACCAATTGTGCTGTGCCCCCTGACTTGGAGACAGCTAAGCAGAAGTCTCAAGAAATGCTTCACTGATGACCACTGCTACCTCTGTCACTTGTAGCACACATTGTTTCTCATCCAATGAGGCTGCAGCAGTCTCCTCTAGTCACAAACAATTACTGTAAATGATCACCACCTCTATAGTTTGTCAAAGTGTAAAAGAAAGAAAAAAATTCTCCTTACCAGTCAGAGAGTGGTATGATTAGGTGAGAATGTTCATATAACACTTGGCCTGACATTTCAACCTAGTTCTATTTAAGTTTAAACTCCCACAGGAAGGCTTGGACTATGCTAGATCCTAGTGTCGACCATGTCGTAGATGTAGATTCATACTCACAACTGTTAGTCTGTTTCTGCAGGATCAAGTCCATGGGTTTCATTTGTTTTTATATCGTGATTTTTCTATCAGGGGACTCATTACTGAGCAGTATGGTTCATACTCACATGCTTAAAGAAATAAACATTTCAGGAGAAAGGTAATAATGTCTTTGTTCTTGCCCTCTAGGAAGGCATCTTGGTTCTCTATAAGTAATTTTCTCCACTGCTCCTCAGTAATCATTAAGTGAATATATTTTTCATGCAGAGGAAAAATAAGTCCCTCCTCAGGAGACAAACTAATACATGTCTGAAAATATGTGTATGGATATGCACTTGCATTAGTTTGTTTGTATGTATGTATGTATGTATATAAATATAGTTTGGGGTTTGGGTTTTTTTGTTTTGTTTTGTATTTGCTTCATCCTTCATCGAAAATTCTAGGTACATACTGGAAACATATATTAAAATATAACTGTAAATAGGGATAACTTGAGCAAGCAGATAAAAGCAAGAGTTTTATTTTTCCCTATTGTGTATTGATAGCACTCTTTTGGATACAAGCACTCTACTTATAGACAGAAATAAAAATAATAACAGAAAACTTACATAACCGTATGTTTTAAGAGATGAAAGTAATGTTTTATGGACTCTCCTGGAGCTTGAAATATGATCACTTTGAATCATGTTCTTTGTAAAATGGTAGGTCAAGCACCTATAAGAACAAATTTTCCTGTAGTTTACCTCCACTGCTATAACTTTACCTTCCCATGCCTTTATTATGCATTTATTAATGACAGAAACATGTTACTTTTGCTATTATAGATTTCAGATCATTTTACTTCAGGGGGTTGCTCACTGATGCTATTTCAATTTGCAGTCTAGTGGTGGATTTAATGGACCACTTAAAATACAGCAGATTTTCATCTCATCTATAAGTTTATCTCCCATATAGCAAAGTCTGTTGTTGGCTCCCAGGTATCATAAGCAAAACACAACTAGCTTATATCAATATTTCAAACAATCTATGTAAAATACACTAATCACATCTCTCAGTCATCAGACTGCCACATAGTTTTATGTTTATGAACCAACCAATTACATTTAAACTAATAAATTTAATAATTACTGCATATCTCACTATCTACAACAGTTGATCAGTACTGGTAGATATTTAGAAGTTTAACACTTAATGGGTTAATATAATTAAGATATAAAGTTGAAAACCAATGAAACAGCGATAAGATGAATTACAAGAAAGGTATTATAAATTATTTACCAATTACACCAAGTGAGTGACAGATTAAGTGAGAAAACTGATGAATCTTGTAACAGACAGGCTTTAAACAGAAAGGTCACCTCATAGTTTGTCTAGATAATTCTGTCGTTGTAATGGCTCAAATAAATCATCAGTTATCAATCTTTTCAATATTTAATTGCCTGGACATTATGAGTATAGAAAAGCATAATGCTAATGAAACAGTATCTGATTTGATTTATTTGTAAAAATAAAAATGGGCACATGGAATATGTCTACTCTCTTATCCTGCTTTCTTGAGGACTTCCACCTAAGAATCATGTCACCTAACAGGAATAAGGAAGCAATGAATCACAATTCATGTTTACAATCATGCTGGTCACTTTGACAATGGCCAATGAAGTCTCCAAGGATTAATTTCACTTTAGAGCTAAAATCTAATCTAAAACTAGTACTATTTGTTTATTTTCATAGGTTTTTATGATGTCTTGTTTTCTTTCCAATAATTTATTTTAATGAGATATAAATATGGTAAGATGCACAGATAAGTCTATAGATCAATGAGTTTTGAAAAATGCATACAGCCATGTAACACACACCCTTTCAAGATTGTTCTTTATGCCCCTTCCAGTCAATCCTCTACACCTTCTGCTTCCAGATATTATTTCTATCATCATAGATGTGTATTGCCTACTCTAGAGCTTCATAATAATGGAATCAGATGGTCTGTTCTTTCTTGTGTTCCATTTCTATTTCTCACCAAAATGGTTTGCAGTGATATCTCTGCATTCTTATTGTTGCATGTATCAACAGTTTGTTCCTTTTTATTGCTGAGTAGTATTATATTTTATTAATATGCCACAGTTTATCCATTCTTCTGTTGATGGATACCTATGGTTGGTTATTTCCAGATTTTCCCTCTTACAAATAAAGCTACTAAGAAAATTCTTATTTAAGGTGTTTAGTGTTCTTGTTTTTATTTCTTTTGGATAAATAACTAGAAGTGAAATGCATGGGTCATTAGTTTTAAGAAACTGTCAAGCTGCTTCGTAAAGTAGTTTATGGTTCCATTAGCAATTTATGAGTCTCAGTTGGTCTACAACTTTATCATCACCTAGCATTGTCAGTTTTTTTGAATTACTAGTCTAGTGTATGTGCATGTTATATTATTGTGCTTTTAATTTTTCCTTCCTGGTAAATAATGATGTTGATTATTTTTATGTGTTTTTTTGCCACTTGAGCATCTTCCTTTATGAACTGTTGAAGACTGTCTTGCATAGTTTTGCTCAATATGTTATAGCAGAAAGAGGGAGAAGGCTAAAAACAGGAAAATATTTCTGTGCGTATATAGTCATGTCCCAATCTTTGTTCTATACCTTTGAACTACAACTATGTTCTTGGCTTATCTAACCTTTGTAGTTACAAAAAAATAAAATATTCTCTGTAAGTTCCTCCTCTTTTTTTATGCATGTGTGTTTTCCCAATGTATCACTGGATGGGAACTATTCCTTAGATTTCAATAATTTAACTATATTTTTCTAATAAATTAATATTCCAAATAGACACAATTATTTATCATTTTCTTTCTATAATACTTGTACAGTGATAGTTTATGTCATCATGATTTAAATTATAAATTATCTGATTCCAATACTATGAATTTCATGATTATACATCTGAATTACACTATCTTTGATTAATAAAAAACTTAAGTAATATTGATATCACTGTATTAATTACATAATATTTAATGTTGCATTCAAAGCAGCAAGATTAATGCATTACACATATACTGTTAGTCATTCTTGAAAGCTGATATTTGATGTTTTAATCATTCATCACTTCTAAAATGCTTTCTTGTAGTACCTCAAAATGTCAGGTGAAGAGAATACTCAAGAAGCACTTTCTTTATACAGCTGAGATTTCTGTTCGTGCAAATAATGCTGGCAACCATATCTGTAGCTATGTGGAAACAACTGTTGGGAGAATATGATGCCAAGAAACAGCGATGGGAAATTGAGCTATGGAGGCTTTTAATGTTCTGTGTTGTTATCTCTTGGTCCAGATGCATTCAGTCCTTGATGTGAGACAATGGCTTTCTGTTCTGCCTACATTTTCCCATACGTTTTCTGCTAAATTTATGTATCTGGCAATCACATATAGAATATTTGCTATGGACTGGGCATGATAAAAGCATTTTTCAAGCATTGACCCAAGACCAACTTATGAGGTAGATACTATTATTTCTCTGGCATTACAGATAAGAAAACTAAACCTCAGAGAATTTAAGAAATCTGCCTTTTTCAGTTATCTATTGCTGCATAACAGATCACCCAAAACTTAAAAAGAAAACTGTTTATTTGCGTATGATTCTGTGGGTCCGCACTTTAGTCTGGGCTCAACTGGGTGGTTCGTTTATCAGTTTCACCTGGGGTCACTCATGCAACTTCAAATACCTGGCATCTCTACTGGGACCACACGGTCTCAGATGGTTATATATATATAACTGTCAGTTGATTCTGGCTGTGAACTGCAGCTCCTTTGTTCTCCTCTGCAGGACACTCATCCCTAGGGAGCTAGATCTAGTTTTTTTTTTTTTTAAAGATGGATTGTCTCATGGAAGTGTTCCAACATGATGAGAATATGAACCACAAGTCTTCTTAAGACTTAGGCTCTGCAACTTGAGCAATACCACACACTCTATATTCTATTGTTCAAAGCAAGTCAAAATGCAAATAGAGATATAAGGGATGGGAAAATAGATTACACCTCATTACAGAAGGTATGGTAAACCTACATTGTAAGGAAGTGTGCATTTAAGGGGAGGGGCATTATTGTGGCCATTTTTGCAAACAACAAAGTCACATAGATAATGAGTTGTTGCAGCCATGTAGTCCCTGGTTGTACTACACTATGATGCTTTTCATATAAAACAAAATCCTAACTTAATAGGCCACATATCCACCTTCATAAAAAGAATGTAAAAAATTTTCACCTTTCTTTATATCTCAGGGCATAATATAAAGATTAAGTTATAGTGTATAATTACTAAATTATAAAATAAAAATTATACACACTCATACATATATACACACAGAGTGATTTACTATTTTATTCATTCCCTATATTGAGCTTTTAAGGCTAATGTGCATTTACATTAAATTATTGTATTATAAGAATTTTTTGTTGCATTCTTTCAAGTACTATGACGAAGAGCGTTTCTTTACAGAAATCACTGAAAAAACTAAAGGTATGACATAGATGAAAGGAAAAGCTATCTTATGACTAGATCTTCAGGGATTCAGAGATCACACTGCATTACAGTCTAAAGTTTTATTTGTTTAACAGAAGTAAGTATAAAGTCAACTTCTGGAAATGTTTTTTTATAATATATCAAGGCAGCAAATGCAGTAAGTAGTCTTTACAATGACTTTCTTAAACATTTTATTGCTTCAATTTCTTGAGCCAGACTTCATGTTTTTGAATCCCAGTTCCACTGTTTACTAAATGGGTGAATTTGAGCCATTACTCAGCTTCATGAACCCAAATAGTCCTCATCTATAATTGACACAGAACTTTCGCAACTTTTAAATAGACATTTTCCTTAAAGTTTCTTTTTAAGATAATCTAAGAAGAACACTTAGAAGACAGGTTAGCATAAATGCTCATCATTGTTGGCCATTTGTTTAGCTATTTTTGAAGATGCCAAGCAATTTCTAGGCTAGCGATAATACTCTTTAGTGAAACTTCTTATGACTAATAAAAAGCTCTATATTTAATGTTAAGATTAAAATGTTTATAGAGATGCTGGACTTAGGTTTAAAAAACCTTTCAGGCACATTGTAGTGGTCAAATTATGTTTCTAGTACATTCACATTTTTCAAGTTGTCAACATTATAAGTTGGTTGTGATCAATAAAATAAATAACAGAAATACAATAGAGAAATCAATGAAAGCAAAAGTTGTTTCTTTGAAAATATCAACAAAGTTGACAAATTATCTAGAATGATCAATAAAATGAAAGAGAAAATACAGTTTTACAAAATTGAGAATAAAATGGGGAGGAGAATCACTAAAAATTATAAAAATATAAAAAAGCCTAAGGAAATATATAAAAACTTTATGCCAATAATATAGTCAACTCAGAGAACAGGCAAAAATTTCCAGAAAGAAGTAAAATACCAAACTGAATTAAAGAGAAATAGAAAGGCACCTATCTTTCATAAACTCTTCCAGAAAATAAAAGAGGAACACTTTGTAACTGATTTTATGAGGCCAATATTACCCTGATACCAATACCAGGTAAAGTCATGTTAAGATAACTAAGGACTAATACCCATCATGATAGAAGATTCCAAATCCTTAACAAGCCAAATTTAGCAACATATAAAAATGATTATATACCACAACCAATTGGGATTCATCCCAGGAAATCGAGGCTGGTTTAATATCCCAGTATATATGCATACTATTACCAGGTATATCTAGTATGAACTATCATATTATGTTTTGTTACGTTATGTTCTAATATAATAATAAAAAAAACTAGACCTGGACTTTAATCTCTGGGAATTTATATTTTATTAGAAAGAGAAAGACAAATGAAGAAAAGATCTTTTCACATAGTGATAAGAACTTAGAAGTTAATATAACAGTTCTAGGGTTTGAAGGGAGAGAAGGTCTACCTTAGATATTATGATCAGAGAAATCCTCTCTGATAATAGTTTTTCATTATCTCACACAATTCCTAGTATACATTATGTAGGCCATACGTCTTTGCTAAATATTAGAATTCACAAATAACTTAAAATATTTTATACTCAAGTAATTTATAAGGAGATAAGTAGATACCCAATTAATGTAAATGACACTATGAAATTTGAAAAGCAGTATTTCAATTAACAATAACTAATATAAACAATAGATTAAGAGTTCATCTCAAGACAGACAATGTTCTCAGTAAATTATAGGCATTATCCCTCTCATTCATTTCTCACAAACCTCTATTATCCTTTCCAGCAGATGCAGAAGCAGGACTTAGAGAAAGCACTTGACTAAGGTCCTACTGTCCAGAAGGGGTGTATGTGGGTGTGTAACCCAATTCCATCTCACTTTAACATCTGTACACTTTTCAATAAGTATTCTGTATTCTGATTAAAAACATGAATAAGGGGCTTCCCTGGTGGCACAGTGGTTGAGAGTCCGCCTGCCGATGCAGGAGACACGGGTTCGTGCCCCGGTCTGGGAAGATCCCACACGCCGCGGAGCAGCTAGGCCCGTGAGCCATGGCCACTGAGCCTGCGTGTCCAGAGCCTGTGCTCCGCAACGGGAGAGGCCACAGCAGTGAGAGCCCCACGTACCAAAAAAAAAAAAAAACACATGTATAATAGAGCAAAAGAGAATAACATTTCTAAGGTGAAGGACAATACATACTGGATGATGCAACAAAAGCATGCCAAAATAACACAGTAAATTAAAAAACTTAAAGCTGTAATTTAGTAACTGTTTCTGGTATAGTTTAGTAAACAAACAAACAAAAAACAAGTAATTTCAAAATATCAGAGTAGGATTTGATTTCCAACACTGTTTATAAACTGTATAGCCTTCTTATCTTTTTGTCTCTGTAAATACAGCATGTTAACTAATATTATAGAAAAAGCTTTAAGGCCCAAGTGTGAAATATATAATTTTTTATACTTTTTAAATGAATTGACAGGTGAACTTGATGGCACAAATGTCACTTGTGCTTAAGAATCAGAACTTATTACCATTCTCAAAGTGGATTTTACTGTATGCTGGACTTAATATTTTTTCACTTTGTGATTTCACAGAAAATAGCCTTGTGTCTTAAATATATATCTATATCTCTATATTTCTCTATATAGCCAAATCTCTATCTATCTCTCTGTCTATCTATCTATCTACCTACCTACCTACCTGTATATCTATATATAATTCTCAGAGTTGAAGAACAGTCATGAACTATAAAATGTAAACAGATGATGCAGAGGAAAAGACAGAATTGTATGACAGAAGCCTAATCGTGAAATCTAATTCTAAATTCAAAGTCTGATGACTTTTTTAATTGGACTACAGTTTCCTCCAGTGCAAAATAAATACATACAAAACTAAATCTCTAAGTCATTACTGTAGAAAGTTTATTCAGTTATTTTTGAAAACTCCAATTATTTAAATAGTTTAATTTTAAAGATTCTACTGAAAATGTGGCTCTCTGCATTTTTGTGTGCTTACATGTCTGCATTTAATACGAAGTTTTTATTCTTGACATTCTAGATATTGTGGATTGTCTTTCTCAATTTCCATTTCTCCTTTCCTTCTTAGAGAAGTTGGAAAGCTACAACTTTATTTCTCATATTCTCTAGCAGCTTTGGGTCTGGATATAAGAAAAATCCACAAATTAGTAACATGTGCATAAGGTTTGGGAGATAAAAATGAAGGAGAGGCCAATATCCTGAATATGTTTGTCTTTTCTGGTGGCAAACAGGGTTGTATACATTTGAATATTTCCATAGCCACCATTCAGGTCTCTTCATCCAGCTTCCAGTGTGTTAAGAGACAACTGTGGTATCACTAAGTGGCAGCTTATTGATACTGGGTTTTTCATTCCTTGAACTTCAATTTCAGAGATGTATGCTTGATGTCATGGCTCGAGTTCTCAGTGGTAGTAAGAGAATTCTGTGGTAACTGGAAGTTATTCCTTATTGGTATCCAAGAACCTGCTCCTTCAGTGCTTATGATTTGTGACAGAACCTGTTTAAAACCACCTGTGTAGAATGGTTTCTGTTTCCTGTACCTGACTTGGCTGATACCATAAGTGGATGCAAAAACAGGTGCTCAAGGATGAGCATCTGGTTTCTGTTTTGTTCTGTTTTGTTTTACCTGGCCTGCTTGTATACGAGTTGACCTGGCAGTTACAATTGTAGAATAACAGTTGTACAGTCCATGAAAAGCAGTGGCAGAAAAAGTGCTAAGGAAGACATGGCTTCAATAGAGTCACTTGAATAGAGTTACTGCTACAATAGAGTATTATGGTGAAGATGAGGAATGCAAGCACTGGGAGGTGGGCGAGCTGCCTCTGACGCTAGAAACCTTTAAGAAAGACAATCGCACGCTCTGGGTTTTCAATTCACAATTTAAGGTAGATTTTTTTCTGTATTTAGCAGTGTAAGGGTAATAAAAACACAAATCAGATGCACGGTTTTATCCAGTTATGGAATTTATAAATTTGTTGGTCTCTTATGTGAAGGCTGGAACATTGATTGGGAAAGAACGGAGTTGGAGAATTGGAATGGGGTCATTTATGTGAATTTACCTGGCTATGAATTGTGTCTATCCCTAACCCCTGAGCCTCTCCTGGCTCATGGCTGTGCATGTTTTGGTGGAGATCTTTTAGTCATTCATCTGAGCTCATTGCTTTGGAATGGAATACCAATTATTCTCACTGCACCACTCCTACTAACTCATAGCCTCTAGCCAAATAAGGTGGTTCTGAAAGTATTTTGTCCCAGGGGATAAATAAAAGTAGGATCAAGATAAATATACTAGATGCCAAATATTACATTATTTCACCATTTATACTGGCAAAAACCTGATAAATTTAGGTGGAGCTGCATTCTAAGTGTGCCAGAAAGGAAAGGAAATAATACATTAGATTAGGGTAACTTAATCAATATTGATATACTTACATAAGATTCTAACTGTAATGTGCCGTTGTGAGCAGCCAGAAGTAGTAGTTCAAGCAGTTTGTTTAGTTGTTTGACTAAATCCAGTCTTACAGATAGCTCACACTAAATGAATATGAGACACCAGACATTTATTGGCATAATTTACAGGTGTAACTGGTCACTGGCTCCAAAACAATGTTAACTTCTGTAGATCTGTAATACCACTGCGTTCTACCAGAGGTAAGGCCTATAGTCAGGTGATAGAGCTTTGGACTGAGTCATTTTCAGAGTGGATTCTGTTGTTAGGAGAAGCTAAGGATTTGCCCTGAAACCTGCCCCTCCATATCAAAAGAGAATAACAGAGGTAGCGCTGGGTTCCTGGGGGAACTGCAGAGATTCAGGGTGATTATTCTTAGTACAATTCCACTTAACATGTCTGTTTGGCCTTTGCAGATGAAACATGGCAGGAATGGGAGATAACCACATAAAATCTGATGATGACTCCAATTGTTCCAGGTGTAGTCTCTTTATAGGAGCAATTAACTTTGCCCCGGCACCTATCAAACTACCAAAAGATTTTGCTCTCTACCAATAAGTAGAAAACAGCAGCAATTGGCTGTCAATTTGCAATGATAGCACTAAAACTCTATTATCTCTTTTCTCTTTATAATTCTCTCTCATAATTTAGTTTGAGGAATCTAGGTTAACCCAACATATCAAAAGACATTATGTTGGTCCACCACATTAATGTCTACATATTGACAGGATAGACATAGTTGACATCCTCTAACATTTGGCAAGAAAACTGCTTGTTAAAGGGAGATAAAACCTATCTAATTTCAGTTTTCCAGCAGTTATGATTGTTGGTGTTTCCTGGCCTGAATCAAATCAGAATTCTCCTTTAAAGTAAAAGGCAAGGATGATGTCCATTGTACTCCCTAGGACTAAGAAAGTGGTACATGGCTCATTTGTCCTCTTTTGTCTTGAGAGGTATATGACAAATTGAATGTGCTGTATTTTGCAAATTAAATTTTAAGGGTACAAGGTTTTGAATTTGGGATCCAGCCCTTATGAAGGCTCTAAGAGCTGGCCTAAGTTATAGTGAATGCATCTTTGCCCCATATGTCCTGGCAGAACTAAGAACACTCAGAATTTCTATAGCATATGAGGAGGTGCATTCAGTCTACTGCAAGTTCTCAGAGAGAATTAGAGAGTGGACTCTTAGGGTTTGAATTAGACAGTGAGCTCTTAGGATTTGGAGAAAATCCCCTTTGGGCTCTAGGGAAAATTAAACACCACTGGCCTACAAGTGAGCATGCACAAATGAATGGGCTTTATCTAATCCACCAAGTCATAAATGTGTGAGCAGTATTCCTGTACCATCAGGTGAAAATGTCATATAGGAGAATTGCCTCAAGTCTGTCTCAAAAGTACAAGTAAGTTGCCCAAGCTAGTGGATCATGCTCCCAGAGCACCTACTCCTGGTACACTGCCACTCACCCTCAACTCACCACCATGGTCTCATAGGGAGTTTGCTATGATATGTTAACTGTGGAAGGTGACATTTTAGTCTGCTTTACAGTTGGTTCTGCATGATAAGTTGTCACCAGCTGGAGGTGGAGCACTACAGAATTAAAATCTTGTTTATGAAAATAACTGAACTTAGAATAAGAGGAGAAATACTGGGCTGATTAGCACAGGTTTTACTGCTTTTCCTCTCTATCCCAGCCACCATTAGCATCTGGCCTTTTAGAATGTTAGAGTGACCTTCTGAAGAATGCAGAGTCCAAGTACCAACTGGAGACAGGTATGGCATTTTTATACATCTTGTAATCCACTCATAAACCATTTTTATTCCTGTCCATAAGACATTGGACATCAAAAGTTTAAGAGTTTTCTTGGATGTTTGTTTTTTATAGCTTTATTGTGGTATAATTTTTTTTAATTGGGGTATAGTTGTTTTACAATGTTGTGTTAGTTTCTACTGTACAGCGAAGTGGAATTCCCTGTGCTATACAGCAGGTTTTCATTAGTTATCTATTTTATACATATCAGTGTATATATGTCAATTCCAATCTCCTAATTCATCTCACACCCCCTTTTCACCCCTTGGTGGCCATACATTTGTTCTCTACATCTATGTCTCTATTTCTGCCTTGCAAACGACAAATTCTTAGAAAGGTATAACCTTCCAAGACTGAACCAGGAAGAAATAGAAAATATGAACAGACCAATCACAAGTAATGAAATTGAAACTGTGATTAAAAATCTTCGAATAAACAAAAGTCCAGGACCAGATGGCTTCACAAGTGAATTCTATCAAACATTTAGAGAAGAGCTAACACCCATCCTTCTCAAACTCTTCCAAAACATTGCAGAGGGAGGAACACTCCCAAACTCATTCTATGAGGCCACCATAACCCTGATACCCAAATGAGACAAACATACTACAAAAAAAGAATATTATAGACCAATATCACTGATGAATATAGATGCAAAAATCCTCAACAAAATACTAGCAAACAGAATCCAACAACACATTAAAAGGATCATACACCATGATCAAGTGGGATTTATCCCAGGGATGCAAGGATTCTTCAATATATGCAAATCAATCAATGTGATACACCATATTAACAAATTGAAGAAGAAAAACCATATAATCATCTCAGTAGATGCAGAAAAAGCTTTTGACAAAATTCAACACCCATTTATGATAAAAACTCTCCAGAAAGTGAGCATAGAGGGAACCTGCCTCAACATAATAAAGGCCATATACGACAAACCCACAGCCAACATCATTCTCAATGGTTAAAAACTGAAAGCATTTCCTCTAAGATCAGGAACAAGACAAGGATGTCCACTCGTGCCACTACTACTGTGGTATAACTGATATACAAAGAATCGCACACATTTAATGTGTACAATTTGATGAATCTGGACATATGCAAATACCCATGATACCATCACCATAATGAAAGTAATGGTCATATCCAGCACTGTCCAAAGTTTCCTTATGTCTCTTTTGTGGGTGTGTGGTAAGGACTCTTAACATGAGATCTACCTTCTTAACAAATTTTGAAATGCTTAATAGCATATTGTTAACTAAAGTCACAGCCGATCTCTAGAATTTATTCATTTATCATAACTGAAACTTTATACCTGTTGAACAACTACACCTCATTTCTCCCACCACTCAGCCCATGGCGACCACTACTGTATTTTCGTCTTCTATAAGTTTGACTATTTTAGATATCTCATGTAAATAGAATCATGCTGTATTTGTCCTTCTGTGTCAGCTTATTTTATTTAGCATGGTGTCCTCCAAGTTAATCCACGTTGTGTCAAATGGCAGAATTTCCTTTTCTTAAAGGAAAACAATATTCTATTGTATGTATTTAACACATTTTCTTTGTTCATCTCTCGATAAACACGAGTTGTTTTCATATCTTGGCTACTGTGTATAATACTGCAATGAATGCAGGAGTGCAGTTATCGCTTCAAAATCCTGATTTCAATTATTTTGGATATACACCCAGAAGTGGAATTGCTGTATCAGAGCATGTATATGGAAAGATACTTAACATAATTAATCATCAGGGAAATGCAAATAACACTACAATGAGATATCTCCTCATACCTGTTACGATGGTTATCGAAAAACAAAAGATCACAAGTGTTGAGGATGTAGAGAAACTGGAACCCTTGAATACTGTTGGTGGTAATGTAAAATGGAATTGTGTCTCCCCAAAATTCATTATGTTGAAGCCCCAATCCCCAAGTGATGGTATTTGGAAAGGGAGCTTTGGGAGATAATTAGACTTAGAAGAGGTCAAGAGGCTGGGGCCCTCACGATGGAGTTCATGCACTTATAATAAAAGACACCGGAGCCTACTTGCTCTCTTACTCTTTAATCTGAGTACACAGCAAGATGACAACCATCTCTAAGCCAGGAAGGAAGCTCTCATCCGACCATGTTGGCACCCCTGATCTCAAATTTCCAGCCTCTGGAACCATGATAAAATACATTTCTCTTTTTTAAGCTAAATATCTATGATATTTTGTTATGGCAGCCCAAGACAACACTACCTATTCTCTCTCTCTTTCTATATGTGTGTATATATATATAGACACGCACACATATATGGTCTTCATATATATATATATGTATATATATGTGTATATGGTCTTTTCATCTCTTATTTTTATATGTGTTGGTGTGCTGGTGGTAGTGAATATGAACATTTATTTCCTGGATTAAAGGATATCAAGGTTGTACTAGATTTTGACAGTTACAGAAAACAAATGAGCACCACCAACATTCTGCTGAAATTCACTGGCCTCCTTCAGTGAGAGTCTGTTTTTGCAGCAGCAAAGCTTTCTTCATTCTGATTTTCTGATCCTTTTCCCATAGCTATGTGGTTGGAACACACAATTATATCAGTTGCCTCAGAAATAGTACATGTCTTAACGGGTCCATTTTCTGTTGCTTAGAGGGACATTCCTGAATTCCAACCTAAAACTTGCTTCTTCTGCCCTTCAAAATATTTCATTTGTTCAGGGAATTAAAAAAAAAAAGTTTCCTGCTTAAAAATTTTGATTTTATGCTTTGAACCATGACTGAAAAACTAAATGTGCTAATTTTGAAGAATCTGACAGAAAAAAAATATATATAAAAGCAAAGAAATTGAAATCACTCAACATTCTACTATCAAGGGATAGCAAGAGATAAGCAATCACTATTAATAATATTTTGTTTAAGTGTCCTGATGATGTGTACTTATGATATTTTCAACAAATATTAGACTCTACTTTAAATGCTGATAAGTAACACAGTGCTTAAAAAAGACATTTTCTAAGTAATCTCTCTTTGCTTTTAGGCAAGGAAGCCTATGGAAAATATGTCAGTTAAAAATTTTTTTAACATCTTTATTGGAGTATAATTGCTTTACAATGTTGTGTTAGTGTCTACTGTATAATAAAGTGAATCAGCTATATATATGCATGTATCCCCATATCCCCTCCCTCTTGCATCTCCCTTCCACCCTCCCTATCCCACCCCTCTAGGTGGTCACAAAGCACCTAGCGGATCTCCCCATGGGATGCAGCTGCTTCCCACTAGCTATCTATTTTACATTTTGTAGTGTATATATGTCAACGCAACTCTCTCACTTCGTCCCAGCTTATCCTTCCCACTCTCTGTGTCCTCAAGTCCATTTTCTACATTGTGTCTTTATCCCTGTCCTGCCCCTAGGTTCTTCAGAACCATTTTTTTCTTTTAGATTCCATATATATGTGTTGGCATACAGTATTTGTTTTTCTCTTTCTGACTTACTTCACTCTGTATGACAGACCCTAGGTCCATCTACTGCACTACAAATAACTCAGTTTCATTTCTTTTTATGGCTCAGTAATATTCCATTGTATATATGTGCCACATCTTTTATTTTTTACATCTTTATTGGATTAAATTTGCTTTACAATGGTGTGTTAGTTTCTGCTTTATAACAAAGTGAATCAGCGATACATATACATATATCCCCATATCTCCTCCCTCATGCATCTCCCTCCCACCCTCCCTATCCTATCTCTCTAGGTGGTCACAAAGCACCAAGCTGATCTCCCTGTGCTATGCAGCTGCTTCCCACTAGCTATCTATTTTACATTTGGTAGTGTATATATGTCAGTGCTACTCTCTCACTTCGTTCCAGCTTACCCTTCCCCATCCCCATGTCCTCAAGTTCATTCTGTACTTCTGTGTCTTTATTCCTGTCCCGCCCCTAGGTTCTTCAGAACCATTTTTATCCTTTCGATTCCATATATGTGTTAGCATATGGTATTTGTGTTTTTCTCTTTCTGACTTACTTCACTCTGTATGACAGACTCTAGGTCCATCTACCTCACTACAAATAACTCAATTTCGTTTCTTTTTATGGTTGAGTAATATTCCATTGTATATATGTGCCACATTTTCTTTATTTATTCATCTGTCGATGGACACTTAGGTTGCTTCCATGTCCTGGCTATTATAAATAGAGCTGCAGTGAACATTGTGGTACATGGCTCTTTTTGATTTATGGTTTTCTCAGGGTGTATGACAAGTAGTGGGATTGCTGGGTCATATGGTAGTTCTATTTTTAGTTTTTTAAGGAACTTCCATACTGTTCTCCATAGTGGCTGTATCAATTTACATTCCCACCAGCAGTGCAGGAGGGTTCCCCTTTCTCCACACCTTCACCAGCATTTATAGTTTGTAGGTTTTTTTGTTTTTTTTTTGCGGTACGCGGGCCTCTCACTGTTGTGGCCTCTCCCGTTGCGGAGCACAGGCCCCGGATGCGCAGGCTCAGTGGCCATGGCTCATGGGCCCAGCTGCTCCGCGGCATGTGGGATCTTCCCAGACCGGGGCACGAACCCATGTGCCCTGCATCGACAGGCGGACTCTAAATCACTGCGTCACCAGGGAAGCCCTGTTTGTAGGTTTTTTGATGATGGCCATTCTGACTGGTGTGAGGTAATACCTCATTGTAGTTTTGATTTGCATATCTCTAATGATTAGCTATGTTGAGCATCCTTTCATGTGTTTGTTGGCAATCTGTTTATCTTCTTTGGAGAAATGTGTATTTAGATCTTCTGTCCATTTTTTAATTGGGTTGTTTTTTTGATATTGAGCTGCATGAGCTGCTTGTATATTTTGGAGATTAATCCTTTGTCAGTTGCTTTGTTTGCACATATTTTCTCCCATTCTGAGGGTTGTCTTTTTGTCTTGTTTATGGTTTCCTTTGCTGGACAAAAGCTTTTAACTTTCATTAGGTCCCATTTGTTTATTTTTGTTTTTATTTCCATTTCTCTAGGAGGTGGGTCCAAAAGGATTTTGCTGTGATTTATGTCATAGAGTGTTCTTATATTTTCCTCTAAGCGTTTAATAGTGTCTGACCTTACATTTAGGTCTTTAATCCATTTTGAGTTTATTTTTGTGTATGGTGTTAGGGAGTGTTCTAATTTCATTCTTTTACATGTAGCTGTCCAGTTTTCCCAGCACCACTTATTGAAGAGGCTCTCTTTTCTCCATTGTATATTCTTGCCACCTTTATCAAAGATAAGGTGACCATATGTGGATGGGGTTATCTCTGGGCTTTCTATCCTGTTCCATTGATCTATATTTCTGTTTTTGTGCCAGCACCATACTAACATGTGATTATAAAAGTTTAAAACATGAAGAATTACCTTGACTTTTTTTCTATTTTTCCTAATATTCTGTTCTTATTGATCAACACATTTACCATTTTCCCCTAGATTCCCTTTTGCTTCATTCATAAATACAGCTATTTTCCTGTTCTCTCCTGTCATTAAAAGACACTTTATGTCTTTATTTCCATATTTTTTCCTTTTTCCTGAGCTGATGTAGGTTATTTCTTTTATCACATGTTTCATTCTCTATGGAGCCATAAGAAACTGAGCCAGCTAAAAATCTTCAATATGCAATATTCTTAAAATGATACATTTTGTCTCCTAAATAATTCAGTGTCAGTATTAGAATTTCTTCAGAGCGTTTATAAAATAATGATAGCAAAGCTCCTGACATTTCAATATTATCATGTGTCAAAACTAAAGAAACTCTAGATAGTGAGTAACAAAAGCAAGGGATTCTGACCTTCCCCTTTATCCACAGACCTTTTACTCAGCATAAGTGCTGAAAATATGCAGCAACATTGCTAAATTTATTAGATAACCAAGTGACCTTAAATTAATTTATTTTCAAAAATTTAAAACTGTAAAATATCTACCACCTTACCCAGGCCTCAAATATTGGTAAATATTGATTTAGAGTATGACAGTGGTGAGATAACCAGACATTAAACATATTTTATTTAGAAAAACAGAAACTGAATTTCTACTTAAAAAGATTCATTTGGACTTGACCAAAGAAATAATTATAATCAAAATGTATTAAATATTCCTATTATAAATATATTTTAGTACTTAAGAAATTCCTGTATGTCCTAATATTAAGCATCAACATTTTCAGATTAATTTAGTTATCTGCTTAGTTAATATCTTTTGTAACTCTGTAACAATTTATCATCAAAATCTTAGTTCCTCTTAAAATTTATTTTATTAGATATATAAAATTTGATCACTTTGTCAAAAAGTTTAGGAAACAGACTTATTTAGATGTTAAATATATCAATGGTATAATGTAAAAACTCAAGTAAGATTCATCAAATGATTTTATGAGATTATGCCCTTAGCATGATATATTTCTAAATAGCAATTATAACTGTATAATGAAATGAGAATGATCATGATACAATGCATAACTATTTTCTTTAATAAATCTATTTCTCATCAGGAGATTAACAATTTATGGAAAGTGTCCCCAAAATGAATTAACTAATGTGCGACATCATAACACTTCCAGGATTAAATATTTTTTGTGCTGTTTAATACTTTTTGTGTTTTGAAACTGAAAGATAGTTCAACAAATGGCTAGAACAATAGTATTACAGATTCCTGATGACTTATAGATCCTCTTGCAGTATTGTTCTGAAAATGGCAACTGTCTCCTTGGATTTGGGCTCAATGTCGTCCTGTGCCTAGTTTGGCTTTACACTAGGATCTCTCCCAGTGTCTGCTTATTTATATTGACAGATTAATCTCCCTGGGATAATAAGAGTCTCGTTATCTGTAAGTACATATGATTTTCCCATCTTGTGCTCATTCACATCAATACAGAATAATTCCAAAAGCTGTTTTATTCCCAAGGGTAGAGAAAACAACAAAAGGGCTACTTGCTTATATAAAAAGAGAATCAGTTTCACCTTAATATATATATTGACAATGTAATTCCAGCAAGGGGGACTTTTTCAGACTGAAATATATTCCTTACTAATGCAATTGTATTTTAATAACTAGTATAAATATTACCAGTTTTGAGCCCCTTAGATATTAGGGCTATTTGATGTGGTAAATATTTAAAATATTCTTCTTGTGCAGCTATACGCTTTTTATGTCCTAGAACTAAGCTATATAAAATATGTGGGGAAATTCTGAAGACAAGCCAGAGGCAGAGCTGATTATGAAGGAAGTTGAAAAATAAATAAAATAAAAATTGGTTTCTCACTAAAACTTATACAAAGATAAAAAAAGGGGGGGAGTGGAAGAGAAATGAAAAGAAAATAAAAGGGAAAAAAACAAAAACAAACAAAAAAGGAAACCTGACTGTTTCAGATCGAGGGAAGAAAAATCTCATTTTTTTTCTGACAATATTTAAATCTGATTACATGCAAATAAAGCTATGCAAAATTAAAAAGCAACCAGAATGTTTATATTAAGCCAGTAACTAAAATATAAAATGTTGTTGATCTTGAAATTTAAAGAAAATTGAAATAAGAACTGAGGATAAAATATTAGCAATTTTCTAAACCTAGAACTGAGGTTTGAGCCTTGTAATTCTTTTTTCATCTCTTTATTTCTGATGTTCATCATTTTTTTTGGTTCCCATTTACAGTTATTTTCTACCTCATTTCAAACAAATATTTTGTTCCTGCTTTATCCTTTAAAATTATAGCCTGTGATCATCCCTCATCTCCCACCACTACTGAATGTACTGACTTCCTTATTATGAGTTTCAAATGCATCTGATACACTTTACACATAAAGAAGGTAAACATTAAGTTTTATGGGTCATGATTCATTTAGATGTAAAAGTTTGAGCCATATTTTCAACTAAGATGTAAAGCTAACTCTGCAAAACTACTTTTGACTTGAGCAAGTGGCTTAAGTAGACTATAAGCGTGTCATTGAAATTTGATTGATCCATTATAAAACACTTAATAACATTAACCACATCTTTAATATATGCCTTTCTCTATTTGTGTTAAAAAAATAAAGTGCCCTTTACAAACAAATCTCAATGTTTTTGAAGAGGATGGGTTAAAGTGTTTGGTCCTAATGTAAGAGAATTAAAACAGAAATGTGTAAATCTGTGCAGGGACACAAAAGTCACCTTAATTACCTTCTCATGACTGAAAGTAAAAATTAAATTATTTAAAGAGTTTGAGGTGCTATTGGAGCCCAAGTGACAGAGTTGATTATGATTTTGTTTGTACCAGGGCTGACAAACATTTTAGCCTGTGAAAAATTGCTATTATACACATAAGAAATTTATGTTCTTCCCTTTAATATTCCCCAACTTAAATATATATACATGCATACTGTATATTTTGTATATAATATATATCTAGCTATATTTTTCTTTGCATTAGAAAAATAGCATTAAAATCATCTTACTGCTGTGTTAAATGATCTTTGCTATTTTTAAAAATTTGCTTAAAATTATTTGTTCAAGTTGCTTTGACATTTAATTGAATTTTCAAAATTGAAAACTTTAGTTGTGAAAGTATTACTGTTTAATATTTGTTTGTTTAAGAGCTATTAACTTTGTTCAACTTCTAGGACATACTAAAATTACTTAACATATTTGAGGTTTAGTTTCCTTTGGTGTGTAAAAGAACAAACAAACAAACAAGAAAACCTTACATCCATGGGCTATTGTTGGAATTATGTTTAAGAAAGGTAGGATTATTTTTACAATGGCTGGCACAAGGTCATTTGCCTATATCTATGAAACAAAAGCTGTGTCCTTATAACCTAAGAAATTAGCCTATAGATATACTTTTAAAAGTAAGCCAATATATGGTAAAAAAGGAGAATAATTGTATTATTTGCAATAACTAATACTGGAAACAACTTAATTATACTTTAATACGTGTTAAATTATAGTTCTATTCGTTATACATATAAATGATAGAATAACTTTCTAATTCCATGCCTTTAATTTATGGGTAAAGTACGGTTAATTTATGGTACAGTCATAAAACAGAATACCATGCATCATTAGTGAAGAAAAAAGCTCTATATATACTGATATAGGAATATCTCTATCACATAAGCAACAATAGTGAAGAGTAGAACCATGGCCACCATCATACGTAGTTTCACAACTTGTAAACTACACAAATTCAGGGAACTCCAGGTAAGGTGAATTGCTCCCCATGGAGTTCTGATCTGTGTAAATAAAATGTTCTTTTTATTAACATACTGGATTACTTTTCTATTGCTGCTGTCAGAAATTGGAAAAAATTACCAAAAAAAATGTGACTTAAAACAACAAATTTATTTCCTTATATTTCTGGAGGTTAGAATTTCAAATGGTTTCACTGGGCTACAATAAAGGTGTCAGCAGTGCTATATTATTCTTCCTAGACGTTCTAAGAGATAATCTTGTCTTTTCCAGCTTTTAAAAGCCACTTGTATTTTTTGGTTTGTGGCCTTACTTCTCAATATTCAAAGCCAGCAACAGTAGATCAAATCTTTATTATGCTGTCACTCTGGTTCTCCCTCTTCTGCCTTGCTCTTCCACTTGTAAGGACTCTGTGATTATACTGAGACCACCCAAATAATCAAGAAAATTTCACCATCTTAGAATTCATCCATTTCTATAGGTTGCCAATTTTATTGGCATATAATTGTTTATAGTGATCTCCTATGATTCTTTATATTTCTGTGGTGTCAGTTGTGACATCTGTTATTTCTGCTTTTATCTATTTGGATCCTCTCTTCTTCTTGATAAGTATGGATAAAGATTTACCAATATTGCTTATATTTTCGAAGAACCACCTCTTTGTATTGATCATTTTTAAATTGATTTTCTTAACAAGATTAAATCAGGAAGAAATACAAAATATAAACAAGCCAATTACCAGTAATGAAATTAAATCAGTAATAAAAAAAACTCCCTACATAAAAAAGTCCAAGACCAGATGATTTCACAAATGAATTCTACCAAACATTTAAAGAAGGATTAGTGTCAATCCTTCTCAAAATAGTCCAAAAACTTAAAGAGAAGGAAATGCTTCTGAACTCATTCTACAAGGCCAGCATCACCCTGATACCAAACCAGACAAAGATACCAAAAAATAAATAAATAAAGTAAAATTAAATTAAATTAAAAGAGAGAAAATTACAGGCTAATATCACTGATGAAAATAGATGCAAAAATCCTCAACAAAATATTAGCAAACTTAATTCAACAATACATTAAAAGGATCATATAGCATGATCATGTGGGATTTATCCCAGGGATGCAAGGATGGTTCAGCCCCACAAATTAGTCAATACGATACAGCACATTAAAAATTTGAAGAATAAAATTATGACTATTCCAATAGATGCAGAAAGAGCTTTTGACAAAATTCAACATCCATTTATGATTAAAACTCTCCACAAAGTGGATATAGAGGGGAATATACTGCAACATAATAAAGGTCATATATGACAAACCTACAGCAAACATCACACTCAATGGTGAAATGCTAAAAGTATTTCCTCTAAGATCCGGAATGGGACAAGAATGCCCACTCTCAACAATTTTATTCATCATAGTATTGGGAGTTCTATCCACAGCAATGAGACCAAAAAAAAAGAGAAAAAGTATCCAAGTTACTTTTTCCAAGGAAAAAGTAAAATTGCCACTGTTTGCAGAAGACATGAATATATATATATATATATATATATATATATATATATACCTTAAAGACACCATCAAAAATCTATTAAAATTGATCAATAAATTTAGTAAAGTTGCAGGATACAAAATTAATATTCAGAAATCTGTTACAGTTCTATACACTAATAATGAATTATCAGAAAGAGAAATTAAGAAAACCCCATTTACAATTGCATCAAAATAAAAAAACCAAAATACCTAGGAATAGGTCTAACTAAGGAGGTGAAAGACCTGTACTAAGAACCTGATGAAAGAAATTGAAGATCACACAAACAAATGGAAAGATATACCATACTAATGGATTGGAAGAATTAATATTGTTAAAATGACCATACTCCCCAGGCAATCTACAGATTCAGTGCAATTCCTATCAAAATACCAATCTCATTTTTCACAGAAATTGAACAAATAATTCTAAAATTTGTATGAAAACACAAAAGACCCCATATAAACAAACTGTAGAGAAAACAAACCTGGAGATATCACATGCCCCAATCTCAAACTATACTACGAAGTCACAGTAGTCAAAATAGTATGGTACTGGCATAAAAAACAAACACGTAGACCAGTGGAACAGAATAGAGAGCCCAGAAATAAATTGACACTTATATGGTCAATAAATCTACAACAAAGGAGGCCAGAATATATAATAGGGAAAAGGTAGTTTCTTTAATAACTGGTGTTGGAAAAACTGGACAGCTGCAAGCAAAAGAATCAAACTGAACTGCTTTCTCATACCATATGCAAAAATAAACCCAAAGTGGATTAAATACTTAAATGTAAGTCATAAAACCGTAAACTTCCTAGAAGAAAACATAAGCAGTATGCTCTTTGACCAATATATCTTTGGATATGTCTCCTCAGGAAAGGGAAACAAAAGAAAAAATAAACAAATGGAAACTACATCAAACTAAAAACCTTTTGTACAAGGAAGGAAACTATTAACAAAATGAAAACCCCACCTACTAATGGGAGAAGATATTTGCAAACTATATACCTGATGAGGGTTAATATTTAAAATATACAAAGAACACATATAATGCAACGTCAAAATAAAAACTGATTAAAAATGTGTAGAGACAGTAACTGAATAGATTTTTTTTTCCAAAGAAGACATACAGATGGCCAACAGGCACATGAAAATACATTAAACATTACTAATCATCAGGGAAATGCAAATTAAAACCGTAAAGAAATGTCACATCACATTTGTCAGAATGGTTATTATCAAAAAGAAAAAAAATAACAACTGTTGATGAGCATGTGGAGAAAAGGGAACCCTTGTACACTGTTGGTAAAATGTAAATTGGTGCAGCCACTATGGAAAACAGTATGAAGTTTTATCCAAAACTTAAAAATAAAATTGCCATAAGATCCAGCAATTTCACTTCTGGTATTTTTCCAAGGAAAACAATAACACTAATTCAAAAAGATACACATACTCCTATGTTCACTGCAGCATTATTTACAACAGGCAAGATATGGAAGCAACCTAAGTGCCCATGGACAGAGGAATGGATAAAGAAAGTGTTACACACACACACACACACACACACACACAGTAGAATATTACTCAGCCATAAAAAGAATGAAATCTTGCCTTTTGCTACAACACTGATGGATCTCGTGGGTATTATTCTAAGTGAAATAAGTCAAACAGAGAAAGACAAATATCTTATGATTTCACTTATAGGTGGCACATCTGAAAAACAAAACAAAGGAACAAGCAAAACCAAAAAGCAAGGAGTAATAGATACAAAGAAAAAACAGGTGATTGACAGAGGGGAGCTAGGATTAATGAAATAGGTAAAGGAAATTAAGAGGTACAAACTACAAAGTAAATAAGTGAGGGGGATAAAATGAACAGTGTGGTGTATATAGTCAATAGTAATGTAATATTTTTGTTTGGTGACAGACGGTAACTAATTTCATTGTGATAATCATTTTGTAATGTATAGAAATATTGAATCACAATGTTGTGCACCAAAAACCTACTAACCGACTTAGTGTTATAAGTCAATTATACTTCACAAAACAAAAATATTTATAGAAAAAGAGATTACATTTGTGGTTATCAGAGGTGGCGGTGAGGGGATGGGGAATTTGATGAAGGTGGTCAAAAGGAACACATTTCCAGTTATAAATAACTACTAGAGATGTAAGGTACAACATGATGAATATAATTAACACTGCTGTATGTTATATACGAAAATTATTGAGACAAATCCTGAGTTCTCATTACAAGGAAAAAATATTCTTTCATTTTCTTTTATTTTGTATTTATATGAGATGATGTTCACTAAACATATTGTGGTAATCATTTCATGATGTATGTAAGTCAAATCATTATGCTGTACACCTTAAACTTATACAGAATGGTATGTCAATTATATCTCAATAAAACTGGAAAAAAATAATTTCATCATCTCAAGGTCAGCTGATTAGCATTCTTAATTGGATCTGCAACCTAATTGCTCTTTTTTCATGTTAATGTAACATATTCACAGGTTCTGGAAATTAGGGCACGGTGTTTTTGGGGTCCATTATTTTGTCTACTACAGGTCTTGTTAGCACTGAATTATTAATAAATAAGATAGTATTATTGGTGGATGCTTTAGTGGAAAGGAGAATTCTTTTTTATAACTTTATCTTTCCATGGTGTTTGAACACTTTTATCACTTTACATGCATTTTTTATTAAAGCAGATTTAAAATGTAATATTTTTTTGCTTTGACTGATTTCAAATGTTCAACTAGGTATAAGAAAATCTTTTTATTTATGTATATTAGCTCCCACCTCCAACTAGAAAATGAGTGACGAGACATAGTTGCTGATTGAGGTTTTCTTTTGGGCTTTCCCTGATTGAGTGAGCAATATATTTAGAAATCCAGCTAACATTGGCAAACCTAATGAGGTATAATGAGGTATTGGCATAGAAAATGGGACAACAATATCAACTATACGTTAGTATACGCCCATTCTAAGTGTCCATGGAAAAATATGAAATGACGTTATAAAAACACATTAAAGTAGGTGCTAAGTTCAGGATAGGAATTTTTTTTAACAATATAGACTTGATGAGAAATGAATTGCAGGCAAACATGAATATTTTTATAAGAAAGCAAAGTTTGAATGAATTGTGCAGAATTTTTATCAGGAAATGATATATAAAAAGTTATTTGAAGCTCAATCAATTTACTTTGATAATAATTAATACTCCCTTTAACTTAAGGGACATACATTACACTACATAAACCAATTTAAAACTCTGGTTGATTTTTTTGTAATTTTGTGTGAATTCTTGTTACCTGAGTAATAAGCTATGTGCATGCTTGTTTTATAGTAATGTTGGTGGGAAATACAAATATCTATTAGGCTAAGTGAATTGGTATGAAGATTAAATTAGCTATGAGTATGCCACAGTGCTGGATAAGAACTAGTCTGATACTTGTTTACATATTGATAGTCCACCTGTACTAAGATGCACCCTCTTCTTTTCTTGCCAGTTCTTTGAAATAGCACAGATGCTATATATTTAATGTTGTGTTCTAAACTTTCATGTAATATTATAACCCATTCAACTTTTCATACTTATATATTATCTGTTATATATATATAATATATAATGATTATATGTAATCTTTTCCCTGTATAAAAATATTTTATGAACTTTTAAATTGAAAAATAACATATATATGCAAAAGTGCACATAACATACTACAAATTATGAAGATATTCTCCTGACATTGTTTTCTTCTCACATTTAAATGTACATCTGGAATTGTCTTTGTATAAGATGTGAATTATGGGTCAAGATTCTTCTGTTTTTATAAACCTATAGATATTTAATTGGCCCAGGTCATTTTGTCTAAATCATTTTGTCATATATGTGTGTGTGTATATATATCTATATGTAAGTCAGTTTCTTGACTCTGTATTTTGTACCATTAGTCTTATTTGTTTATCCAAGTAATATCAGACTGTCTTACCATGGATGTACAATTAGTACTAATAGTACATATTAAAAATCCACCGACTTCTTCAGTAACATCTCAGATGTCATTGGACCTTTGTATTTCCCTATAAAGTTTAGACTCAGTTTAAATGCACATACATACACAAAATATACTGGGATTTTGGGTGAAACTGAATCTATGCATTTACTTGGAGAATTTTCATAATAGTGTACCTTTCAATCCATTAGTATGGCATAACTCTCCTATTATTTAGGAGAGTATTATGACTCTCAAAATACTCTCAAAATGTATTACGACTTTTTAAAATGTAGCTTTCTTTGTGTATCTGGAATCACTTTTCTATTGCCTGAAATAATCCCTTTATAATTTTCTTTAGTAATGATCTTCTAGAGCTAAGTTCTTTTAGCTTTTTTTTTCTAATTTTTAAAATTTCAACTTCATTTGTAAAATGTATGTTTTGCTACATAAAGCAATATATGTTAGTTATTTTCTTTCTTTAGAAAAGTAATTCCAAATTTTCTGTCAACACTTGCTGCTTTTGAGAAGTCAATTTCAAACTCATTGCTGCTCCTTCAGAGGTAAACTTGTCTTTTCTTTTGGCTATTTTAAAGATTCTACCTTGTCTTTAGTTTGCAGCCATTTTCATATTTTGTATTTATATGTGGTTTCATTTGTTTCTGTCCTATTTCTGGAACTTCATTTAAACAGATATTGCTTTTTTTTTTTTACTGTATTTCTTGAATTATTCTTGAATTCCTTTCAGTACTTGTCACCATATTCTTTCTCCATGTTTCACTTTGCACATTTTTTGAGCTGTATTCTAGTAACTGATTATCTCTTCAGCAATTTCTAACAAGCCATTAATGAGATTAAGTATAAGCACAGATACAATACTAATATGTATTCTACAAGTTCCACTTCTCTGTTATTTTTCCATTGTCATTTAATTTCTTGAACATATTTAAAATTATTTTAAGTTTTCTATCTGGCAATATCTGCATCTGCATTTTTGTGGGTCCACATATATTCTGTCTTTTATTGTTTTTGGACAATTATTTTCTTTTTAATAACTAGTTATTTTTATACTTGCTTTATTTTTATAAAGTGACAGAATATCAAATTTTATTGAAAATAATGAAGGCTCTGGGTGATATTATGTTCCTCCAGAAACAATTCTGCTAGAGGCAAAACTGAGTGAAAGGAAGGCTTCTTTCCTTGTGAGGTCTGGTTCTTTCCTGTCCTCCCTTACTTCTAGGGTATAGCAGAAGAGTCCTGGCTATTTATCAGGTCCTTCCTTTTTGGAGTCCAGCATTGTTGACTTGTGTTCTGAGCTAATAATCTTAAATTAGGCAAACCTAATCTAAATTTATCAGTCCTGCTTCTAAAATCAATCAAAGAAAAACTAAAAGGGTTTCAATACTTTACATGTAAAACAACTATGTCTATATTGCTATTGATTCCATAGTGGAATTCATATTAATCTCTCATCTTCTACCCACATTACTCATTCAACTCATTGACATGGGTCTTGGTTTTCCGCCTTCCTTCGATCAAATCTAAAATGAGCCCCATTGCATTTTGGACATTTTATGATGATAAAATAAATAAATGAATAATACATTAGCTGGTCATTTTACTCCCCTAAACAGTCTTAGACCATTTATTAATAAGTGTAGTCTCATAAAATATTAAAAGCTCTAAGTTATTTAGAATCCCTCTCCTCCAGTTTGAACTTGGTCCAGGCTACACACCTTTTTGTTGTTTTATTTTTCTGTTTTCTTGGACTAGCACTTTCACTGTTCAATAGCCTGCTCCTAGTTCCTTTAATGCTGAAGTGAGAAAAGAGAAACATATAAAATAGGAAGTGTCTTTCTCAACTAGCACAGGTATAAAATGTATTTGGTTTTTTCATTCTTTGAAAATATCTAACAATGACTCTCTCTCTTTTGGTATGCTCAGTGAGTCTTTCATAATTTCCTCCTAATGCTGAGAGTCTCTAAACTGTCTGACTCTTGCTGACCACTTATAAACCTTACATTTCCCATGGTTTCCCAAAGCTTATTGCCATAGTCTTTGTGAACTTCTAGTAACTTTCCAGTAGACTCCTGGTTAACTCTGTCTCTTGAATCAACTTTTGGCCCATTATCTACTCTTTAGTACATATTTCTGACCAACCGTCTATTTGTATGCAGTCTCCTAACATTCCAGGCTGTTCTGTTATTATAGGTTAATTTAGCTAGATGTTCTCTCCCTTTTAAAAATTTTTTTCCTCAGGTGTAAGCCAGATTCCCGTTCATCGTGTTCCTCAAATTTTAGGAGGAAATTATTATACACCCCAGTGATCTCCTTCTAAGCTAGAAGTCATGGGGCATCAACTCTGCTCCTCTTCTATGTGGATTGGGTTTTTCAGGAAAATATCTTCAAAAAAAGCATGCATCCTCACATAATATTGGTTAAGTGATGGACCACAGGCCAAAACAAATTCTTGGACTTCTTCTTAGCATAGATAATGGAGACTCTCAGTTTGGAATGTGGTAACACTATAGAATTTATGTAAAAAAGGGGCAAACTTCTCCATTTTAAAAAAGAGTTATGTGGGGCTTCCCTGGTGGCACAGTGGTTAAGAGTCCACCTGCCGATGCAGGTGTTCGTGCCCCGGTCCGGGAAGATCCCACATGCTGCGGGGCGGCTAGGCCCGTGAGCCATGGCTGCTGAGCCTGCACGTCCGGAGCCTGTGCTCCGCAACGGGAGAGGCCACAGCAGTGAGAGGCCCGCGTACCGCAAAAAAAAAAAAAAAAAAAAAAAAAAGAGTTATGTGTATGTTGGACATATCTTCCACCCACATGCCTTTTGTAATTTATTTATTTATACTGAAGTATAATTGATTACAATAGTATATTAGTTTCAGGTGTATAGCATAGTGATTCAGCATTTTTACCTTTTATACTCCATTAAAAGTTATTACAGGATAATGGCTATAATTACCTGTGCTATACAGTATATCATTGTTGTTTACCTATTCTATACATAGCAGTGTTATCCCTTAATCCCATATGCCTAATTTGACCCTCTCTCGTTCCCTCTCCCCACTGGTAAACACCAGTTTGCTCTTTTATATCTGTGAGTCTGTTTCTGTTTTGCTATACACATTCATTTGTTATTAATTTTTAGATTCCATATATAAGTGATGTCACACAACACTGTCTTTCTTGTCTGACTTATTTCACTATGTATTATATTCTCTAGTTCCATCCATGTTGCTGCAAATGGCAGAATTTCATTCTTTTTTATGGCTGAGAAATATTATTTTATATATTTTATAATGTATATATATACATATATATACACATACATACATACACCCACACAACGCATCTCTTTATCCATTCATCTATCGATGGACACTTGAGTTGCTTCTATACCTTGGCTATTGTAAATAGTGCTGCTATAAACATTGGGGTGGGTATATCTTTTCTAAATAGTGTTTTCATTTTTTCCAGATATATACCTGGAAGTGAAAATTCTGGGTCATATGATAGTTCTATTTCTAGTTTTTTGAGGACCCTCCATACTGTTTCCCACAATGGCTGGACCAATTTACATTCCTACCAACAGTGTACAAGGGTTCTCTTTTATTCACACCCTCACCAACATTTGTTATTTTTGTTGTTTTTGATGATAGATAGCCATTCTGACAGATGTGAGTTGAAATCTCATTGTGGTTTTGATTTGCATTTCCCTGATGATGAGTGATTTCTTAGCATCTTTTCCTGTGTCTGTTGGCCTTCCATTTGTTCACTTTGGAAAAATGTCTACTCAGATCTTCTGGCCATTTCTAAATCAGGTTTTTTTGTTTTGGATGTTGAGTTGTCGAGTTTTATGAATTGTTTATATAATTTAGATATTATCTCCTTGTTGGTCATATCATTTGTAAATATTTTCTCCCATTCTATAGATTGCCTTTTCATTTTGTTGATGATTTCCTACATTGTGCAAAAACTTCTAACTTCAATTAGGTCCCATTTTCTTCTTTTTTCTATTTTGCCTTGGAGGACAGATCCAAAAATATATTGCTAGGATTTATGTCAAAGGCTGTTTTGTCTATATTCTCTTCTAGGTGTTCTATATTTCAGGGCTTAAATTTAGTTCTCTAACCAATTTTGAGTTTATTTTTGTATATGGTGTGAGGAAATGTTCTAATCTCATTGTTTTACATATGGTTGTCCAGTTTTCCCAGCACTACTTATAGAAGACTGCCTTTTCTCCATTGTAAATATATATTTTTAAAATTCTTCCATAGTTACATGTTTTATTAATCACATCTGAGAAAAGTCATTGATTTTCATTTTGTACAGCATTATCCTGTAAGGACAAGATACAGTGACAACATCCAAGCTTTTTGCATATCAGAGCTGAAACTGAAAGTATCTCCACAATTGAATTTTCACTTCATTTTTTTTCTTTTACATCTATATTGGAGTATAATTGCTTTACAGTGGTGTACTAGTTTATGTTTATAACAAAGTGAATCAGTTATACATATACATATGTTCCCATATCTCTTCCCTCTTGCATCTCCCTCCCTCCCACCCTCCCTATCCCACCCCTCTATGTGGTCACAAAGCACCGAGCTGACCTCCCTGTGCTATGCGGCTGCTTCCCACTAGCTATCTATTTTACGTTTGGTAGTGTATATATGTCCATGCCACTCTCTCACTTTGTCACAGCTTACCCTTCCCCCTCCCCATATCCTCAAGTCCATTCTCTAGTAGGTCTGTGTCTTTATTCCCGTCTTACCCCTAAGTTCTTCATCACATTTTATTTTTTCTTAAATTCCACATATATGTGTTAGCACATGGTATTTGTCTTTCTCTTTCTGACTTACTTCACTCTGTATGACAGACTCTAGGTCCATCCATCTCATGACAAATAGCTCAATTTTGTTTCTTTTTATGGCTGAGTAATATTCCATTGTATATATATACAACATCTTCTTTATCCATTCATCCGATGATGGACACTTAGGTTGTTTCTATCTCCTGGCTATTGTAAATAGAGCTGCAATGAACATTTTGATACATGACTCTTTTTGAATTATGGTTTTCTCAGGGTATATGCCCAGTAGTGGGACTGCTGGGTCGTATGGTAGTTCTATTTGTAGTTTTTTAAGGAACCTCCATACTGTTCTCCATACTGGCTGTAACAATTCACATTCCCTCCAGCAGTGCAAGAGTGTTCCCTTTTCTCCACACCCTGTCCAGCATTTATCGTTTCTAGCTTTTTTTTTTTTTTTGCAGTACGCGGGCCTCTCACTGTTGTGGCCTTTCCCGTTGCGGAGCACAGGCTCCGGATGCACAGACTCAGCGGCCATGGCTCACAGACCCAGCCTATCCGTGGCATGTGGGATCTTCTTGGACCAGGGCACGAACCCGTGTCCCCTGCATCGGCAGGCGGACTCTCAACCACTGCGCCACCAGGGAAGCCCTGTTTCTAGCTTTTTTGATGATGGACATTCTGACTGGTGTGAGATGATATCTCATTGTAGTTTTGATTTGCATTTCTCTAATGATTAATGATGTTGAACATTCTTTCATGTGTTTGTTGGCAGTCTGTATATCTTCTTTGGAGAAATGTCTATTTAGATCTTCTGCCCATTTTTGGAATGGGTTGTTTGTTTTCCTGTTATTGAGCTACATGAGCTCCTTGCAAATTTTGGAAATTAATCCTTTGTCAGTTGCTTCATTTGCAAATATTTTCTCCCATTCTCAGGGTTGTCTTCTGGTCTTGTTTATGGTTTCCTTTGATGTGCAAAAGCTTTGAAGTTTCATTAGGCGCCATTTGTTTATTTTTGTTTTTATTTCCATTTCTCTGGGAGGTGGGTCAAAAAGGATCTTGCTGTGATTTATGTCATAGGGTGTTCTGCCTATGTTTTCCTCTAAGAGTTTGACAGTTTCTGGCCTTACATTTAGGTCTTTAATCCATTTTGAGTTTATTTTTGTGTATGGTGTTAGGGAGTGATCTAATCTCATACTTTTACATGTACCTGTCCAGTTTTGCCAGCACCACTTATTGAAGCAGCTGTCCTTTCTGCACTGTACATTCCTGCCTCCTTTATCAAAGATAAGGTGACCATATGTGCGTGGGTTTACCTCTGGGCTTTCTATCCTGTTCCATTGATCTATATTTCTGTTTTTGTGCCAGTACCATACTGTCTTGACTACTGTAGCTTTGTAGTATAGTCTGAAGTCAGGGAGCCTGATTCCTCCAGCTCCGTTTTTCGTTCTCAAGATTGCTTTGGCTATTCGGGGTCTTTTGTGTTTCCATACAATTTGTGAAATTTTTGTTCTAGTTCTGTGAAAAATGCCATTGGTGGCATTGGTGGCATTTTTTTCATATTTTAGTTTTTAATTCAGATGGGATTTTATTTTGTGTATTATGTGAGGTGAGTACCTAATTCTTTTATTTTCAATATGTAAGTCTAGTGATTCTTACTTTTTTAAGCTTTTGCTTTTTGTATTGCTTTGGATAGCAGAGCTTTACATTCTGATTTACAATGTCATTTTAGAATAGAATACAATAAATATCCTTATCACCATGCATCTATTTCTGGGTTCTCTGTTTTGATAATAAATCTACTCTTACCACCAAGCAAATACGAAATGTTTTGTTTGCTATGCTTTTCCGTAAGTGTTGCTATGGCAATTTCTCCTCCTCCTTCCCCTCTTCCTTCTTCCTCTGCTTTTTCTCCTCCTTTTACTCCTTCTCCTTTTTCTAAACTAGAACTCTGTCCCTTGAATGTCCATCACTTATTTCACTCATTCCCTCCACCCCTCTCCCCTCTGGCAACTGCATATTTGTTTTCTGTATCTACGACTCCTTGCTGTTTAATGTTTGCTCAAAAGCTTGGTTTTTAGATACTACCTCTAAGTGAAATCATACATTATTTGTCTTTCTCTGTCTCAGCCTAATACCCTCTAAGTTGATCCATGTTGTAACAAATGAAAAGATTTCATTCTTTTTTATGACTAATATTTCATTGTATATATGTGTATATACATATATATATAAATATATATAAGTATGTATGCCACATCTTTTTTATCCATTCATCTACTGATGAGCAGTTAGGTTGCTTCCATATCTTGGCTATTGTAAAAAATGCTGCAGTGAACACAGGATATATATATCTTTTCAAATTAGTATTTTTGTTTGCTTAGGAAAAATACCCAGAAGTAGAATTGCTGGATCATATGGTAATTCTACATTTAACTTTTTGAGGAACCTCCATACTGTTTTCCACAGTGGCTACACCAATATACATTTACACTAACATTGAACAAGGAAGATTCCTTTTTCTCCACATCTTGTCATCTCTTATTTGTTGTCTTTTTGACAACCATTCTGACAGGTGTGAGATGATATCTCATTGTGGTTTTGAGTTGCATTTTCCCGATGATCAGTTATGTTGAGCATCTTTTTATGTGTCTCTTGGCTATCTGTAAGTCTTCTTTGGAAAGATGTCTGTTGAGCTGCCCTGTCCATCTTTTTTTTTTTTTTATCTTGTTCTTTGCTTTATTGATGTTGAGTTGTAGGAGTTCTTTGTATATTTTAGATATTAAATCCTTATCAGACATATAATTTGTAAATATCTTCTACCTTCCAGTAGGCTGCATTTTTGTTTTGTTGATAGTTCCTTTGCTGTGTAAACCCTTTTTAGTTTGGTGTTGTCCCATTTGTTTATTTTTGCATTTCTCTTGCCTGAGGAGACATATCCAAAAAGCATTGTTAAGATCAATGTTGAAGAGCATACTGTCTATGTTTTCTTCTAGGAGGTATGGTTTCAGATCTGAAATTTAAGTGTTTAATCTATTTTAATTTATTTTTGTATATGGCATAGAAATTAGTCCATTTTGCTTCTCTTGCATGTAGCTGTCCAATTTTCACAACACCATTTATTGAAGAGGCTGTCTTTTCCCCATTGTATACTCTTGCCTCCCATGTTGTAGATAAGTTGACCATAAAAGTGTGGGTTCATTTCTAGGCTTTCTGTTCTGTTTCATTGATCTATGTGCCTTCTTTTGTGATAGCACCATGCTGTTTTGATTATTGTAGCATTGTAGCTTTGTAGTATAGTTTGAAATCATGGGGTGTGATACCTCCAGGTTTTTTCTTCTCTTTATTCTTCTTTGTAAAATACTGCCTTAGCTGATCTTGAATTTTTACTTTTTTTTTTTGTGGTACGCGGGCCTCTCACTGTTGTGGCCTCTCCCATTATGGAGCACAGGCTCCGGACGCACAGGCTCAGTGGCCATGGCTCACGGGCCCAGCTGCTCTGCGGCATGTGGGACCTTCCCAGACCGGGGCACAAACCCGTGTCCCCTGCATCAGCAGGCGGACTCTCAACCACTGCGCCACCAGGGAAGCCCGAATTTTTACATTTTTATATGACACTTGAAATTTTCCAAATTACATTAAAAACTGTATGTTCTGATTATTATTATTTAAAAGTGCATATATGGAAAATTCACTTCTTTATGATATTAAGTTTTAATGTCAACTAACATGGTATGTTAGTTCCAATTATATAAATCTTCTTTTATGTAATGTATTTTTCCAAAATGATATTATGAAAGGTTTCTAAAATTTATCCCTAAGTGCTTTAGAATGTTTATCATTGAGTATTTTATTTTCTAATGGTGGGAAGGAACAGTAAGCAGTGTCCACCATATATTTTCTCCTTTTACCAGTGGGGAAAATATAAGTTACACAAAGTAAATGTAGTAATATATGGCTTAGAAGGGAGAAATGAGGTCAAGGCTAATGTCCTACCTTTCAGTTGTCATTATGATGGCTAGAAAAGTTATGGAGATATGAGCCTTTTCTGCAGCAACTTTTAATTGCATATTCTCCATATTTATTGGTATCAAGAGGCAATTGGGGTCAGATGGGTCATATTCCATGTTCCATTCTCCACTTTTGTGAGTGTTTCTAGACCTCTTATGAAAATGTCAGGAAGACTCAATCAATCTGTTCATGAGTATCAAAAAGCAGTCACAGTAGCAGCAATAGCTGTAGCAGGAGTATGCTTTTTTCTCCAGTTTTTAGTTCCAGTACAGACTTCAGATGTGAGAGTATCAGTGATAATTTAGAGGGAAATTCTTAGAGACCTGGCCTAGAAACCACTCCTCCAACCCATTAAACATTTCTGTAAGCACTGATTTTCCAAGTTGAATAAACTTAATTTTGTTAAAACACCCAGAGTATTTTCTGTCTTTTACACTAAATAATAATGAATTCAGCATTTGGTATTAGAAGTATTTTCATGATATTCCACTGTTGGGAATGAGTTAAATTGCCTAAATTGTTGAATTGGAAGGCAATGATTATCAGATGGCCTAAGGAAAATGCGACCCTAGTAATCTCTGTCACACTATGATAATATAGTCACTTAATGAGTACCTAAATTCACCTGGAATGCAGTACCCATTCAAGGGAAGACTCCAGTAAGTTGATGGTTGCTCTGATTGACTATTATGAAGGGAAGGAGGAAATCAAGGTATGTTAGGGTAGACTAGTTAGTTCTATCTATTTATTATTATATAAAGGCATTAAAGAAATCTACCAATTGTTGAAAAGGATAAAATAGGTTTCAAAAGGCAGAGTAAAATGTTATTTTGTTTAGGTTGTGAACTCAATCAAGATGACTTTTTTCATATATTTTTCACTTGAGTTGAGACAGGAAAGGTGAAAAGAAATTAACTGAGTTTTTTTGAAATGAAGAGTACTTTAGACATCAGGATTAAATTAAATATAATTAAATTACATTATATAAAATCCTGATAGGTGTTAAATAAATACTCATTAAATTTCCCCCTTCCTTTTTCTACACTAACTTACTTTATACACATTTATCCAGCATGAATTTACTTCTGAGATCTGAAAAAGAGTAGATATATGTATACATATAAGTAAATCACTTAGCTGTACACCTGCAACTAATACAACATTGTAAATCAACTATACTCCAATATGAAATAAAAATGAAAAAAAATTAAAAGTACTTTTGAGAAATACAGGAAATATTCCCTACATTTTTTCTATTTTTCTGAAAATTTGTGGTAGTTTGGATATATTTAAAGATAAAGGGAGGAACAAAATTATTCCATGGTTTACAAAAATGAGGAAGGAGGATGATATGGTAACTTTGTCTTCAACTGTATAGATATAATCTATAAGATTCTGTTCAATGAAGTTTGTCTGGAATATATGATGGTCTTATTGTCATAATTTTCTCAGAGGTTGGAGAAGCAAAATATAATTGAGTAATTGCCTAGATGCACTTTTTATCAAGAAGAATTTGCCTACTGAAATGATGATGAAAGCAAAAGCCTTATGAAAAGTTACATTATGTCAGAGTTTGCAATAACTACAGAAAAATTTTATATAAAAAGAAAATCAATTTTTCTATATTTCGGAAGAAATATAGGCATTATCTCATGGCTCTAAAGTTGATGACTTCAGAGAGATTCAGTGTCTTCTAATCAAAACTCAGCCTGTCAATTTTTCTAAGGCAATGAGTATGTTTCCCTTGTGTCAATCCCAGTTCTCAATATTTGTTTGAAATGAAAAAAATAATTTCATTAATTAGTATCCTAATTAGAGTGTGAAAAAACATATAAAGAGGTCAATGTAACTTTTGAAGTCTTTAAAAAACATTCACAGAATATAAAAGTAAAGACGTGTCACTGATCATTGTTTCAAACATAACAAGCTATATGAATGCATTTAAAAAGTTTATAACCATGAACATGATACCCATTAAGACTTAAAACAATGAGATTAATCTTACAATGATAGCAAAAAGGGATTATGAGAGTAAAGAACAAAGTTAGACAAACCTCAGTGCCAGTGATAATGTTCTTAACATTATAAATTACATGGGAAAATTATTGAATAAATCAAGGCAATAATAAAACATCACCAATTGAATTAACACAACATTTTCAAATAAAATTCACATTTTACTGAGATCAAGATGGATTAGATTTCAAAACGGCCAAGGTAAACTGCTCATATTGCAGCTAAGATGTAATGAGAGTGAAAGGATGAGTTTTCATGGGCTTTTTTGAGATATCCAAGAACAAAAGAAAACACAACATGTTTTTACAAAATGAAAAATAGGACAATTTTGAATTTTTCTATGGAAATTTTAAGTCAATTATAGCCACAGAAAAACTAACCATGCAGGCACTGGTGGAAGGCAACAGAAAAACAGAAATTTTCCAATATATTAGTTATATAATTTCAACTCCACCTGAGGTGTCAAATAATGAATTATGTCTCAGAATACAGAGAATATTTTCAGAAAAGCAAATCTTCAAAAAAGAGGAACTTGAAAGATGTGACCAACTCTGAAAAGGTCACCAAGAGAGAAACAACATGAATCTTACCAACAAAGAATATTCTAAGAAAAGAAGATTTTGTTTCCTTTTAAAGCAAATATTCTAAGAAGGATTTATACTTGGGCTATCAGAACTCAGATAGTGAAGTCAGCAATTATTTATCTACCTATGAGCAGAGGCCATTGCAAAAAAATAGAAGCAAAAATATCTTCAGACTTCTGAGGGATATATTTAACATATTTGGTTTATATCTATAAGGAACGATGTTGGAAATCTAACTGTGCAGGTAAAGAAGAAGTACCTTATAGCATTAAAAAAAAAAAAAGCCAATGGAGAATAAAGAAACTACTTAAATAATCTCAAGGCAAGTGCAAGGAATATTTGATTTCATATCAAGGATACATGTTGTGCTAAAAAAATAAGAATAATAATTCCTAAGCTATTTCAACATAAGTGCATGTGAACCCAGCAGATTCTGTTTTCTTCCTTTTTATCATAAGCATTTAATCCCATAAAAATATATTCTAGATGGCTAGAATGTCAAGGTCATATGAAAGTGTCAGGAAATGCAGAGGGCACAATTCTGTATTTCAAAGCTCATTCTTCAAGTTTAACATTTTCTTTTAAGTTATATAAACTGCACCTAGTTTATAGTCTCAGATCAAAGTTGGAAATAACATTATTATTGAAATTAACTGAATTAAAAAAATTTATTCTATTGACATTAACTTAATTTTTAGTTTTCCACATCTTTATCAATTTGTTAAATGCTTAAATAATATTTTCTTTATATGCATGTGTTCAGAGAGCTGACTTCATAAAAACACATGGAAAATAAATAAGATTTTGAACTTAGTATTATGTTAATTTATAGTCAGGTAGATAGGTAACTTACGTGTTGTAAATAAAATAGAATTTGATCATATTTTTAATGTTCAATGGTACTACTAATAATACAATATATAATACAGATTATATTCAAGGATCTGTATAGTCATACAAAATCTGTCCAATATATCAGACACATTATTTTATTTTATTTTACTTTTAACTTTTTATTTTATATTGGAGTATAGTCAATTATCAATGTTGTGATAGTTTCAGGTGCACAGCAAAGGGACTTAGCCATACGTACACATGTATCCACTGACACTATTTTAAAAAAGAAAATTTATAAACAGTGATGTGTACATTTTGGGGGTATTCTACCTTGGAAAGATAGTGAAACTTATTTGCTATGTATTTTGGCATTTTTAGTTAGTATTGATTGAATGTTTCCATAAGTATTTCAAAACTATATTTGAATGTGTAAATAGTATATTGAGTTACCCTAATTTTAGAAAATAATATAGCAAAAAAAGGAAAAGGAAGGTAACTCTTAAAATGACTTATTTTATTCAAGATTATAAATGTCTTATTCTGACACCACTTAAGTAATATATAACATGGATATTGCTATAAACTACAAAGTGAATAATATTTTGTTGTTCTGTAGTTAAAATGGAAGCCATCGTGTTCCTTCTAATGACAGTATTACATAAAATGTTAAGATGTAGCTCTGAAAAATATGTCAAAATGCATGCAAGTTACCTTTTAAAGGAAAACTTGAAAATTTTACTTCTAATTTCAAATCTTAGTACAAAAACTTTGATGTCAATAAACTCCTTATAGGCAACATTTATTGAATGTCCATATTAAAAACAAAACATGTGTCATTGCAATTCCTTAAGTAGCATAAGTAGTGTCATTGCATATATTTGAATAAATTGCTTTTAGCAGTTGATTTACATAAAGAGATCCATATTGTTACTTTCCATTTTTTACAATGTTATATTCTTGATAATTCACAATAGCTCTGTCTGACTTTCTCCAACCTAATTTTGACTAAAATACTAAGAAGATATCAAATAGGGAAACTTGCCACACCTCCAGAGTCTAGGAGTAATGTTATATTAGTTAGAATATGCATGTAATTTATATTCAGCTGTAACAGGTACATAGAATAAGAGAAATAAAATTTTAAAAAGATATTTCACACTTACATAGAAGTCCAGGGCAGATACGGCAGCTAGGCTGTGTCTTTCTTTGATCCACATTACTTCTAGCTTCCTCCTCCCACACTGAAGGTATTGCCTTTATCCTCCTGATACAAGATGCATCTCAGCCCATCACATCTAAACGTATAAATAATCACATTAATTTTAAATGTCCTAAACCTAATTAAAAGGGAGAGACTATCAGGAAAGATAAAAAAGCAAAATCCAACTCTTTGATGTCTATCTGAAACCTCATTTTAATATAAAAGCACAAAGACGTTAACATTTAAAATATATGATCATCTCTATTGATGCAGGAAAAGCATTGTACAAATTCCAACAGCCATTCCCTACAAGCTTCACTAAACTAAGGATAGCAGACAAATTCCTCAATACGATGAAGGGCAACTTCAGAAAAGCTCAGTAGATCCTGACTGGTATGGCTTCTATTAAAAGTCATGCTGAACATTTACTCTCAAAAGTCATAATATTTAACTATTGCAGCATAAATTTTTAGAATTAGGTGAATCATAGTATAAAATCAAATGATATCTGATGCTTCTTTAAATCACTTCACATTCCTTGCCTTCTGAGAAAAAAAATCTCATATTTCTGGGTAAACGTATTTGATTTTTTAAAATTCCTTTACATCTCAAATACTTTCACAAAAGGTATATGTTAGAGCATAAATGATTTTTTAAATGTTACTTAAAACTAGGAGGTATGTTTTTCCCTTTGCTTAAATACAAAAAAAGAGAAGATGCATCTAAGTTTTCGCAACTACAGGTATGATCTTACATTGCAAAATGTACGATTTCTCTCAACTATAGTCAGCAGGAAACTATAAACCTGACATCTATTTGACTGCCTCTGTGTCATTTGCCTGAATTCTCCATAAGAATAGTTTAGCAATAAGAATCAAAGGAAGTATAAGAAAATAAGCCAGGGGCTCTAGAATTTGGTAGTAATATTTTCATGGTCCTGTTAAACTCAAAGTAATATGTTATATTTATTTAAGGATTATAGTCTTCCACACTGGGAAGATATTCCTAACTAAAGTTAACTGGACTAGTATATGAATAGATTGTATTTATTCTGTTACTTGGGTATATTTTTGGCTCTTTATACTCAATAAAATATAAGTTTACAAATACAAAGTTGGAAATAAACAAAATGGCTGAATGCTGTATGGGAAATATTTAGGCTGACCCACAGAATTAGCTTAAAGGTGCTTCAAATTAATGACGTTTTTAAGGAACTTTGAAAGTATAAAATGCTTTTCTTTAGGGTTTATTTGTGATTATCTAAATTTCATTTGGGGAAAGAAAAGGTGTTGAAGCTTCTTATACCAGTCTGCATATGGCAGTTTTCCTGTACAGATGGTTTCCTTGGTAAGAGAAGAGCCAAGGTCATTTTAATGTTTAGCATTCTTATGGCAAGTGTATTTTGGCTCATTATGTCATGAATCAAAAATAATGTTTTGCTGGTCAAGATGATCCTGACAGAATTTTTTTTAAATAAACTGCTCTCTCCAAGTAATATAAAATAGTTGTGCTAAACATACTTAGATTGTCGCTCTTCCTCTGATTCCTGAAAGCAAATAAGTCAAGGAGAGAAACTATTCCTTTGACCCACATTTTCAGGAAAGAAGTGTGAACATTATGAAAAATGAGTAAACTTAGAAATACAGAGATAATGGAGTTTGAGCAAAATGGACAATTTTTGCAAATGTCTGTATCCAAATCTGCTCTATTAACTTGATATTCTGAGTCCTAACATTGTTACTACAGTTCTACTAGGATTGGAGAGATAAAGCCACGTGCACTCATAGTTCAGGAGAAAAGTTAAACCTAAGTAGCTTAAGCCTTCCATTCCAAGGCTGTACATGCTGAGAGTCTTCTTTCCACAGGGCAGAATGAGGAGAATTGTTGTCCTGGGTCTTCCCAGGATCAGAAAGCCCTTACTTCTTTCCCACATGCCTTCTGTTAAATGATGCTTAACCTATTTATCCACAGGAGGATTGAAAAAATCTGCCTAAAAAGTTAATGAAGTTAACACAAACAAATCATTCTGAATGCCTAAGGATTTCTATGCCTCAATTTAATCTGATAACTGAGAATACATTCATGAGATTAAAGTTCATTTTAGGCTGTGCTTGAGAGTACATCTCTTAGATTTAACTGTATTCTTTAAATATTCTCTGAGCTGTGCTGCAGTCTCCTCTGGAAAAAAGTAACACCTTAAATGCCCCCAGAGGATTTAACAAAAACTATACTACAGCTCTTTAATGACAATTCTATGATAACTCAATCCTTAAAAAATATTTGTTGAGTTTCCACTGTAAGAAATATGCATCTTTGTTTCTGAGAATTCAGAGATAATCATGGTATTTTGTTCTAATTTTATAAATGCAGTTTCAATTTGCTCAATGTTACATATCTACCAATTGTGGAACTGAGATTTAAGTATAGGTTTATCTGATTTCAGAATGCCATGTGCCTTTATACTTTAACTTCCCAATATAATTCCCAAGTAGAAAAGCTTAAAGTCATGTGGGGTTTGGGAGAAACAGTGTAAGGGAGAAGACATTTATGCAAAACAGAACAAAATGAAACTAAAAGGTGAAAACACAATTAGACAAATTATACAAAAATTTATAAGTTCTCTGGTTTACTGGGAAGATTTAAAGTAAAAAAGGTGTTACTTTTTTCCAGAGGAGACTATAGCACAGCTCAGAGAATATTTAAAGAATACAGTTAAATCTGAGAGATGCACTCTCAAGCACAGCCTAAAATGAACTTTAATCTCATGAATTTATTGCTATCAGATTAAATTGAGGCACAGAAATCCTTAGGTATTTAGAATGATTTATTTGTGTTAACTATAACAGAAATTCCTTGAAATCTCTTTATATATTTTTAAAATGTGATATGGCTGTGTCAAAGAATGCTTTCCTTCTTATACTAGATGATGTTCCTGTTTTATAAGTAATGAACTCACACAAGGATCAGGGGAAAACCTGCTGGTTGTGGTCATATTTTTTATAATTGTGGTCATATTTTTTAAAATTGTGAAGAATGGATAGGGATGCAGGCCAAATTACACCAGAATGCTATTGTGAAAAATAAAATACAAATAAAATGATGTCTGTTAAAGTTATATAGAATTTGGACAGAATTATGCCAATTTCAGGATTTTAATACTTTTTAAACACATTTATACTTCTATACAACGTCTGCTAATACAACAGGATTTATATGATCATATCTTGAAGAATTAGAAAGCTATACCTGGAAAAGCGGTTGATTTTGAAATAATGATAGAGAGAAAAATAGAATAAAAACTTCAGAAAAAGACTCACAAATGAAAGGATACTTATTTTTGACAAATTTGGCACTGCATAACACTGGGGAATTTTATCCTTTTCAATAAAATGTGCTGGGTCTAGTAGGTGTCCAAATGGACAAAGTATACCATTATCCTACCTCACCCCTTACGTAACATTAAACTCTAGGTGGACTTCCAATCTAAATGTGTAAATAAAACAGAAATTTTTCTTGACTTTGAGTTAAAGAATCATTTTTAAAATCAGTACCCCGCCAAAAAAGAGAACCCAGAAAGTGCCCTAATCATTAAGAAAAAGTCTGTGAATTTAGGCTACATTAAAGCTAGAGAATTTTGTTAATTAAAGTAAAAAAGTCTTTATCAGTGAAAAGGCAAAACATCTTTAGCAGTGTGAAAAGGCAACTCAGGACACTAGTATAAGTAACAATATAGTAGCAAGTTCTTATATCCAGAATATATTGATAATGAAAACTCTGCTAAGCTTCAGCAATATGTAACTCCCTAAGGAATCTTAGGCCTGCTGGCTCTTAAGCAACTCATACCAGACTTGTTTGAAACCAGATTTCCCAGCATCTGTGATGTGAAAATTGAACATGTCCAATCAGTCACAAAGAATTTACAGTTCACCTTGTGAGCTGAGGCTTGCATTTAGAATCTTGTCTCATTTCGAATGCATGCTCTTTTTGCTATAGCCCTTTCACACTTCTACTCGGAAAAGATCCCTGAACTTGCATATGGTGGCACTGTGCAAGTTCTACCTTACCAGATAAAAATAAATTCCACTTAATTTTAGAATCTTACTGGGGCAACTTTTTTGCTTACCTATTAACAATATAAATTAATCCAAAATAAATACAAAAGAAGTCAACTCAAAATGTACAAAAGAAAGCACATGCAATTGGCTGGTAAAAACTGAAAATGTGGTTCACCTTCCATAATGATACAGGAAACACATATTAAAACAGTATAGGGATGCAAATTTTTACCTCTACCATCTTAGGTTTTTTTTCCTGAGCCTGATAATTAAATTGACAAAAGACAGGTCAGCAGGAGAAAAAGCACAGAAATTTATTTAATGCAAGTTTTATGTGACACAGGAGCCTCTGTAAGGAATGAAGACCTAAAGAAGTGGCAAAACCAAATGCTTTTATACCAGGTTTAATAAAAAGAGGCAGTTGAGGCTTCCCTGGTGGCGCAGTGGTTGAGAGTCCGCCTGCCGATGCAGGGGACACGGGTTCGTGCCCCGGTCCGGGAAGATCCCACATGCCGCGGAGCGGCTGGGCCCGTGAGCCATGGCCGGCCGCTGAGCCTGCGTGTCCGGGCGGAGCCTGTGCTCTGCAACGGGAGAGGCCACAGCAGTGAGAGGCCCGCGTACCGCAGAAAAAAAAAAAAAAAAAAAGAAGAGGCAGTTGTAGAAAAGTAATCTATTTGAGGAGGCTGAAGGCAAGTAAAAATTATTTTATCAAGGTTTATACAGAATGCTCTCCATCTTAACTTGCCAGTTGGTGTTAAGAATGTTACTTTCCTTCTGGTATAGGGTGGGTTGCCCTTCAGGTAGAAATTTCATCTCCTAGTTTAAAAAAAAAGGAAAGTCAGAGTGTTCTTCTTGCATCTGATGTTTTTCAAGTGCCTTTAACTCAAAATAGTCAATATGCCAGAGTGGCATATTTTGGGATAACATGTTCTGAACTCCTCAAACCACAATGTGAGGTAACTACACATCCACTGACATAAATCTAATGAGAGAGAATAAACTTACTGATGTTTGAAAGGATGCACGAAAATAGTAATCCTTGTGTATTGCTGTGGGATGGGGGAGGTAAAACTGGTACTTTGCAAAACTGATGACATCTACTAGAGTTAAATACATGCATGCCCTACCAACAAACAACTCTCTTCTAGATATATAACCAGCAGAAACAAGTATATACTTGGACAAAGGAGAAGGAAAAGTGTATTCACCACAATATAATCTGTAGTACTTTACATTGAAAGTAATTTGACAAGAAAATGGACAAATATACTGTGGCACATTAATAAAAATGTAATACTGTACAGAAGTAAAAATGAATGATGGATACACAAAACAATGTGGTGATAAAGAATATCACCAACAAAATGTTAAAAAAAATGACAAATCAGGACACAAAAATACGTACTGATTCCATTCATTTAAAGTTAAAGATAAAATAAAAACCATAAAATCTTTGGAGATAAAGGTGAGAATAGTGGTAATCTTTGGGGATGTGTAACAACTAGGAAGGTTGGGGGAGACTGATGATGGTAACGTTCTATTTCTTTTCTTCAGTAGTAACTGTAGTTGTCTTGACCCTGTAAGAATTCAACATGTAAGCTTATGATGTGCACATGATTCTGTATGTAAGCAATATTCAATTTAAAAATTCTTAAAAAAGAAAAAAAGAAGGAAAACTCTAGGAAACAGGCAGATAGATTTTTACATGCCCTTCCTTGAACTACTCCTTGTCTAGAATAATATACTGATAAAGAATATGCTAGTTCTGCTTGGAGGGTGACTTTAAAATGTAAATTCTGAAATCTTGTGGATGAAATGAACTTCTAAGCAGCTGTGTTGAAGACAGACGATTATCCAACTTTCAGAGGAAGCCTGACTGATAGGAATCTATGGATTCTCTTAATAATAGTATTAATAGCTAACATGTTGAGTACCAGACATAGTTCTAATAGATTTACATATATTTTCTCATTTAAAATGAGAAATGATGCACCCATTGCTTACTGCCAGTGAGCTTTGGTAGAGCTTCCACATTTTTCAGATATTACAAAATGTCAAGGTGTTTGCAGTGGCAGGGTGAATTTCTCCTAGTCATTTCAAACTGGAGAAAATTGCTTCTTGTAGCTGGAGGGATCTGGGAGTAGAGAAATTCCACCTGCTCTCCACTCTCAGCAACTCAGCAGAATTGTAATTGTTTGCCAAGGTTTTGGCCCCTGACTGTGTGCCATTCTTTTTTATTTCTGTACGATATTATTTTATTAATATGCCACAGAAATGCAGGACTCTCAGAGGGTTTCCATCTTCCTTTTTACCCAAAGAAACCAATGTTCTGCTATATGCAAGTACTGAGGGAATTGACCACCTTGAATATGAAAGAAAAGTTACAATTATTTTAAGGTAGATTCAGCAACTTAAAAACATCCTCTCTTATTTATATTAAAAATTTAGATAAGTCAAAAGGAAATCTGACAAGAGTGACAACTTTTCTGGTGATATCATGAGTGGAATAGAAAAACTTTCTGAACTATACAGTATCATAAAAACAATCTTCATAAATGAAAATGACAGCAGATCAACAAGAAAGAGTATGATCAACACTTAAGTCTAGAAGACCAAGTGGAATATTTTACAAGAAAATTGATGGTAAATATGAGTGACAGTGTAAGAGACTTGGAAGACAAAGGTGCCCTATGTTAAATAAATAAAATATTCTTCCACTTGTTAAAAGGGTAAGGGAGACTTTAATCAGGACTATCGAGGCAGGTGTCAAGACTATCACATTAGAGGAGAGAGATCAAATGCAACTCTAAACACAGCAAGCAAAAGTGGGTATTTACTGTTAAAATAGAATGAGGGAGTCAGGGGATGGGAACTTACTAAGAAGAGACATCAAGGGTAGGGAGATTCTTGCCAAACCAACTTAACAGGTTTCTTGCTGAAGGCAGGCCAGGCTGATCAGGTATCAAGGATGGGGAGATTCTCACTAACATGACTTAGCAGGATTCTTGCTACAACTGGGAATGTAAGCCTAGCAAGGAAGTGGGCTAAAGTGTAGACCTAGCTCAGAAGAAGGCTCAAGGGAGCTTCACTCAAATTGGGTCAAAGAGTCTTTGTCACCTATAATATGAAAAAATGTACCACTGCAGAATGAAGGGGGGAAAAAAAAACAGAAAAAGAAACCAAAATTAGTAAATGAAAATAAATATCACAAAATTGAAGATAAACCTGTTTTTTCAAAGTGAATATTTTAATTAATCACCAGTAAGATTTTTTTAATCTTATTTTAAAAATTTTAGCCCTTTTAGCCCATTAAAATGGTATTTTACTTTATAAGAATTATTTCAAGGTTTTATGTTGAGTATGTTTTGTTGTTACTATTATTTTAAAAGTTAATGTATGTATATAGATACCACTTTTTACACTAGATTTCCATGATAATACCCAGAAGCAAACTTGTTGATTATTCTTGGTTATCTTTCCAAAAACTCTTTTTTCCAGATTTATTGAGATATAATGACATATAACACTGGGTAAGTTTAAGGTGTACCACATGTTGATTTGATACACTTATATACTGCAAAGTGACTACCACCATAGCCTTGGCTAACACCTCTGTCTTGTCACATAATTACCATTTCTTTTTTGTGGTGAAAACATTATTTAATCAATCTTAGCAACTTTCAAGTATATAACACAGTATTATTAACTATAATCACAATGCTGTACATTAGATCCCCAGAGCTTATGCATATTCTTAACTGGAAGTTTATACTCTTTGACCAACGTCCCACCATTCCCCAGCCTCTGGTAACTACTATTCTACTCTGTTTCTACAGGTTCAGCTTTTTAAAATTTCACATTTAAGTGGTATCATACAGTATTTGTCTTTCTCTGACTTATTTCGCTTAGCATAATGCCCTCAATATCCACCCATGCTGCCACAAATGGCAGGATTTCCATCTTTCTCATGACTGAATATCTCTGTGTGTGTGCGTGTATGTGTGTTAACATTTTTTATGTTCATTCATTCATTGACAGACACTTAGGTTGTTTCCACATCTTGGCTATTGTGAATAATGGTGCAACATACATGGTAGTGCAGACATTCTTAATTTTTTGAGGAACCTCCGTACTGGCTGTACCAATTTACATTACCTCCAACAATGCACAAGGGTTCCCTTTTCTCCACATCCTTGCCAACACTAGTTATCTCTTGTATTTTTTATAATAACCATTTTAAGAGGTGTGAGGTGCTATCTCACTATGGTTTTGATCTGCACTTCCCTGATAATTAATGATGTTGAGTATCTTTTCATGTACTTATTGATCATTTGCAAGTATTCTTTGGAAAAACATCTATTCGGTTCCTCTGTACATTTTTAATTGGATGTTTTTGTGTTAATGTTGTAAGAGTCATTTATATATTTTGGATATTAACTGGTAAGTTTTTTTATATGAAACACTTGGAATTGGAGAAAATATTTGCAAACCATCTATCTGATAAGTGGTTAATACCCCAAATATATAAGAATCTCCTACAAGTCAGTATCAAGGAAAACAAGTAACCCAATTTAAAAATGGGCAACATACTTGAATAGACATTTCTCCAAAGAATACATGGTTTTATGCTACTGAATTTTAATGGGCAATGTTCTTTCCTATTGGCAAACCACTATGATAAATTATACTCTTGTTCTTTGACCTACAGAATTTTGTGGATCACATATGGAAAAGAAGCTGACACTGTTGTAAGAAACCATGGGGTATACATACCAGATTATCTAAGATTCAACAATTTTTCAGTGGTGTTTATTTCAAGGAAAACTGCTTATAAACAATGATATTAAACATATTTTTAAAAAGTCTTTAAGGCTGGTATTGTCTAACTACTGAAAATGCAAGAGTCAGACTGCTAGAGGTTAAACTTTGATTAAGTCCTTTACTAGCTATGTGATTTAGGTTTTTGTTTGTTTATGTGTGGCTTAGTTTTTTCATCTAAAAAAAGAGATGATATAAAAGAGATGATATTTGTATGTTTCTCTTTGTGTGAGTTAGGTAAAATGTTTATTGCCTCTAAAGTATTCAATGTTTGCCACATAGCACTGCTGCAACAGTTCCCTACATTTGCCCCAGAGTTCCACACCAACTATGCACTCTGGTCTCCCACCTGCCACTTTCTTCAAAGCTGTGAAAATCTCCTCTGCTCAACACTGGTACACTCCAAAAGTGTGGGAGATTTGATAACTCCAGAAGGAACCATTAACATATAGAGCATATAGGGTGGTAGATAAATTCTCCAGGTTTCTTGCTCTCTCGTGTAACAATTCTAAGATGCATTCCACAGTTAACCAAATGGTCCACAGAAAGAATAAGCCTACCCTTTCCGTAGTTATTACCACATTAACAAATTTTTTTTTTAAATTTTATCCTTTCTCTGTTTCACTTTCACTCTCTCAAATCTGTTCCCAGGGGTTACCTTCCAAGAAAGCTAGCTGCTCCCACAACCTGGATTTAGATAAGTTTTACATTTCCTCCCATTCTGTGAAAATATGTTCACAATTGATTACACTGAGATATGTTTTTTAAAGCTGTAAGTTAGGAAACAGCTGACAAACAAAACAAGTTAATACACATAGAATAATTAATTCTAAATACATGATGCAACTCAGAATCTAGCCTTTCATTTTATTTCAATATTTAATATTGATGAGGCCCAGAGAGGCCATGGGACTGGTCTAAATTATATACCTAGTTCAACTTTAAGGGGCCTGTTTCATTACAATTAGCAACCCAATTTGACAGTGAACTTCAGAAAAAGGAAGAGAGGGGAGAATCCATAGACATTAATTCAAAGCAACAAACACCCAGATACAATTCAATAAAGAGAACTAAGACTTGATATGTCATCATGGCTATCTATTTCTTTTTATATTCTGAGAAAACAATAACTCCTTGGCCACAAAATTCCATACTTCATAAAATTTTAAATTTCACTTTAAAAATTTTAGATTTGGAAACCATGAAAAATACTTCCTTTTCTAAATGCTACAGAATAGTTGTAGATATATAATGATCCTAATTATAATAACTAGAGTAAGTCAGAAGAGACTCACATATTTGCATTCTGTTGGCTAATATTTCCAGTAGACAAGACAAATTATCTGCTGATTCAGAATAGACACAGAGTAATGCTTTTCAGAGGTTGCTTAATGGCAGAAACCATACACTTACAGTCTTATGATCTCTGAGATATATATTATTTGCCTTATGTATGAGGAAGCGGATGCTAGGGAAGGAGACATGCCATAGGTCCCAAGGTCAAAATTTACATCCCAAGTCTTTCTGATCTTAGGGAACATGTTATTCTAAACATGAATTCTGCTACTCCCAGAAAAGTCATTTTTATGACATATAACTGATTAAGTTTGGGCTAGTGTTATTTTAACTATCTGCTTTATAATGAGCTATACTGGATATGAATCAAGACGTTTATCTATCTACATACTTTATTTTTTAACAGTATTTTTTAGGTTCACAACAAAATTGAGTAGAAGGCAAGAGGTTTCTGATATACTTCATGACCCGCGCATGTACAGAATTTCCCACTACCAGTGTCCCCCACTAGAGTGGTAGATTTGTTATAATTGATAAACCTACACTGATACATCATTATAATGTAAAGTCCACAGATAACATTGTGGTTCCACTTTGTTATTGTGCATTCTATGGGTTTGAAAAAAATTATAATGACATGTATCATACAGTATAGCTTCACTGCCCTTAAAATTTTCTCTGCTCTGACTATTCATCCCTCACTCTCTCTAACCCCTGGAAACCACTAATCTTATTTACTGTCTCCATAGTTTTGCCCTTTCCAGAATGTCATACATTGGAATAATACAGTATGTAGCATTTTCAGGTTAGCTTTTTTTTCTCTTAGTAATATGCATTTAAGTTTTCTCCATGTACTTTCTGGGCTTGATAACACATTTCTTTTTAGCACTGAATAATACCCCATTGCAAGGATGTACCACAGTTTACTTATCTATTTACCTACTGAAGGACATCTTAGTTGCCTCCAAGCTTATGTAATCATGAGTAAAGTTGTTATTAACATCATGAGCAGGTTATTGTGTGGACCTAAGCTTTCAACTCCTTTGGAAAGTACCAAGGAATGCATTGCCGGATCATATGATAAGAGTATATATAGTTTTGTAAGAAGCTGCCAAACTGTCTTCTAAAGTGTCTGTACCATTTTACATTCCCTTAGTAATGGATCAGAGTTCCTGTTGCTACCCACCTCACAAGTATTGGGTGTTGTCAGTGTATCAGATTTTGGCCATTTTAATACACTCATAGTGGCATTTCATTGTTTTAATTTACATTACCCTAATCACACACGATGTGAAGCATCTTTTCACATACTTATTAGCCAAATATAAATCTTCTTTGGGGAGGTATATGTTCAAGTATTTTGCCTATTTTTTAAAAATCAGGTTTTGTTGTTGCTGTTGAGTTTTAAGAATTCTTTGTACATTTTGGGTAACTGTATTTTCTCAGATATGTCTTTTGCAAATATTTACTCCCAGCCTGTTGCTTGTCTTTTCCTTCTCTTTACAGTGAGTTTCTCTGAGCAGAAGTTTTTAATTTTAATAAAGCCCAGCATTTCAATTCATTTTTCGTAGATCATGCCTTTGATATTGTATCTAAAAGTTGTTACCAACCCCAAAATTACTTAGATTTTCTTCTATGTTATCCTCTAGAATTTTTACATTTTTGCAGTTTACATTTAGGTCCTTGATCCATTTTAGTTAATTTATTTTTCCAAGCTCTAGCTCTTTAATTTTTTCAAATTTTCTTTCACCAATACTTTTTTTAACTTTATTGGAGTAATTGCTTTACAATGCTGTGTTAATTTCTGCTATATAACAAAGTGAATCAGCTATACGTATACATATGTCCCTATATCTCCTCCCTCCCACCCTCCCTATCCCACCCCTCTAGGTGGACACAAAGCACCGAGCTGATCTCCCTGTGCTATGTGGCTGCTTCTCACTATCTATTTTATATTTGGTAGTGTATATATGTCCATGCCACTCTCTCACTTCGTCCCAGTTTACCCTTCCGCCTCCCCGTGTCCTCAAGTCCATTCTCTACATCTGTGTCTTTATTCCTGTCCTATCCCTAGGTTCTTCAGAATCTTTTTTTTTTTTAGATTCCATATATATGTGTTAGCATACAGTATTTGTTTTTCTCTTTCTGACTTACTTCACTCTGTATGATAGTCTCTAGGTTAGTTAATTTTTTGAAGGACGTAAAGTCTGTGTCTAGATTTATTTTTCTACATAGATGTCCAGTTGTTCCAGAATGATTTGTTTAAAAGGTTATGTTTTCTTCAGTGTACTCCCCTTGTACCTTTGTCAAATATCAGTTGATTATATCTATGTGAGTGTAATGCAGAGCTTTCTATTATGTTCCATTGTTCCATGCATCTATCTATCCTTTTGACAAAACACACTGTCTTGATTACTGTAGCTTTATTATAAGTCATGAAGTTGGATAATGTCAATCCTCTGACTTTGTTGTTTTCCTAATCTGTGTTGGCTATTTTGGGTCTTTTCCTTCTGAACATTAATTTTAAAATTTGAATCTGATTTGTAGATTTTTTTGATTGGTATGGCATTGAATCTATAGATCAAAGTGCAGAGAATTGACACATTACAATATTGAATCTTACCCGTGGAACATGAAATATCCCTCCATTTATTTAGTTGCTTGATTTGTTTTATCAGAGTTTTGTAGTTTTCTTCATATAGATCTTGTATATATTTTATTAGATTTTCACCCAATTATTTCATTTTTAGTTTGCTCATAAATGGTTTTGTGTTTTTAATTTCAAATTAGTATACTAATAATAGCTGTTTCAAATTCCTAGTCTGACAATACCAACGTTTCTGTCAGACTGACTGCGGTTTTAATACTTGCTCTGTCTCTTAAAACTGTGAATTTTTTTTGTGCGTGCCATTTTTGCCTTATAATTTTTTCTTGATAAATGGACATGAAATACCAGGAAAAAGGAACTACTATAAATATGCCTTGAATAACGTAGTGGTAAGTTGTTGGGAGAGATGAAGTGTTCTAAGTTTCTCCATTTATTTAAAAACTTTTTCTTCCTAGTTTTATGGAGATATAATTGACATACAGCACTATTGTATAAGCTTAAGGTGTACAATATAATTATGTGACATATATATATCACGAAATGATTATTACAATAAGTTTAGTGAACACCCATCATTTCAAAAGATACAAAATTAAAGAATTAAAAAAATATTTTTCCCTGTGATGAGAACTCTTAGAACTTACTCTCTTAACAAATTTCATATATAACGTACAGTGGTATTAATTATATTAAGCATGTTGCACATTACATCCCTAGTACTTATTTATCTTATAACTGGAAGTTTGTACCTTTTGACCACCTTCATCTAATTCCCCCTGCCCCACAAATCTGATCTCTTTTTCTATGAGTTTCTTTGCGGCATATTACTGGCCTACAACACTATGTTAGTTCCTGTTACACAACACACTGATCTGATATTTCTATACACTTCACAATGTTCACTGCGATAAGTCAAGTTACGATATGCACATTTATTTTTTACAGAATATAATGTTGGAAAACTTGACTGAAAGTAGCAAGTTTCTGTTTATTTGGTTTGTTTTACTTTATGCAGAGATATATAAAAATAGGACTTTGACTAGGTCAAATACATATTTCTGAATTACTAAAAATGGAGATTTTTATCAGCAAAGTTTTCCTATTTAACTCATAATAATGTTACCTTGAACTTTGTATTCTTAACTCATAATCTACACTTTTTGTATCTATATTTAATTCATGATCATTTTATATGCACTTTGTTTCTAGTGATAGTTTTGTATTTCTGGCTGAAATTGTAAAATAAAGTGATTTTACACACTGCATACAATTCAGACAAAAACCAGGGAAATCTCAGATGTCACCATAGTTCTAATTTATTTTCATGTTTCTTTTTTGAGAATGCATTTCTCTGAGAATATCTTGATAATTTTTCACATCATGTTCGATTTCCTTTTTGAGCTTAAAGATAAACAATGATTTACTAGGAGTATGTGTTTCAGGCCTAAGAAGATGAATGTACTGAGACATGTTGACACAAAAGATGAATTCTCCTCTGCTAGCATTTCTGTCCACTCTCTAATCTTGCTTTATAATTAATTAGCTGTCAGATCTGCTAAACTTCCATGAAGAGATTACACAGATGTCATGGCAAATTGTTCCTGAAATTAAGAGCTGAACTGGGAATGTTCTTCTTCCTGATCTTACAATTCTCTTTATTGATTTTACTGTCAGTTTCACCTGTTCAGAACAGAAAGAAATGGAAATGGTGTTTTATTTGTTTCTAAGAAGGAACTGTCATGTAATAATTGAAGAAATAGTTTAGTGTTTATCTCAAAAATTATATATATATGTGTGTATGTATATATCTTTGAGTAACTACTCAGCACTGAAGTGCTGAAGTTACAACATGAATGTAAGTCAATAAATTTTGTAGTTTAGATATTTAATATTTAAAATGGATTTGTAAAATAAAATCATTGCAAAATCAATTGGAATAAAGTATTGAAACAATATTTGTCAGCTCCCTGTCACTCCATATTATTTAAATATATATTTACCTCATTTATTATTTGTTAACAATTTATTGATTTTATTTGTATAGAAAACAATTAAAACATTAACATTCCTTACGCAAGTTCCAAAGCACATTTTGGAGTCATCTGAGAAATAAAATGTTCTCATTGCACTGGAATATTTTAAAATAATAAGAAATTATTAAGTTTTTGATAAACCGGCATTAAATGAAAAATATGTAATATATTTGAACATATATTGGTGTCTATAAATATCTGCCATATTTTTAATATCTCACTGTAATTACACATTCTTAATTTTCCCAATGAACACTAAATATTTAGAATGTTCTGGTGGCATTAAAAGTTTCATGTAAGTATCATTTTTTATAGCATATAATTCCATTGTGATAATTACAGTACACAGGTGTGATAATCACACAATATTTAAGTATTCAATATCTATAGGGGCATTCCAATGTTAAGGGAGGTGTTAACGCCTTCTTACTTAAATAATTGTGCATTTAAAAATTATTCCTTTAAAATATTTTCTGAAACTGAGTTGCTGGCATAAACCTTGGGTAATATAAAACCCTTCATTCAGGGAAATGCATAAAGTTACCTAAAGAAGCGTATAAGTGCAGCTACGTGTCCTCCAGCTTCCAATTGACGGGCGCCTCACCGATTCTGACCCGCGCCTGCCTCTCTTCCGGGGACGGAGCGTCCAGTTCCCGGTTCTCGCGAGCTTACGTCGCGGCTCCCGGTAGCGGATATGGGTAGCGTAGCCCTGATGCTGGGCCGGAAGCACCGAGTAGGGGCGAGTGTAGGCCGGCAAGTGAACGGGCGCGAGCGAGGCTCTGCTACCTTCCGCCCGCCAGAAGGATGTGTGCAGAAGGTGGCCTGCAGGGGCTCCCTGTCACCACACCGCCACAGAAGGCCAAGCAGGCGGCACACGGCTGCCATTCCTCCTGAGAGCCCTGTGGCAAGTGGAGTCCCAGGGACAGTCACTGGCCAGGCGGACCTGTTGGAACGTCTGCAGTACGGCCACCCAGCACCGTACCCGGCTTGAGTTCACCCTCTTTATTGACAGTGTCTACTGCCATCTTTCACTGCTCTCCTTCCATACCAGTGTTTCCTTCAACCTACAGAATAAGCTACTCAAAACCAGGTAGGAGGATACGTTTCTTAGCTTACTCGCCAGCACTAAGATATATTTTAAAATATTTATTTACTTGCACAAATGGCATAGTTTAAATCAGTTAGTTGAATGTAAATGTGAAGTCTGGGGCTTCCCCGGTAGCGCAGTGGTTGAGAGTCTGCTTGCCGATGCAGGGGACACGGATTCGTGCCCCAGTCCGGGAGGATCCCACATGCCGCGGAGCGGCTGGGCCCGTGAGCCATGGCTGCTGGGCCTGTGCGTCCGGAGCCTGTGCTCCGCGGCGGAAGAGGCCGCAATGGTAAGAGGCCCGCGTATCGCAAAAAAAAAAAAAAAAAAAAAAAAAAAGTGAAGTCTGAAGTGTTATTCTGTTGGTGTATTCATGTCAGTGGTAGAGAGAACCTTTTAACTCTTGGTAGTTTGGGGCTTGCTGTTGTTTAAAAATTTTCTAGGATAAGAGATAACTAAGAAAAATGGAGGGTGTTTAAAAATAAAATCTGTAGGAAGATATCAGAAAACCGTCAAAGCAGAGAGGATATGATGGGTCGAGATCCTGGAGTAAAGAGGAGTTCTTTGGACTAAGCACAACTTATGATGTGACTTTTCTCCTTGTGCCATTTGCCATCTTGAAAACAGGGCCTTATAAGTCTGAATAGGTTTTTCAGTCATAATCTGGGGCTTGGAGAATAAAAGTTGGAGTTCAGGATCTGCTGGAAAAGGGCACAGCATAGAATTAATAGTAAACCATACAGTAGCATAACTCTCACAAATATTGAACTTAAGCTTTAAATCAATTCAATCATTGATGGAATAAGTTTATCTGACCCTGCATACCTGATGGTCAAAAGAAAATATCACTCCTATTGGAAAGCATATAACGTCATTCAGTCTTTAACAGTACACATGTTTAAACAAAATGTTCAGCAACAGATAAAAATAACCAGGTACACAAAAGACTAAAGTATAAAAAGATATAAGAGAAACAGACCCATATAAGACCAGATATTTGAGTTTATTTAGGTAGACTTTAAAACACATGTGTTTTATCTGTTCAAAAGAGCAATTAGAGAATTTCAGCTGAGAACTGGAAACTATAAAATAAATAGACATAAAAAAGAAAAAAATATGATAGTAGAAGAACTCAGTAGAGAGATTTAATAATATATTAGACAAAGGTGAAAAGAGCCTTAATGAGCTGAATGAAAGATGACAAAAATATCCAAACTAGAACAGTGAGAAAACTTATAGAAAATTGCAAAAAGGGACTTGGAGGATAGTTTTAATACTGAGACCCCAGAAGAACAGGAGAAAATAAGTGGTCAGAAACAAGGTTTTAAGTGATTATGGCTGGAGAAATTTTTTAAAAAGATAGGATACTTAGCCACATATTCAAAAACATTGCAAACTCAAAGCAGAACAAATACAGAGAAAACCACGTGTAGACACATAATAGTAAAATAGCTATAAGTTAAATTTTAAAATCTTAAAAGTAACTAGGGCAAAAAGAAAACCTTTTATGTATTGATATTTGTAGAAATATTAATTATTCATATTATTTGTATTAAAATTTTAGTACTCATATTGTGCCAAAATCATTTATACGTATTCAGACACACATTGCTTCTGTGTGTCATACTGATTGCTATGAGATAACTGTCGAAGACATTGCTAATGCCCCACCTCTATTCCCAGCAACCTGACAACTAGAAGCAGCTGCATTTCTTTCACTGAGCTCTTTAGATTGTATGTGCCTGGGATTTAATTTGTTTTAGGGACAGTCCACAATCGAGGACTGACCCAAAACACCAACTCCCTTGCCCCTTGGAGGAAGTTTTTAAAAAGATAGGTGAGTGCTCTAGTCTATAGTGACTCCTGGAGTTTTTCGTGCAGTTATAAGTTCAGACACCCAGAGTGGTACCTGACTTGATTCCACACCCTTTGTTGCCTGTGTCTCCTGACTTCTTTCAGTATTCGCCTTTCCTTTATGTAAGTAATAAACTACTCACTCAAAACCAGGTGAGTGTGTACTTCTAGTGTACTAAGTAAACTAAGACAAGGATGATTTTTCTTTATTGTATCAATAATAAGGCATTCTGAAGGACATACATGAGCATTTTTGCTATTCTGATGTCAAATTACTAGTCTAGTGATAAATAAATGATGCCTTATTAAAAGTTTAACAGTGGTTGGACTTTCAGTTTGAACTGATTTTAATTTTAGTTCTAATTTATCACAGTGATAATGATACCTATAAATGTGATATCTTTACTTTTGGCTTATAGAGTAAAAACAGCTATGTAGAAGTTTGTTCTCATTAATACTTTAATAATAAACAATACATTATCACTATATATGTATATACTGAGATATATAGAGATATATACATACATACACATAGATACGTGTATATATATATTTTAAAATGAACTAGTGCCATGCAACCAGTGTTTCTCTATTAGCGTTGTAATTATTCCTCAATAATTTAAATTTATGCTTTACATTTTTTTTTAAACATTTCATTGGAGTATAATTGGTTTACAATGGTGTGTTAGTTTCTGCTTTATAACAAAGTGAATCAGCTATATGTGTACATATATCCCCATATCCCTCCCTCTTGAACCGCCCTCCCACCCTCCCTATCCCACATCTCTAGGTGGTCACAAAGCACCCAGCTGATCTCCCTGTGCTATGCGGCTGCTTCCCACTAGCTCTGCTTTACATTTTTAAACACTATTTTTTCAGTATGCTTTTAATGACTACACAATCCTCAAAGTAAAGCAACTTCTTTTTTCTACTATTTTTACCCAAATATTTTGTCAGCTATTTATGTACACATAAAGAAATATTGTCTCAGTAGTTTTTTAATACCTTATTACATTGGACAAAAAGTCTAGAGATATGTGAAATTGATATGATTATAGAGACACCCTTTTCTCATTCCAAATGAGATATTAAATATTATACAGTATTTTGTTTTATCATTTAATGGATTTTTATTAATGTGTATTTTTATAGAGTTTTAAAAATAAGTTATGAAATTAAGTCACTGAAATGCCTCTTTGGCATAATTGCTTTTACAAATGGTATGAAATGACTATGAAATATTCATATTTCATAAAATGGTTATGTAAAGGCAATATACTGTACAGGAGTGGTGTACAGAGTCTAGTAGTATAATACAGAATAAAAAGCAAATTTAGAGCTTTGTTCTGATAATCTAAACAATCAATTCTCGAGAAAATTTAGTGAGAAAATTGTATTTATAATGAAACAATATAAAGTGCACTGACAATCTAATATAAGTTATAGTGCATCAACATATTTTCACTTTTATTAAACAGAAGAAATGAAACTCAGTTTGGGAATTTTGAGTTCTGTACCTAGGTTATATTTACTAAACAGAACTTTGTTTTTTTCCCCTCAAGAAAATTTGATCCACAGTAAAGTCTTTTATAAGCAAAGGTTTGATTAAGGTACATAGATAGATTAATTCTTTCTGGGATAGAGGGAAAAAGACTGATCAACCTGTCTTTGCTTCAGTTTCAGTAATGTGCACCATTGAAATACCACTTCAGTTAATTTATAATAAAATCAAATAACAGGGGAAAAATGAAACAATAAAAGTGTCATCATTTGATTATTTGTCTCAAGTCATCAAACATTTAGCTCTGTGTGGAGTATTTTATTTTTTCTATACATCGTGAGCATGAAGTTTTTATTTTTTCTCCCCTTTTTTTCACAATCTTAAAATCCCTTAAAATCAATTGTTTATTTCATTCGTTTCTTTTAAGTAAATTAATTTTTAAAATTTGTATTGCTCCTACAACTTAAACTTAATTTAAAATTAAATTTATTGGGCTTCCCTGGTGACGCAGTGGTTGAGAGTCCGCCTGCCGATGCAGGGGACACGGGTTCGTGCCCCGGTCTAGGAAGATCCCACATGCCGCGGAGCGGCTGGGCCCATGAGCCGTGGCCGCTGAGCCTGCGCGTCCGGAGCCTGTGCTCCGCAACGGGAGAGGCCACAACAGTGAGAGGCCCGCGTACCACACACACAAAAAAAAAATAAAATTAAACTTATTTTCTTTCCTTAAAAATAAAACTATTATCTAGCACAAATAATCTATGAATCCACTGTTAGGTGATAATGATGCACTTAAAAGTTCCCAAAGGTAAACCAGTTAAAATTGCAGTTTCAAGATATGACTTCCAAAGTTACCAGCTAAGGTTTATATCAGGAAAAGAAGGATATTTGTAGTGTTATAATTTTTAAAATAATTTTGAATCCTCTGCTAAAGATAACATTTAATTTTGTATAGTCTCTCTAATTATATATTTAAGGATCATAAATGAAGAATGATAAAATAATATATGATGAGTCATCAAGCATTCAAAATATGCTTTATCCAAAAAGTAATAAAAAATGACAAATATATTTCAGAGGTATATCTTTTTTAGTCTTTAGGAGTATGTTGGGTATCATATAAAAAATATTAAATGTCTTTTGTATGTATTAATGGCAGATGGAGGCTATAAATTCTAATAGAAAACTATTATCTTTTTAAATTATGGGAACATGACTTCTGTAAAGTGAGAATAACCAGAAAAATTGTCAACTGACCAATAAAATAAAAAACAAAGCAACATTTTGAATAATATTGTCAAAATATGCCTAAGATTCCAGCTAAAGTTTATTGAAATTCTAGATTTTTTAACAGCTTTATTGAGGTATAATTGACATATAAATATTGTATATATTTAAGGTGTACAGTTTAATATTTTAATACATGTACATTGTGAAATGATCATATAATCAAGAAAATTAATATATCTGTCACATTCATGCAGTTCTTCTTTTCTTTTTCTTCTTTATTTTGTGGTGAGAAGACTTAATTTAAGATCTACCCTTTAAGCAGATTTGAAGTATACAATACAGTGTTGTTAGCTATAGGTACCACAATATACATTAAATATTAAGAATTTATACATCTTGCATATCCGAAACTTTGTACACTTTGACTAACATCAGCCCATATCCACCTCTCCCCAGGCCCTGGAAACCACCATTCTGGTCTGTGATTCTATGAATTTGACTATTTTAGATTCCACATATAAGCAAGATCTTGCAATATTTGTCTTTCTGCATCAGACTTGTTACACTAAGTATAATGTTCTCCAAGTTCATTCACGTTGTTGCAAATGGCATCATTTCCTTCCTTTTTAGGCTAAATAATATCTCATATTATTACAATAAATTTATATAATATGTAATAAAATATTATATAATATATAACAAATAAAATATAATACATAATATAGCACATTTATATAATATGATAAATTTATTATATAAGTAATATTCCATATAGACCACATTTTCTTTATCCATTCATTCATTGATGGATATTTGGATTGTTTCCTTATCTTAGCTATTGTGAATAATGCTGCAGTGACCATAGGAGTGCAGATATCTCTTGAAGACCCTGAGTTCAATTCCTTTGGATAAATACCCAGAAGTGAGATTGCTGGATCATATGGTACTTCTTTTTCAATTTTTTAGGAAACTCCATACTGTTTTTATAGTGATTGAACAGGTTACATCCTCACTGACAGTACACGAGGTTTCCAATTTCTCCACATCCTTGTTAACACATATTTTAAAATTTTATCTTTTTAAATAATAGTCATCCTAACAGATATAAGGTGATATCTCATCGTGGTTTTGATTTTCGTTTCTCTGATGATTATTGATGTAGAGCATCTTTTCATGTACCTGTTGGCCATCTTATATCTTCTTTGGAAAAATGTCTTTTCATATCTTCTGCCCATTTTTAAATTTACTTTTTGCTATTGAGTTGTATATATATATTTTCGATATTGGCCCATTTTCAGATATTTGATTTGCATACATATTCTCCTGTCTTATAGGTTGCCTTTACAATTTGTTGATTGTTTCCTTTGCTGTACAGAAGCTTTCTAGTTTGATGTAGTCCCACTTGACTATTTTTGTTTTTGTTGCCTGTGTGCTTGGTGTCATGACCATGAAATCATCGCCAAGGACAATCTCATGAAGTTTTTCCCCTAGGTTCTCTTCTAAGAGTTTTCAGGTTTTTTGGTGTTAAAGAATATTACTAAATACTGGACAGTCTGGGAAACTATGAATGTTGAAATAATAAAACCAATGAATAACATTCTGTGTTTCTTATTACTTGATTTTTATTTCATTTAGTAGTAATTTCTCAGGAAACTTCATTATATTGTGTTTAGTTCAATAATCACTAAGACTTCATGTCATTATAACAATCCCTCATCAATTAGAACATTAAAGTTGAAATAGCCTGAATTCTCATCTGTACTTACAAGGATGGTAAAAACAGCAGTAACACATCTTTCTGTTGTTAGAGTGGCAAAGCAACTCTTTTGGAGTGTTAAGACTGTTAGAACTTTTTCAAGGATCCTATGGACATCTCATCCCTCAGTTATTTTTCTTCTTGGCTACCCTCTTGTTTGCCCAGATTGGTATTAGTTTCTGAGGCAGCTGATTGTTTTTGATAAATGCTCTGAGGATAGGTTTTTGATAAATGCTCTGAGGATAGGTCTTTTGCATCAGAGGTAACTCTCCTGAGGCAGATCAAATAATGATAAGCCCAGTGAATGGGGTCTTCCAGGGAACTTCAATACAAGTCAGGGAGTGAGTGACAGTATTCTGGAGATGGAGTTTTTGGGAAGCTGCAAACCATCTTCCGCCCTCCAGTGTGTGCTGAGCTTTTGGCGTATAGGCTACTATATACCTGAAAACAGGGAGGATAAGAGATAACTAAGCTCATTGTTTAACTGAAAATCAGCAGATTTTTGTAGTTATATCATCCTTGGATTGTTGCAATCCTTTGGTAAATTTCCAGAGTTTTGAATAGGTCAACTTGACAAATTTTCCTGGTGTTTTTGCTTTTGTGGAGGAGCAGATTTTCAGTTTTTACTCTCCCATTCCAAAAATGTTTCTCTGTGATTATATTAGGATATAGTTAAGCTGTTAAGGAGAGGTGATACTAATGAATTCGTTTTAATGTCTCACATCTTAAATTTGCAGTTGTTGTTTGGGCAGAAAGAAAAGCAGTAAGGGTTAATTTACCCATTTATTTTTTCTTTTACATAAAACAAAGTATAGACATACATTTCTGAGATTCTGGTTAAATAGGTGTTGACGAATTTGAATAGCAAATGAGAAATCTCATCATATTAGTATCATAATTGATTTAAGTTTATTTTGTGGGTGAAGAGAAGTTTTAAAAGTTACAGTGTTCTTTACTTATGGAATGAAAAAGAACCCAAGCATCTACTTATTTATTCATTTCAGCTGGAAATTCTGTGACAGTTTTATTAGATTCTAAAACTCCTGAAGGAAAACATAGATATATAATGAATACATAAATATTCAAACAATCCCTTGTAAACACATGAAATATTAGCGTAATTTCAATATCCAAAGCACACACATTCTATATATAGTACAATAATAACAAAGAGATCATTACAATTAGATGCCATTTTTTCCTAAAAAATACTACTAACATTTATCCATGTATGATGTATTTTAATTTTCTTGGTTATAACCTGGATTCAGTATGAACGTAAGTAGGGAGAATCTGGAAAATCAAATCATCAATAAATTAATAAGTACTTGAAAGAACATTAATAGTACTGACAATCTAGATTATTATGAAATAAAAGTCTGTGAGAGCAGTTTATAATTTGGAAGCTATTTTTTTCCTTAGTACCAGAATCCTTCAATAATCAACTAGCCTACAGAAAGTTGATTTGGTTTGCCATGCCACATCAGATATGGATATGGCTTTATGTCCCCCTTACTCCCAAATGCCTTTTCCCTACCTGCATACACTCTTTAAGAAACTTCAGAGCTTTCCAAGTTACTGAATCTCATGGATAATTTTCTCCAAGACAGTATAATGCAATCTTGAAAATACATTACAAATGCTATAAACATATACAAGGTACAATATGTGATATATGTTTAATTCTTTATTATCAGCCCTTTTTCACAATTCTTTTTAGCAATAGCTACATGGTTAAAAATCCACTAGTGTTCCTTTTCCAGTCAAGCATTCATTTTGAAACTAAAATTCATCAGCAGTCTAGGATTCTTTCTTTTCCTGAATGGAAAGGTCTTCAGCAAGTCAAGAGAAATATGAAACATAGTGTGAATTAACATTACCCTATGTTAAAATCTATATTATGTTTTAAAATATTTATTTTAAATGTTTAAAAATATTTTACATATTATTAGATTGATCATTAGTATAGCTTCAAATTTATATTTCTATTTAGTTTAAGATATTTAAATCATATACACAGAAACATACAGACCTATACAGTTGAACTACTCTTTTATATCCATATATATAAAAATTTTTCTTGCTATTCTTACATCATAGCAAGTATTTAGCATTTCCTTTTTATGTATTTTTTAAAAATTAGTATAAAGTAATATATTAAAAAAATCTTTGTGGCTTTTGAAACAATATATTTGGTTAGTGGGTTCCCCCATGTTTATACTAGCATTTAGGGCATGAACTGAATGGCTACTTGATCAAGACACAGAAGATTTAAAAGGTCACTGATGTATAATGGTGAGAATCACCTCATATATAGCTTTTTATCTCAGAGATATTTTCATGAAGTAACTTGTAAATTGACAAAGCAAAAAAAAATTCAAGGCAAATATTTTCCTGCATTAAATATTGAAAAAAACAAAGCAATATAAGACAAACATTATAATGAAGAAGTGAAAATATATAATGTCTTTGTTTTAGGCCACATACTCTAGAAAATAAGTAGACTTATTTTCTACTTGGAGTATGTTTTCTGATTTACACATAAAACTTCAGTCATATCACTCGATCATGAAATCATTTTACATACAGTATTTACATACATAATTTAAAGTAAAATATTGTGTTATGTGCTTGCAATACATAAATTTGTGTTCCACAATGCCTTGTCAAAACTTCAGAAATACAAAAAGCTCTGAAAATTATGTATTTTTTTCCATAGTTCATTTGGTAACTAAATCTAATCTCACCTGAGATTAGACCACTTATAATCTTTACTTACCCACTTAGGGTGCACATTCATAAACTTTGCTGCAGAAAAATTAGTTGGTTTATTTAGCGGTAGCTCTCTGAGTTCCTGATATATCCATGATTTATATATATCTGAATCACTGTGCTGTACACCTGAAACTAACACAACATTGTAAATGAACTGTACTTCAATAAATATATATATATACCAAAAAGCAGTATGCAGGAGTTCAGATTTCTTCATATCCTTGGCAGCAGTTGTTTTCTTTCGTCTTTTTAATAGACACTCTAACAAGTGTGACGTGATAGAAATAGCTCATTGAATCTTATAGTGCATCATAAGTATTATACGGACTCTTTATGCTATTGTGAGACACTGATGCTCCTGCTTGTATCAGCAGTTAATTTTTATTATTGATATAGCTTGTAGACATGATGATTTCTCAACTGCCTCCCCTACTGCCATTAAATCGGAGCACTTTAAAACCTATGGAAATTAGAAAGTACTTCTATAGGTATCTCAGAAAAGCAGCAGGTGTCTGTTGTGCTGAATGTCATTCAACATTTCTACAAGTGCCTAGAAGTTCTGAAATAACCTCTTCTTACTTTTTTACCTCTTTAAGATTTGGCTTTTACTAACCTGGAAAATTCAAGATGTTGTTTATTTCATTATAAATAAGAATTTGAGCAAGATAATTTGAAATTATACAAATGAAACCCCATCACATTTTTAAGTTACAGTAAAAGAATTTATAAGCTTATCCACTTGCCAAAATTCACTGTGGTATTGCTTAACTCTTTGAAGTATTCTTGGGTTTTCTCTATTGTTTTCCTCCTCAGAACTATGTAATTCTAATTAGGATTCTTTAAAAGGGGGGGGGAAGTTATCACCATTGCCTCATTTGCATTTTAGAGTGAGTAAAGGGGACATCCCATTAGAATTACAAGTATTTAAAACTTCATGGACAAATCCGAATACATTATCATCACTAGTAAATCATAAGGACAGCTTTAGGTTACCGAATGTTTTCAGATTGTTATACTTTAAGTTGTACTTTCAGTAATATCACTGGAGCCCAGCCTAAATACTAACTAACTCACCTTTACTTCAGGATTTTACTTTTTAAAAAAATATTTTTTTAGAGGAGTTCTAGGTTTGAAACAAAATTGAGAGGGAGGTACAAACTTTATCCATATATCCCCCCTACTGTTTCCACTTTTTGGGGAATTATGACTAATGCTTCTATAAACATTCTAGAACAAATCTTCAATTGTGAACATATATTTTCATTTCTTTTGGGTAAATATCTGAGATTAGAATTACTGGGTCAATGGTGACTTCATGTTTAACTCCATAAGAAACTGCAAGGCTGCATTTCAAACTTTTTATATTATTTTATATTTCTGCAAGCAATGAATGAAAACTGCACCATGTTCTACACCATTGCTTTATATTATTAGCTTTAAAATTTTAGCCACTTAGCAGTAGTATTTCAGTGTGGTTTAATTTTTATTACTCTGATGATTAACAAGGTTGAGCAATTTTCGTTTGTACATCTTCTTTTGTGAAGTATCTAATTAACACCTTTGCCTATGTTTTATAAGGTTGTTTGTCTTGTTATTGTAACATATTTAAAAATACATTCTGAATGAAATTCTTTATCAGATATTAGTTTAGCAAGTATTGTTTTTTTCTTGTATTTTTATTTTCTGATGAGTATGTTTTAAACAGCCAATTTTAAAAATTTTGATGAAGTCTAGCTTAATGTATATATATATAATATAACTTTCTGTTTATGTTATATAATTGGTATATACTATTTAAGAAACCTTTGACAAACTCAAGGTCACAAAGATTTCTCTCAGGTTTTCTTCTAAAAGTTTTATAAGTTTAATGTTCACATTTAGGTCTATGATTTATTTTGATTAAATTTTGATTATTTTGTTGAATTTTGATGTTAGGCAAGGGTAGAACTTAATTTTTCTTATAGATGTATATTCAATTTTTCAGCACCACTAGTTGACAATATTTTCTTTTTCTCTTTGCATTCCCGTTATATCTTTCTTGGAAACCAAATGTTTGAGGACCTATTTCTTTACCCTCTCTTTTTTTTCTCCATTAATTTATGTCTGCTTTTATACCAATATTTCATTATTTGCTGGTTGCTTTTTAATGAGCCTTGAAATCAGGTAGTGTGTCATCCAACTTTGTTCTTTATTTTCATAGCTTTTTGATATTCTTGGTCTTTTGTGTTTTCACATAAATTTTTCAATTAGCTCGCCAATTTATAAAAAAACAATTTTTTGGTCTAGATTTTTACTACGTTATATAATGCTGTTTTTTTCTCCTTTATAACTGCAGTTACATAGGGTCTGTATTCATCCTTCCATTAACATACTCTACTGTCTCTATCTAAATACTCTCTCTATGATATTTTACTCTACAAAGCCTTTATTCATATATCTGCAGTTTATATCTCCTGCCTGTATCTATTTCTAAAAACTAGATTCATATATCCAGTTTTCTAAGTCACATGTTATATGCCATATGTCAAAATTTCAACTTAGTTGTCTCATAGGAATCCTATATTTAACATGTTCAAATTGAATACTATTTCTCTGTGCTTCTGTCTATTACATTTCTTGTCCATCTCATCAGAATTAATGGCACTTCTATCTATCCATCCAGATGTTCCTGCCAAATAAATTTTTTTTTTTTTTTTGCGGTATGCGGGCCTCTCAGTGTTGTGGCCTCTCCCGTTGCGGAGCACAGGCTCCGGACGCGCAGGCTCAGGGGCCATGGCTCACGGGCCCAGCCACTCCGCGGCATGTGGGATCTTCCCGGACCGGGGCACGAACCCGTTTCCCCTGCATCGGCAGGCGGACTCTCAACCACTGCGCCACCAGGGAAGCCCTAAGTATCTTTCTTGATTCTCTCCTTTGACTGATGCTGCTTATTGTCTTGTTCAGCACTTATTCTGAATTCATTCTTGGTCAGCAGAGGCTAAAAAGCTGTTACAGCTGTGTCTCTAGATATGTTTTGTCAGGCTTTGAAACCACTTGTTTAGACAATGTGCCTATATAACTCTTCTGTGAAGACACTGCAGTACACTCATGTGAATGGGAATTAAAGATCTGATAAATTGGATCAGCTTATCCATGGTTTCTTGGTACTGATCATGCATTGTGCTCTAGAATTTCTCTAATTTCCTGATGTTGGCCATATTTCTTACATATCCCTGTCTCCTCAGTCATATTCTCTCATATCTACCTGAATATTTTAAAATGCTGTGAAGGAAAAGAGCAAGATAAGTTAAGTGTTTCTGTAGAATTTTGTTCACTGTTTATATAAGTATTTTTTCAGAAAATAATAAAGCCAGTAAACATGTTATACTAGATTGACAGTTTAGAGATAGGGCATCAGAATATCTAGACAACTTTTTTCATTATGAAAATGAGAAAAAGTATTTAAACTGAAAGGAGGCATGGGTAAAGAGGATTTTTTAGGGTGCTTATTTAATTGACTACATATTACATATCAATAAATATTGATCATATTTAAGTACAGATAAAATAGACTTAAGAAATAAGAGAAAGTTATAAAAGGGAACTTTCCAAGTTTCTAGAAACTAAACCAGAATTGTTCTTTTTTATACTCATAATTATCCAAGAATGCTAATTATGAAAGAGAACCAACCCTGACATAATGGATATCTAACTGGGACAATCAAGCCAGGAAAAGCCTGGAAGAAAATCTTCAGATAACTCTGTGATATCATAACAAAAACTTACATGCACACAAATATCTTGTGTCTATAATCATCATTCCTTGCCTTGAGAGACTACAGGATTTACCTATGCATCAATACTTCTGTTTTTAATAAAGGTAAATGTGTGTTATTAAGAACTTGGGTTTGAAGGCCTTTCTCTACCATGCATTAATTTAGCCAATTCTTAGTTTGTTCATCCATAAAATAGTAATTATGCAATTACCTTCCTCATATGTTTAGTCTAATGATTAAATAAATACTTAGAATAGTTGCTGTTACATAGTCATTACTTAATAAGTGCACATTTTTAGGTAATATTACTGATATTTTTCTACCTTCTGCTAAAAAGTCTGTGAGATAAATGTTCTTTTTCTTAGTATACAAATGAAGTATTTGAAAGTCAAAACTGTCAAGTGACAGAGTTAGAATTTTAAAACCATGTGTTTGTTTTTGAAAACTATTCTTTGGGCAATAATTATAATCTAGTAGGTCAGAATAAGATTGTTATCAACAAACTAAAGCAAAGCAAGGATAGTATATATTTTAAGATAGGGAATTACATATGTGTGATGTATATGTGTGTCTGAAAGTGTGGTTAAACCAAGGTAGGTGATTCTACTAATCCATGAATAAAGAACTATACACAGACGTTTTATACTTAAATATAACTCCAATTTGGGATATTCGTTTCGCATTTGTTTTTGTTTAATGTCATTTGCTTCCTTGTAATAATCTGTCTTTTCTGCTAATTCTCCTAATGGGAAAACAACAAAATGAATGAATGTTTCAAAATTTTGTTTACTAAAATTTGATATTGAGAATCTTTACTACAAGAAGTAATGTTTTAGTACTGTATATCGTGAAGACCTAAAAAATTAGTCATGGTAAAATATCATCGTGTCTTATCTCTACAGTACTACTTTTAATTCATTTCAAAAGAGATCTTCACTTTCTCTTCACATCAGAATACAAGTAAATTACTGTATGACAAGAAATTGCTATTTTCTTTTATAATCTTGGATGCAGTGAATATGCCAAGGTGAATGGAAGTGCCATTTGGAAAGTGTTTATGAATGCATTATTAACTCATTCATATGTGAAATTTCAAAGCTCTTTATCATAAATACAAAATGTGAAATATTTTCCTAAAATGAATGATAAAATGCTTTTTATCTAGGCAGTGCTACCTGAAGATTATAATTTGAGATAATGCCTCTGCAGTTTTTATTTCACAGTTTATTGGATGCTTGCCTTGAGTCATTACAGTTTGGAAAGATACATTTTCAGCAGTTAAATTGTACCATACTGTTTTATGACAATTTAGCATGGATTTGGAAATATTCTTATCCATTATCTTTATAATCATAATTGTATTCTTGTAAAAGTTAAACTTTATGTGACATTTCATCCAATACAACCAAAATCAATATAGACCTTATAAACACATAAAACCTGCTAATTTAATGTATAAAGACTAATAAATATTTATTTTTCTATTTTCTATAGCTCCAATATGCAATTACAAGAGCAAGAAAAGTCTGGCAGAAAATCTCCAATGTGCAATCATAAGAGCATTTTGTAGAATATGTTGGGATGAGCACTGCATTCGTGGGATATTTTTACATTTTGATTTAAAAATTTAGATCTATAGTCTAATAATTTTCTACATACAAATTCTTTACCACCAAATTTATTCATTTCTTAAGATATTTTTACAACTTATTTAATTTCATTTTATGTAACTTCTTCCATTCTATGATATGGCCATTCAGGCCGACCTCTTTTTTGTATCTGGGAGTTTGTTCTGCTATTTTCTCTATCCATAACCCTATTCTAAAAAATTTTCAAGTGATTATCTCTCCTTCATCTTCTGCTAATCAGTTTACGTGTCATTTTCTCAGGAAGGACTTCTCTATCACTGAAGTATACTGTGAAGCCCCTCTGCACATAGTAGTATTATTTTTACATCTGTACTTATATTTCACTGTCCTTAGCATATTTTTAGTTGTTTATATTAATTTAAAATGGAGAGAAAGGAATATTTTTTAAAAATTGGTGGATCGAACAGAAAATACTTCAGGAAAACAGTATGATTTTCAGAAAATATAAACTGCAAAACACAACTGTAGGCTTCTATCAAGAGCATTATGTTCAAGATAAGGACATGGAAAATTTTAAAAGTAAAGAAAAATAAATATATAAACACTAAACAAAACAAAGATACTGTAACTGTACTAATAGTAGTCAAAGTACATTTCAAGAACAAATGTGTCACTAAAGGACAGAGGAATATTTTGTAATTTAGAAAAAGAAACCCAACAGGAACATATCACATTTCAAAAGTTATATGCAAAATAATATAGATTTTAAATATTTAAAGCACAGGTAGAAAGAAATATATTAGATATATACATACATAAAAATATATATTTTATTATATACCATACACATATGTATTCACAATTCATGGGAGATATTCACATACCACACATTTAACATTTATTGTATGATAGCTAATATAACAAAGAAAAAAAATGCTATAGTAGGTATGTAAGCACAAGCAGCAAATTGACAGTATTTTTTTTTTTAATATCTTTACTGGAGTATAATCACTTTACAATGTTGTGTTAGTTCCAGCTGTATAACAAAGTGAATCAGCCATATGTGTACGTATATCTCCATATCCCTCCCTCTTGAACCTCCCTCCCACCCGCCCTATCCCACCTCTCTAGGTGGTCACAAAGCACCAAGCTGAGCAGCTTAGGCTTTGCAGCTGCTTCCCACTAGCTATCTATTTTATATTTGGTAGTGTATATATGTCAGCGCTACTCTCTCACTTTGTACCAGCTTCCCCTTCCCCTGCCCCGTGTCCTCAAGTCCATTCTCTACATCTGCGTATTTATTCCTATCCTGACCCTAGGTTCATCGAAACATTTTTTTTTTTAGATTCCATATATATGTTAGCATATGGTATTTGTTTTTCTCTTTCTGACTCACTCTGTATGACAGATTCTAGGTCCATCCACCTCACTACAAACACCTCAATTTCATTTCTTTTTATGGCCGAGTAATATTCCATTGTATATATGTGCCACATCTTCTTTATCTGTTCATCTGTCAATGGACACTTAGGTTGCTTCCATGTCCTGGCTATTGTAAATAATGCTGCAGTGAACATTGTGGTACATGACTCTTTTTGAATTATGGTTTTCTCAGGGTATATGCCCAGTAGTGGGATTCCTGGGTCATGTGGTAGTTCTATATTTAGTTTTTTTAAGGAACCTCCATATTGTTCTCCATAGTGGCTGTATCACTTGACATTCCCACCAACAATGCAGGAGGGTTCCCTTTTCTCCACACCGTCTCAGCATTTATTGTTTGTAGATTTTTTGATGATGGCCATTGTGACTAGTGTGAGGTGATACCTCATTGTAGTTTTGATTTGCATTTCTCTAATGATTAGTGATGTTAAGCATCCTTTCATGTGTTTATTGGCAATCTGTATATCTTCTTTGGAGAAATGTCTGTTTAGGTCTTCTGCCCATTTTTGGATTGGGTTGTTTGTTTTTATGATATTGAGCTGCATGAGCTGCTTGTATATTTTGGAGATTAATATTTTGTCAGTTGCTTCATTTGCAAATATTTTCTTTCATTCTGAGGGTGGTCTTTTTGTCTTGTTTATGGTTTCATTGCTGTGCAAAAGCTTTTAAGTTTCATTAGGTCCCATTTGTTTATTTTCATTTAAATTTACATCACTCTAGGAGGTGGGTCAAACAGGATTTTGCTGTAATTTATGTCATAGAATGTGCTGCCTATGTTTTCCTCTAAGAGTTTTATAGTGTCTGACCTTACATTTAGGTCTTTAATCCATTATGAGTTTATTTTTTTATTTTTTATTTTTATTTTTTTCAGTACTCGGGCCTCTCACTGTTGTGGCCTCTCCTGTTGCGGAGCACAGGCTCCGGACCTGCAGGCTCAGCGGCCATGGCTCATTGGCCTAGCTGGTCCGCGGCACGTGGGATCTTCCCGGACCGGGGCACGAACCTGCATCCCCTGCATCAGCAGGCGGACTCTCAACCACTGCGCCTTAGGGAAGCCCTATGAGTTTATTTTTGTGTACAGTGTTAAGGAGTGTTCTATTTCATTCTTTAACATGTGGCTGTCCAGTTTTCCCAGCACCAGTTATTGAAGAGACTGTCTTTTCTCCATTGTTTATTCTTGCTTCCTTTGACAAAGATAAGGTGACCATATGTGCATACGTTTATCTCTGGGCTTTCTATCGTGTTCTGTTGATCTGTATTTCTGATTTTGTGCCAGTACCATACTTTCTTGATTACTGTAGCTTTGTAGTATAGTCTGAAGTCAGGGAGCCTGATTCCTCCAGCTCTGTTTTTCCTTCTCAAGATTGCTTTGGCTATTCGGGGTCTTTTGTGTTTCCATACAAACTGTAAAATTTTTTGTTCTCGTTCTGAGAAAAATGCCCTTGTTAGTTTGGTAAGGATTGCATTGAATCTGTAGATTGCTTTTGGTAGTATAGTCATCTTCACAATGTTGATTCTTCCAATCCAAGAACATGGTATATCTCTCCATCTTTTTGTATCATCTTTAATTTCTTTCTTCAGTGTCATAGATTTTTGCATACAGGTCTTTTGTCACCTTAGGCAGGTTTATTCCTAGGTATTTTATTCTTTTTGTTGCAGTGGTAAATGAGAATGTTTCCTTAATTTCTCTTTCAGTTTTTCCGTTGTTAATGTATAGGAATGCAAGAGACTTCTGTGCATTAATTTTGTATCCTGCTACTTTACTAAATTCATTGGTTAGCTCTTGTAGTTTTCTGGTAGCATCTTTAGGATTCTCTTTGTGTAGTATCATATAATCTGCAGACAGTGACAAGTTTACTTCTTTTATTCCAATTTGGATTGCTTTTCTCTTTCTTTCTCTGATTGCTGTGGATAAAACTTCCAAAACTATGTTGCGTAAGAGTGCTGAGAGTAGGCACCCTTGTCTTGTTCCCAATCTTACAGAAAGTGGTTTCAGTTTTTCACCATTGAGTATGTCGTTGGCTGTGGGTTTCTCATATATGGCCTTTATAAGGTTGAGGTAGGTTCCCTCTGTGCCCACTTTCTGGAGAGTATTTATCATAAATAGGTTTTGAATTTTCTCAGAAGCGTTTTCTGCATCTGTTGAGATGATCATATGGTTTTTATCCTTCAATTTGTTAATAGGGTGTATCACATTGATTGTTTTGCACATAATGAACGATCCCTGCATTTCTGGGATAAACTCCACTTGATCATGGTGTATGATCCTTTTAGTGCTGTTGAATTCTGTTTGGTAGTATTTTGTTGAAGATTTTTGCATGTATGTTCAGGAGTAATATTGGCCTGGAGTTTCTTTTTTTGTGACATCTTTGTCTGGTTTTGGTATCAGGGTGTTAATGGCCTCGTAGAATGAGTTTTGGAGTATTTCTCCCTCTGCTGTATTTTGGAAGATTTTGAGAAGAATAGGTGTTAGCTCTTCTCTACATGTTTGATAGAATTTGCCTGTGAAGCCATCTGGTTCTGGGCTTTTGTTTGTTGCAAGATTTTTAATTAGTTTCAATTTCAATGCTTGTGATTGTCTGTTCATATTTTCTATTTCTTCGTGGTTCAGTCTTAGAAGGTTGTAGTTTACTCAGAAATTTTCCATTTCTTCCAGGTTATTCATTTTATTGGCATGTAGTTGCTTGTAATAGTCCCTCATGATCCCTTATATTTCTTCAGCGTCAGTTGTTTCTTCTCCTTTTTCATTCCTAATTCTGTTGATTTGAATCTTCTCATTTTTGTTCTTAATGAGTCTTGATAATGGTTTATCAATTTTCTTTATCTTCTCAAAAAACCAGCTTTTAGTTTTATTGATCTTTGCTATTGTTTCTTTCTTTTCTTTTTCATTTATTTCTGACCTGATCGTTATGATTTCTTTCCTTTTGCTAACTTTGGGGGTTTTTCTCTAATTGCTTTACGTGTAAGTTTAGGTTGTTTATTTGAGATTTTTCTTGTTTCTTGAGGTAAGATTGTATTGCTATAAATTTCCCTCTCAGAACTGCTTTTGCTGTATCCCATAGGTTTTGGGTCGTCTTGTTTTCATTGTCATTTGTTGCTAGGTATTTTTTGATTTCCTCTTTGATTTCTTCAGTAATCTCTTGGTTAGTTACTACTGTATTATTTAGCCTCCATGGGTTTGTATTTTTTACACTTTTTTTCTTGTGATTGATATCCAGTCTCATAGTGTTATGGTTGGGAAAGATACTTGATATGATTTCAGTTTTCTTAAATTTATCAAGGCTTGATTTGTGACCTGAGATATGATGTGTCCTGGAGAATGTTCCATGAACACTTGAGAAAAAAGTGTATTCTGTTGTTTTTGGATGGAATGTCCTATAAATATCAATTAAGTCCATGTGGTCTAATGTGTCATTTAAAGCTTGTGTTTCCTCATTTACTTTCATTTTGGATGATCTGTCCATTGGTGAAAGTGGGGTGTTAAAGTCCTCTACTATGATTGTGTTACTGTCAATTTCCCCTTTTATGGCTGTTTGCATTTGCCTTATGTATTGAGGTGCTCCTTTGTTGGGTATAAATATTTACAATTGTTATATCTTCTTGGATTGATCCCTTGATCATTATGTAGTGTCCTTCTTTGTCTCTTGTAATAGTGTTTATTTTAAAGTGTGTTTTGTCCAATATGAGTATTGCTACTCCGGCTTTCTTTTGATTTCCGTTGGCATGGAATATCTTTTTCCTTCCCCCCACCTTCAGTCTGTATGGTCTGAAGTGGGTCTGAAGGTCTGAAGTGGGTCTCTTGTTGACAGTATATATATGGGTCTTGTATTTGTATCCATTCAGTCAGTCTGTTTTCTTTGACTGGAGCATTTAATCCATTTACATTTAAGGCAGTTATCGATATGTGTGTTCCTATTACCATTTACTAAATTGTTTTGGTTTTGTTATTGTAGGTCTTTTCCTTCTCTTGTGTTTCCTGCTTAGAGAAGTTCCTTTAGCATTTGTTGTAAATCTGGTTTGGTGGTACTGAATTCTCTTAGCTTTTTCTTGTCTGTAAAGGGTGTAATTACTGCATGGAATGTGAATGAGATCCTTGCTGGGTAGAGTAATCTTGGTTGTACGTTTTTCCCTGTCATCACTTTAAATATGTCCTGCCACTCCATTATGGCTTACAGAGTTACTGCTGAAAGATCAGCTGTTAACCTTATGGGGAATCCGTTGTATGTTATTTATTGCTTTTCCCTTTCTGCTTTTAATAATTTTTCTTATTTAAATAATTTTTAATTTAATTTAATAATTTTTCTTATTTTCTTATTTTATTTATTCAAAAATAAATTTAATTTTTGATAGTTAGATTAATATGTGTCCTGGCGTATTTCTCCTTGGGTTTATCCTGTATAGGACTGTCTGCACTTCCTGTACTTGATTAACTATTTCCTTTCCCATATTAGGGATGTTTTTGATTATAATCTCTTCAAATATTTTCTCAGTCCCTTTCTTTTTCTCTTCTTTTTCTGGGACCCCTATAATTTGAATGCTGGTGCATTTAATGTTGTACCAGAGCTCTCTGAGACTGTCCTCAATTTTCTTCATTCTTTTTTCTTTATTCTGCTCTGCAGCAGTTATTTCCACTATTCTATCTTCCATGTTACTTATCTGTCCTTCTGCCTCAGTTATTCTGCTATTGATTCCTTCTGGAGTATTTTTAATTTCATTTATTGTGTTCATCATTGTTTGTTTGCTCTTTAGTTCTTCTAGGTCCATGTTAAACATTTCTTGTATTGTCTCCATTGTATTTCCAAGATTCTCAATCATCTTTACTATCATTACTCTGAATTCTTTTTCTGGTAGGCTGCCTATTTCCTCTTCATTTGTTTGGTCTGGTGATATTTTACCTGCTCCTTCATCTCCTGCATATTTCCGTCTTCTGATTTTGTTTAACTTACTGTGTTTGGGGTCTCCTTTTCTCAGGCTGCAGGTTTGTAGTTTCTTTTATTTCTGGTTTCTGCCTTCAGTGGGTGAGGTTGCTTTAGTGGCTTGTGAAGGCTTCCTGGTGGGGGGGACTGGTGCCCGTGTTCTGGTGGTTGGGGCTCGCTCTTGTCCCTTTGGTGGGCAGGGCCGTGTCTGGTGGTTTTTTTTTTCTGGGTGTCTGTGAGCTTAGTATGACTTTAGGCAGCCTCTCTGCTTATGGGTGGGGTTGTGTTCCTGTTTTGCTAGTTGTTTGGCATGGGGCATCCAGCACTGGAGCTTGCTGGCTATTGGGTTGAGGTGGATCTTAGCATTGAGATGGAAATCTCTGGGAGAGCTCTCGCTGATTAATATTACATGGGGCTGTGAAGTCTCTGGTGGTCCAACATCCTGGATTTGGCTCTCCCAACTCAGAGGCTCAGGCCCAGTACCTGGCTGGAGCACCAAGACCCTGTCAACTGCACAGCTCAGAAGAAAAGGAAGAAAAAAAAACCAGACAGAACCCCAAAACAGATGGTAAAAACAAAACTAAACAGAGAAAACCACACAAACATACACACACACACTCACACACACAAAAAAACAAAAAAATGAACAGACAGAACCCGTAGCCAAATGGTAAAAGCAAAACTAAACAGAAAAAATCACACAAAGAAACATACCCACACACACTCACAAAAAGAGGGAAAAAAATGGGAGAGAGCAACCACTAAACAAACCCACAAATAAAAACAATCACTAAAAAATACACTAAGATATAAACATAAAGCCAAAAGCAAATCAAACTGAGAAATCAAACCCCAAGTCCACAGTTACCCCCAAAGTCCACCGCCTCAATTTTGGGAACACTTGTTTTCTATTCAGGTATTCCAGACATGCAGGTTTTATTAAGCCGACTCTGGGGATTTAGTCCACTGCTCCTGAGGCTGCACAGAGAAATTTCCCTTTCTCTTCTTTGTTCGCACAGCTCCTGCGGTTCATCTTTGGTTTTGACCCTGCCTCTGTGTGTAGGCCGCCCTCAGGTGTCTCTTCTCAGCCCAGACAGGAGGGGGTTAAAGCAGCAGCTGATTAGGGGTCTCTTGCTCACTGAGCCTGGGGACAGGTAGGGGTACGGTAGTCACAATTGGAACGCCTGTGGCGGCAGAGGCCGGTGTGATGTTGCAACAGCCTAAGGCATGCCATGTGTTCTCCCGGGGAAGCCTTCCCTGGATCATGGGACCCTGGCAGTGGTGTGCTGCACAGGCTCCCTGGAGGGTGTGGGTAGTGACCTGCACGTGCACACAGGATCCTTGGTGGCAGCGGAGACAGCATTAGTGTTCTGTGCCTGCCTGTGGGGTCCATGATGGTAGCAGCATCTCGCGCCCTTCTCTGGAACTCACTTAGGTGGTGCACGGTCCTCTGTGGGCACACGGAGGAGGAAGCCCCTCTCCTTGTGCACCCCAAAACAGTGGTCTCTTTCCTCTCCAGCAGGTCCAGACTTTTTACCATACCCCCTCCCGGCTAGCTGTGGGGCACTAGCTCCCTTCAGGCTGTCTTCATACAACCAACCCCAGTCCTCTTCCTGGAGTCTGACCTCTGAAGCCCGAGCCTCAGCTCCCAGCCCCCACCCACCCCAGCAGGTGAGCAGACAAGCGTCTCAGGCTGGTGAGTGCAGGTTGGCACCGATCCTCTGTGTGGGGATTTCTCCGCTTTGCACTCTGCACCCCTGTTGCTGCGCTCTCCTCTGTGGCTCCGAAGCTCCCCCCACCCCGTCCCTGCCAGTGAAGGGGCTTTCTAGTGTGTGGAAACTTTTCCTTCTTCACAGCTCCCTCCCAGGGGTGGAAGTTCTGTCCCTATTCTTTTTTTCTTTTTTCTTTTGCTCTACCCATATATGTGGGGATTTTCTTGCCTTTTTGGAAGTCTGTGGTCTTCTGTCAGCATTCAGTAGGTGTTCTGTAGGAGTTGCTCCACATGTAGATGCATTTTTGTTGTATTTGTGGGGAGGAGGGCGATCTCCACGTCTTACTCCTCCACCATCTTGAAGGTCTCTGACCTAGTTTTAATGAAGTAAACCTGCACCCAACCAAGGCAACACACATTATCTTCAAGTGCAAGTGGAAAAGTTATCAAAATTGAAGAAAGTATTATAAATCAAATATTAATAAATTTTAAAGACTACATATCAATTTTTCTTCTGTTCATAATGTTAAGGTAGTAGTCTATATCATAAAGTAAACTAGAAAATTCTCAACTATTTATAAAACAATTACTCCTAATTAATCGACGTCTCAAAAAGAAATCATAATGAAAACTATAAAATATGTTTACGAATATATGGACACGTTATATAAAATATTAAATTTTTAAGGTACAGACAAAATAATGTTTAGAAGACATTTCATAGTTTTTAATGCACATATTAGAGAATAAGTAAAATGTATTAATGAATGATAGATTGATAGCATCATTATAATTGAGTAACATCACCCAAGGGAAAGAGAAGGAAGGAAACAATAAAGAGCAGAAATGAATATAATAGAAAACAGGTGATTGATATTGAAAATAAAGAGTTAAAAGTGGGTTCTTTGAAGATATGAATAAACTATGACTCCTTGCAAGACTGAACAGGAGTGGGAGAAAATTGAATGAGATAAAGCCACTACAGATCCAACAGAGAATTTTTTAAAGAGGAAATAAGGAATTCCACTTGAGTATATAAACGAGCGGGTGGAAATTACTTAACCTACCCCACTAAATGACTGGGAAACTTGCAAAATGTAAAAATAACTGTTTTCTGACACTGAAAAAAAGTACGGGATCATCAACATTGAAAAAAGAAAAGCAAATGAGATGCACTGTACAATTGCCTCCAGAATTCTCCTTGGAGTTACTTTATGAAATATGATACAGGAAAGGGAATCCCAAGAAGAACAGAGTGGTGTTGCTGAGTTAAGGTGAAGTTAGAAAAGCCTTGCATATTAAACCCGGCATAAATAGAAGTATCAAAATCAGTGTCCCCACATTGATCTATAGGTCCAATACAATTTCAGCTAAAATCCAACAGGCTATTTTTTTTAGAAATAGGTAAGATGATCCTAAACTGTATGTGAAAAGAGAAAATATATATATTTATTTATCCAAAAACATTTTAGAAGAAAAGATACCAAGCTATAGCAGTTATGCTCACTTATTTCAAAGCATACTATAAATCTATACTTGATATAAGTAAATGGAACAGAATAGATAGTCCAAAAATAGACCTACCCATATATGGTTCATATTTTTACTTAAGTTGCCCACGGTATACAATATGGAAAAGATAGCTTTGAAAAAAAATCTATATGTTTGGTTTAATATGAGATTAATTCTGGTCTCTTAAGGTGAGTTAGGCAGTGTTTCCTTTTATTTTCTGGAAGAGGTTGTGTATAATTGTTATTTCTTCCTCATATCAAATTATATACCTAAAGTTAAAGACTAAATGTATGCACCGTTTTAGAAATAGGAAAAAATGTTTGCAGTTATTATCCTGCAAAGATTTCTAAATAGGGTACATAAAGCATGAATCATGAAAGAAATTGGGGAAACAATGATAAATTCGACTCCATCAAAATGAAAAAGTCTACTCTTCCCCAGTCTCTGTTAAGAAAATAAAGACGTAAATGACAAATAGAAATTACTTGCAGTATATATATATATATATATACACACACACACACACACACACATATAACACAGGATATGTACCCAAAGTATATAAATAACTCCTATAACTCTAAGAAAAAAAATAACCCAATCTATATTGCCAAAATATTTGAACAGATACTTCAGGGGGGAAAGAAGATAAAATTAGTAATCAATAATTACAAGAACAGATGCCAAACATCATTAGTCATCAGATAAACCCACAATAAGTTATTACTACATACACCCTAGACTTGCTAAAATAAAAATAATATCAAATGTTAGGAGGTTGTGCAACTGAACTCTCATAATTTGCTAGTGGAAATGTAAAATTGTGTAATTACTTGGGGCAGTCATTTTGCAGTTTTAATAAAATGAAGCCTAAAATTACTATATGACTGGAACTGAATTCCTATGTATTTTCACAAGATAAATGAAGTAAACATCTACATAAATTCCTTTGCATGAATGTTTGTAACAGTTTTATATACAGCCCCAATCTGGAAACAATCCAAATGACCATCACCTTGTGAATGGAGAAACACATTGTGATGTCCATTCAAAGGGATATCATAAACTACTGTTATAAATGTGTGTGACATTGAAGTGTTGCAAAATTGTTTATAACAGGGACACAATAAAGCTTAGCTATGATAATTAGACCAGATTCTCTAAACACTGAAGCCTTGGTGATAGTACTAAACTAGCTCAAAGGCTGCTTTTTCTCTTTCTTACTACAGGCAATGAAATCATGCCAGAAAGACACGCCCACAAAAAGAGATCAAACATCTATTTTAAAATCAGTTAAAAGTCATTAAGAAAATGATACAAGATAGAAAAAGAGCAAAAGTATGCGAGATTTAGACAAAACTTAGAAGTGAGGTTACAGAATTTAGGAAAGAATGATAAATAAAATAAAAATCATATCAGCATCAAAGACTAAAGTGGACTTACTGGAAAAGGAACGTGAAACAGGATTATTTTTAAAATAAAGATGAAATGAAGAAAGAAATAATAAAGCCTCAAGCAAGTGATAAATACTGACAGTAGCTAAGGCAGATAAAATTTATGATTAAAATTTATGATCTCCTGAAGCTGTAAACCAAAAGAAGAAAACTGAACAAACACTAAAAACTGTAATTTCAGAAAATACTTCTAAATTAAAAACTAAAATTTGAAATATATATAAAAAGATGACAATTCAGTTTTGAGGTACTATGCAATGAACATTATAGAACAGTTTCTGAAATTTAGAGAGCAAATAAAGAACTCTTTACATATCTAGGATGAAAGATCAAGTGACTTATAAAAGATAGAAATTGGATCACAATCAGCATTTTTAAGAATATTACTCTATGCTAGATGAAAATGGGGGTCAAGAATGTACTTGAAATTCAAGTTAATTTTTAAGAAAAAATGTCAGAAAAAAGTTACCAACATGCAAATACTTAGGGAGTTATGTTTACATGAGATTACCCTGAAAAATCTGCCAAAATGAGCTTTAAATGGGAAAAACTATTAAAGGCACAGCAATGTAAGAACTAGTAGTAATCAATAAATATCTAGATTTTGTAAAACAAGGAACAAATGAAGTCAAAATAAAGAGTATATAATGCAATGTCTATTGGGTATGGAATTTTACATAGAGTAGAATTTTAAACAGCATGAGCTATACTGATCCAGCAGTCCCACTCCTGAGATATGTCCAGAAAAGACAACAATTCTAATTAAAGAAGATACATGCACCCCAATGTTCATAGCAGCACTGTTTACAATTGTCAAGACATGGAAGCAACCTAAATGTCCATTGACAAATGGATAAAAAAGACAGAATACTACTCAGCCATAAAAAAGAATGAAATAATGCCATTTGCAGCAACATGGTTGGACCTAGAGATTATCATACTAAGTAATGTAAGTCAGAAGGAAAGACAAATATATCACTTATATGTGAAATCTTAAAATATACAAATTAACTTATTTACAAAACAGAAATAGACTCACAGACATAGAAAACAAACTTATGATTACCAAAGAAGAAAGGGGGGGGATAAATTGGGAATTTGGGATTATCATGTACACACTAATTTATATATAATAGATAACCAACAAGGACCTACTCTATAGTACAGGAGACTATCTTCAAAATCTTGTAATAACCTGTAATGGAAAAGAATCTGAATCACTTTTCTGTACACCTGAAACATTGTAAATCAACTATACTTAAAAACATGGGATATGCAAAAATATCTCTTTTAATAATATAATTAGCAGTTGTACTTTTAGCACTGGTATATCAGGACATCTATAAGTGTAATGTGGTCAAAGCAAAAAGTAATTTTAGGGTATTCTATCATCCTCTCATTTTTTGAAAATCTGAGTTTGAAATGAAAGAGAAACCTATCTAATAAAAAAGTAAGTAAAAGCTCTACAGTTCTGAATTTTAATTAGAAGTATCAGTATGGAATATTAAATACTTTGATATGTCAGATAGCAAGAAAAATATCAAAGACTTCTAGGGTCATGATAAAACGTTAAGAAATAACCTTGAAGGCCCTCCCTCTGGCCGAAGATGGGATAATAGGCAATAGGCATAGTGCTTGCAGTGGCTTGAAACCCACCAAATATATTTAAATTCATAAGTTAATAATTGTATTTTCTCTCTCTCTTTCTCGTACACACACACACACACACACACGCACACACACACACACTAGTATCAAATCCTTATAAGCATGATAGGGAAAAAATAATTACCTTAAAATCTGATAAAGGGAAAGAATCAGGCATTGATCCTACCTTTTCCATTTGAATTGGGAATCTGAAAAGGTAAGATAAAACATATCCTATGTTTTTATATTCTATTTTTGCAATACATACTTCTGCATTCCAGTTAATAAATGAAAAAGAAATGAAGAGCAAACTAGAAAATCTCCATTTTGCAGCCATCAGTGAACTGATGTATCTAGACATTGAGAATCAAAAACTGCTCACATGACAATGAAGAGAAAACCAGAAATATTTGCTTCATTTTGAAAGAATGAGATAGCTCCTATGTGATTGGTCAGCAAAATAATGCCTCTGTAGATCACAGGAACCCCTGAAGATGTTACTTTACATGACAGAGGGGATTAACAGATATGATTACTATTAGAAATTTTGGAATGAGCAGATTATCCTGGATAATCCAAGTGGAGTCTATCGAATATGAATTCTTAAAAGCAGAGAACCTGGGCTTCCCTGGTGGTGCAGTGGTTGAGAATCCGCCTGCCGATGCAGGGGACACGGGTTAGTACCCCGGTCCGGGAAGATCCCACATGCCGCGGAGCAGCTAGGCCCATGAGCCATGGCCGCTGAGCCTGCGCGTCCGGAGCCTGTGCTCCACAATGGGAGAGGTCACAACAGTAAGAGGCCCACATACTGCAAAAAAGAGAACCTTCCCTGAGGGAGATGAAACTAAGGGAAAACTGTCAGAGAGGGTCAACACTGCTGAGTTTGAAGGTGGAAGAATGGGGCTATGAGGTGAGGAATGAGTGCAGACTCTAGAAGGTGGAAAAGGCTTGGAAATGGATTTGCTACCCCTAGAATAGAAATTAGCACTGCTGGAAATTTGATTTTAGCCCCATGAGACCCAAATACAACATCTGCCCCCCAGAACTAAAATTTGTAGTGTTTAAGCCACTAAGATTGTGGTGATGTGTTCCAAAATGAATAGAAACTAATGCGACCTGTAGTTCTGCCAATTAGATTGAAACTATATTTAACCAAGCCTTTGTATCTAGCTGCCAATATTCAAGATGGAGGAACATGTATATCTGGTACATGAAGATGCAATCTGCAAAACTCAGGCTATAAAAAGTTCTGTAGGCCCAATGAATCACATGTTAACACTAGGTAAACTGTAAGAAGGAAAAGAATTTTCTGTAAGAAAGAAAAGCAAAATCTGTGGATTAAAAATATTAAAAGAATGATCAAAAATGGGCATGATTAAACTGTAGAGGTTAATAGTGTAAACTTGAGTGCTAATATTAAGAAATGCAAAGAAGAGATTACTATAAAAGGCAAGAGAGTGGTTAATTACAGGTGAAAAGAGGAGGTGAGGTCAGAACATGACATGTGGAGGGACATCAGGAATGGCTGGCGAAGTTCTCTGTCTGGATGGTGGTTACAAGCATGTGTGCCTAATAATCATTCACTAAATTTACATTCATTTTTATGTGGTTTTATTTTACAGCTTAAAAACAAAATGATTGACTTAATTTTCAGTAGTTCATTTTTATAGTACATATTTTCTGTGCTTTACAACATCTAATATGTTTTGCAGTAAATAGGTCTTCAATAGAAACTTGTTGAATAATATGTTATCCTTAAACTTTAATATTTCTATGGCATTTTTAATAATTCATTTTCTTTCATCATCTTTCAAACTTTTTTATGATCAAACACATTAATACTTATACAGTGACACAGATGAACATTCACATTAGCTGGGATGTGGAAAAACCGTACATAGCTTTAGGGCCCCCAGTTCAAAGTCACCACAAAAGAAGTTCAAGTCAGTTTGGTTTGCTTCCAAATGAGTTCCACAACAAGCTTGCAGTTTTCAGAGTTTTCTGGATTTCAGACTGTATAGTAGGGATTGTGTGGCTGTGAACTATTAAAGAGCTCTAGGTTAGGATTTCTCTAACTTATTTCACTTAGCATAGTGCCCTTATGGTCCCTCATGTTGAAAGTGGTGATATTTTCTTTTTGGATGAATAACATTTCAGGGTGTGCATGTGTGTGTGTGTATCACATTTTATTTATTCATCTGTCGATGAACACATAAGTTGTTTGCATGTCTTGGCTACTACACATAATGAAGCAATGAACTTGGGGGTACAGATACCTTTTGGAGAGTGTGACTTTGTTTCCTTCTGATATATACCCAGAAGTGGAATTGCTGCATATATGGTGGTTCTATTTTAGTTTTCTGACGAAAAAAAATTTCCATAGTAGCTGTTTTCCATAGTGGCTGCACCAATTTACATTCCCACCAGCACTGCACAAGGGTTCCCTTTTCTCCACATTCTTGCCAATACTTGTTTTAGTTTTAGGATAATAACCATTCTAACAGGTGTCAGGTGATAGTTCATTATAGTTTTGATTTACATTTTCCTGATGATTAGTGATGTTGAGCACCTCTTCATGTAAGCCAATTTTGTATCTTCTTTGGAAAAATTTCTACTCAGTTTCTCAGTCCATTTTTTGATCAGAATATTTGCTTTTTTTTGATTGATTTCTATGAGTGCTTTATATATTTTGGATATTGACCTCTTATCAGATATATGATTTGAAAGTATTTTATTCCATTCTGTTTGTTGATGTTTAATTTTGTTTGTCGTTTCCTTTGGCTATGCAAAAGCTTTTTAGTTTGACGTGGTCTCACTTGTTTATTTTTTCTTTTGCTGTTTTTGCTTTTGGTGTCAAATCCAAAAAACCATCACCAAGACCAAGATCAAGGCGCTTACTGCCTATATTTTCTACTAGCAGTTTTATGGTTTCAGGTCTTACATTCCATTGATCTATGTCTGTTTTTATGCCAGTACCATGCTGTTTTTTTATTACTATAGCTTTGTAATATATTTGAAATACATTTATTTGGATATTCAGTGTCTTTTGTGGTTCCATACACATTTTAGGATTTTTTCCTTCTATTTCTGTGAAAAAAACATTGGGATTTTGATAGGAATTCCACCAAATTTATCGATCAATTTGTATAGTATGGATGTTTTAACAATATTAATTCTTCCATTCTATGAGCATGGAGTGTCTTTCCATTCATTTGTGTCCTCTTCAATTTGTTTCATCAACATCTTATCATTTTACAATGTACAGATTTTTTACGTCCTTGGTTAAATTTATTCCTAGGTATTTTATTTTTTGATGCAATTATAAATGGGATTGTTTTCTTAATTTATCTATCTGATAGTTTGTTATTGCTGTATAGCATCATCTTTTTAGCTTTTAATTACAGATTTCATTTTCTTGTGTTGAATGTCTTATTGGCAATTTCCCTCTTTCCTCACTTAAATTTCTGCATGGTTCAAACACAGAAAATTTATCAGCTTATGGTTTTCTCCTACCTTAGCTTTGATTCTGAGTGTGCCAATTTACCTAGCACAGTAATTCATTTTGAAGTATTCATATGTTTTGTTTTCATTTACTGGTGACAGTTTTTTTTTTTTTTGGTCAAAATTACTTGCTTTCCATTCTTTAGACATTTATTGTGGCTAGGAAATAATATTTGACTCTGTGTATAAAGAAAACAGACACATTTTAACAAAATTTCCCCAAATTAACAAAATTTCATTAATAGAAAAAAGTGGACTCTGATTTTTCCTTAAAATATTTTATTAAAAATTTAATAGTTCAATTACAAAAATAATACAATATTTTAAGTAATATATTTCTGCATTAGGCTATTCTTGTCCTATATGTTTAAGGGTTGGAACTGATTGGCAGATGCAGGGAATCCTAAACCTGAGAATAACGGTTAAAAAAATTCTTGGGCTAATAACATATTTTGTGTTATATTGGCACCTTACAGTTGATAATGATTAATTATTTTATCTCTGGTGCTTCCTAATGGTTAAATAGCATGCAAAGAAACCTACATTACCAGAGGTGGTATGTGAATAACATGCCTTCTAACTGCAAAGCCTCCCTTGCACTATGCATTGTGAGAGACAGAAAAAAAAAAAAAGAGAAAAAGAAACTTGTTTATCTGTTTGAAATATTTTTCTTTTCCATTATCTTATTGCAGTATCATTAGTTTTGGGGAAGATAAATATTTGAAAGAAAATTAATGTCAATAAATAGAGAAAATTAGAAAAATTTTAAGTAGCAGATACCTCTATTATAACAACAGTTGTATTAATGACCAATGTACATGTTCTCTAGAAATTTCTAAAAGTTTATATAAAAGTAATTTTTCATAAGAGTTATGTTAATAATTATGTTTACAGAAAGTGGTAAAGGATATTATAAAAAAGCAACACTTGAGAAATACACAAGCATACATTCTACTAGTTGTGGTGATGTATTACTTCTGACTATGCTGCTGCTTCTATTTTCTCCTTCAACATCCTTGCAAGGATTCATTTGAAGTCCTGAAATTCATAGAATGAAATTTTCCAGACCACTGATCCAAAATATGATAAAAAGATAGCAGTATGCATGAAAATGTGGTTAGACCATTAAAAACTCATCTATGATATTGTATATTAATGTCCTGAAATCTGAGGTTTGTTTAATGTTCGGCATTTAAAATATTTCCAAAGATCATTAGTCTCCCCAGTTTAGGAGGTAATGGGTTTGGGTATTGCCTTACATTTGTAAAACATGGAAGTAAAATGAAAAATACTCATTTGTGGTCCTATAATCATTTAGTCTCTGCAAGCAGTCTAAAAACTTCTTTCAGGTAAATATTATTAATGTTTCCTAGATGATGTGCAACAACATATGTGCATGGACAGTTTGTTTCCAGAGTTTCTAATTGTAATTATAACTAATTTGAAGTTTTCAGTTAGTTGATAAAAATAGAATATATTAAATTTTAAACACTAGTTTTTAGAACAAAGTTTTTAGCTTTTATTTCACATTTCAAATTTGATTTAAGTACAGAATATTTGGATTGCAATTTTAATAAACTGAAATAGGATAGTAAATAAATGAAAAGGGTAAATTGTATACTTGTGAATTATGGCTACATTCTTGTATTTGTGTTAACATTGTAAGCCATACCTTCAAATATAGTCACTAAATACCAATCAGTTCTGTGTACTTTCCTTCATTTTGCCCCCTGCACACAGTCTTCTTTTCTTTTCCTCTATGCCACAGAATCTACCTGAGCTTCATGGCTTTTGCAGTAACTCTTTCCAATAACTGAAGAGTTATTTCCCCCAAATATTGACTTTGTGAGAACAGGCTTATCATTCAGTGCAATGCCATAGCCTCAGAAAAATTACTCCCTGTAATTATAGTCTGTTTTACCTCCTTCATTTAACTTATCACTACCTGAAATATTATTTATTATTTTGCTTGCATGTTTACTATATTCTTCTAGTATAAGGCATATGAGCCAAATACCTTACCAACTGGAAACCATGTAGCTCTTGTAATTACCATTATATTATAGATATTATAGATATTGAGAGAAAGAAATGGAATAACTATAAACTTTATTTGGCATGCAGTCTCTACTATTAAAATTATTCACTATCTCTTCATTCTTCCACAACAAAATAAGACCTCTGAACTACTTATCTCTAATTATATCCTCATATCAAGTATGCTACAATTTAAAATTTTGGTTGTATTTTTATCATGTTTAAATTTAGATATAATTATTATTCTCTTATTAAAATTTTTTCAGTACCTAGTATATGTGCCAGGATTATTAAAAACACTTGCAAAGCATTGAGTATCCTTGTTTGAGAAGTATGGGAGTCATGGCATTGTGAACAAACACATAAAGAAATATAATCATGACAAACTTTGTCATGATTGTGAACAATATTTATATATTGATAACAATTGGTAACATTTATTGATATTCATATTTAGGAATCATAAGTAGGCATGAGGCAAATAAGAAAGTTGTGATTTTAAACACAAATGTGACTTTATCAAGCTTTACAATATAAAAGGGAAAATAATGCTAAAATACTTATTTCTAATACAATTTTTAAAGTTTACAATTAGAATTTAGATTAAAATATGTAATAAAATTTTAAATATTAAAATTAATAAAAGAAAATTTCATCTCTTATTTCAGACATATACTGTATTATAGAATGAAAAATAAATCTTAAAACGTATCTCTAATATGTAACTACTAGTGCTTCTTGGTTATAAGCTTGTTAATTTTTTACATATATATGAATAAACATAAAAATATTATTCTCTATACTTACTTTTTCCTAATTTCCTATATTCCTACTAATACTTTGTGGAAAATATGGGCTATTGGTACATATTCTGAATATTTAGAGTTCTAGAAATAGGGGGAAAGAAAACCTTTTTATATCTCAGATTATAATTTAATTGTTTTCTCTGGAACAATCTAAGATCTTTAAAATTTTTCTGTGTTCATTGTGTATGCACATATTGTATGTAAATTTTCCTCTTAAAATTCAGGTATCTTAGATTGAATATCTGTTTTATAATGCTCAACTTTTTTCTCATCAATTTTATTTTCATTTTTCTATCAACATTATAATGATACCATTTATTTGATCTCTATACCACTTCTGTAGTTTCCTATAAATTATTTGCACGTGGTGGTGTTGATTTAGTGCTGGCCCAGCATTTTTTGAGATTGTTGGAATGGTGACTAAATATCAATCATTTATGAGATATCAGTCATCTGCTATCAATAATTCAGAAATTGGAAAACTACTCAGATTTTGGCAAACAGTATTTGTTTCATTTTTTTTCCTTGATTTTTTTGGACCGATTTTTAGTATTTCTGAGTTGTTTTGGGTAATCAAATAATGAATTTCACTGAGACATTTTGCTATCATCAAACCTGATGATGTGCTTAAGAAGAAATTTATTATAAAATTAATTATATCTGTATGTCATTGTTCTAACCACTTAAAATCATATTGCTTACAATTTCCCTAGTCATCCTTTTAATCATAGAGCTTAGCACATAATAAGAATTTGGTAATTTTTTTAGTGAGTGCATACATAAAAGATTTACATATATAGCATTTCATCATTTTCAGTTTTATTACTATGATATGCAGTATTTAGTACTGTTAGAAAATATAACCAAATTTGCTAGATGGGGATGGTTAATTGTACAAAGTAATAAGATTAAAGATATTTGTCATTCAGTTTATGTAATATAAGCAAACAAGTCTAAATAAACATATTACCTATTTCAGTTAACACTGTATTAAGATTAAATGTAGAAAATAAGTAATTTTATTTTCATAATAATGTCATTATGATATTAATATTGATACGATAGAAATTAGTATAGAGAGACATAATGGCTTTCATGTTTTGAAGGTTCTGGTTGTATAAGGTTACAGATTTGTATGCCAGAGCTGTAGAATGCATTTTAAAAATCCAGAACCTTAATCTTTAAAAGTACTTTATACACATAGTGCACAATATTTTCCTGAGTTAACACCTGAAAATTTCATCTAAAAATCCAGTAACCTAGCTAAAATTTATTTTTCTATTTAAATATAAATGAGACATAATAATAAATTTCAGAAATACATTGGTAGAAAAGTGTCTATTCAGGTCTTTTGCCCATTTTAAAATCAGATCATTCATTTTTTGCTCTCTAGTTTTATGAGTTTCTTATATATTTTGGTTAAAAACCCCTTATCAGATACATGTTTTGCAAATATTTTCTCCTAGTTCAGTGCTTGCCTTACCATTTTTTATTGTTTCCTTTGTTTTGTACAACGTTTTTAGTCTAAGTCCAGCTTGTTTTTGCTTTCGTTGCCTGAGCTTTTGGTATCATATCCAAAAATAATCTTTGACCTTAGTAGACATTTTTCCAAAGCAGACATACAAATGACTAAAAGGTATATGCAAACATGCTCAACATTATTAATCATCAGGGAAATGCAGATCAAAACCAAAATGATATATTACCTCACATCTGTTACGATGGCTATTTTTTTTTTTTTTTTTTTTTTTGTGGTACGCTGGAGTCTCACTGTTGTGGCCTCTCCCGTTGCGGAGCACAGGCTCCGGACACGCAGGCTCAGCGGCCATGGCTCACGGGCCTAGCCGCTCCGCGGCACATGGGATCTTCCCGGACCGGGGCACAAACCCGTGTCCCCTGCATCAGCAGGCGGACTCTCAACGACTGCACCACCAGGGAAGCCCAGAATGGCTATTTTTATAAAAAGAAAGAAATCACGTGTTGGCAAGGATGTGGAGAAAAAGGAATCCTTGTACACTGTTGGTAGGAATGTAAACTGGTACAACAATTATGGAAAACAGTATGGAGTTTCCTCAAAAAACTAAAAATAGAATTACCGTATGATCCAGAAATTCCTCTTCAGGGTATATACTCACAAGGAAGTGAAATCAACACCTCAAAGAGATATCTGGGCTCCCATGTTCATTGCAGCATTATTCACAATAGCAAAGATATGGACGAAAAACCAAAGTGTTCATTGATAGATGAAGAGATAATAAATTATGTTACATATGTACAATGGAATATTATTTATCTTTAAAAAATAAGAATATTCAGCCATTTGCAACTACATGGATGAAGCTGGAGGACATTATGCTAATTGAAATAAGTCAAACACATAAAGAGAAAAAAACACATGGTTTCACTTATATATGGAGTCTAAAAATGTCACATACGTAGAAGCAGAGAATATAAACTTGGTTACCAGGGCCTGGAACATGAGGAAAGCAGGACAAGGTTGGTCAAAGAGTACAAAGTGGCAGTTATGTAGGATGAATAAGTCTAAAGATCTAATGTACCCCATGATGACTATATTAAATAATACTGTGTTGAATATTAGACATTTGCTAAGATAGTAGATTTCAGGTGCTCTAATTAAAAAGGAGAGCAACCAAATGAGATATGTAATTAACTTGACTGTAGTAATCATTCACTATTTATATGTATGTCATTTCATCATGTACACCTTAAGTATATATATATATTTTTTGTTTTGTTTTGTTGTGCAGTACGTGGGCCTCTCACTGTTGTGGCCTCTCCTGTTGCGGAGCACAGGCTCCGGACGCGCAGGCTTAGCGACCATGGCCCACGGGCCCAGCCGCTCCGCGGCATGTGGGATCTTCCCAGACCGGGGCACGAACCTGTGTCCCCTGGATCGGGAGGCCGACTCTCAACCACTGCACCACCAGGGAAGCCCAAGTATATATTTTTTATTAAAAAAAGAAACACATTGGTGGAGTTAAATATTTCTGTTGTCTCTAAGTATTTTTGGTAGACTTTTTGAACGAGAATAAATCATGGTAGGTGTCATAAAAGCACACACACATTTGAATAAACAAATTGTACTCTATTCTTTTTGAAGGATACTCTAAATTATGGGTACACACATATTCTCATCTCATAGCAGGTCTTGCCTCAACAGGATGCAAATGTGTTATTTGACAGGTAATGTTAAAACAAAATTGCTTCTCCAGAATGCCATATTGATTGATTATTCAGTATTTTTAACTTTTAAGGAATGAGTGATGAAGAAATTGACTCTAATTTTGACTCCAGACAGTGGCAGATCTCAGGTGACTTATGTGAATATTTACATCTGTTGATAAACTTAATGTCAATCACATTAATACAGGAAATAAGTAGATCTTTGTTTCTTATGAGTTGGTCAATTCTGTTGACATATATTACAGAGAGCAGTACAACAGTTTTAATTAATTTGATTTTTTGAAATATCAGTTATAAGTGTTGCATCAAAACAACATTGACTTGCACTGTGCAAATAGTTATTCATTATGTTAGTCAAACAAGAAAGACTAGAGTATGATCTGAGTTTCCATTCTTAAGCTTGGGAATGGTTTTGATCTTATCTCTGCTTCTGATGTGTGAGAAAAGTAAATTCAGCTCTTTTCTCTTGTGATCTCTCAATTCCTGAGGTAATTTCCTCTTGTTGCATGGAGTTGCTTCTCTCTGGAACTTTTCAATATTTAAAATTATGAGGTCCAGGCCCACAGTAATGCAACCCAGTTTCAGATGAAACAAAACAACAAAAAGTTTAACAATGTGAACATCTGTATTACTTGCCTATGATCCTTACATGAGATAAAATTTACTAGTTTACTCATAATTTATGTTCTTTCTTATGGTTTCTTTTCCCCATATCTCAACACTCATTTAAAATCCCATCCGCCAAACCTACTACTGGACTACTGTGCTGCTTTTATTCCAGTCTGACGTGTAGTAATAGGTGTCTTGGGTCACATAGCCAATATTTTCAGCCTATTCACACAAATAGGATAAAGAAGGTTATATTTTCTCTAGAGAAGTAGAAATTGCTATTTCTACTATTCAGTTGATCTCTTTAACCTCTCCATCTTTTCATCCACTAATGTTCTTAGAAAGGAATATATCATTTCCAGATCTGCTACATTTACCACAGGGGGGAAAAAAGTGGAACATTATTTGAGCTGTAAGAGGGGGTTTGGACATGCAAATTGTACTAAGACCCAAATCTCATTATAATTCTATACTTTCATCCAAGCTATTATAGATTTTTAAAGAATATTCTTGAGACGACTCCTCTGTCCTACCTGTTTCTATGCAATTTTGGTATAACACAAAAGCACAGGGTAGTTGGAGAGCAAGTGAGGGGAGAGATTTGGTAAGATATTAAATGGTTGAGAGTTGTGGTAAAAGAAAGGGGAAATAGAGAAAAACTAGCAGATAAAATCTGTGTGTGATAGTCATGATTATCAGTTGTATAAACTGCAAAAGTTGATTTGTCACTCATTTAGAGGCCAGCGAGTTAAGTAATATGGGATGCTTTCATCTTGTTTCACCAGAATCTCAAATTGAAGTCTGCTTGGATACCATAACTGGAAAACAAGTAAAGAGTTGCAAAATTAAAATTTAGTTTTATCTAGAAGTAACATGTGTTGTCTTTCTTAAAAGCCTATTAGTGAAACTAGTCAAATGGCTTTTCCGAAATGAAATGAGTCTGGGAAACAGAGTCTGCCAAGTGCCACAGAAGTAGGGTTGCTGGAAAAAAATACAGGATACTCAGTTAAATTTGAATTGTACACACAAAAACTAATTTTTTAGAATAAAAATGGTACATACTTATACAAAAATATATCTTCTGTTTGAAGTTCAAATTTAACAGGTTGCTAAATTTGGCTGCCCTATCTGAAGTCAAAAAGCACTGGATATTGACAGATACCATTAATGTCTATCATAGTCCATTTTTTCATAACAAACTGGTTCACTCTCTGTCTCACACATTGAACACACTCAGTCCCCACGGCAGACAACCCAAATCCGATCCAGTCACAGTTCAAAGTCCTGGGTAGTGGAAGAGGTGCCGCTGTCTCTCCATCAGCTACATTTCCTTCAGACATACACCCTAAAAAGACAAGCTATCTGTCCTACACGCACCCAGTATGCAATGGTGGAACATGGATACACCAAATGCAAGGAACATTCTCAGGTAGAAAAGAGAAAAATGGGTGACATGGTAATTACCAGTTCTGACATCACTAGACAGACTATAAGACTGCCTATCTTGGGATGAGGATATTCATTAATTATTAGCTGACACTGCTCTCTGAAAAGAGTTGCAGTGTGCACAATGCACTGTTTTGTTGTTGTTGTTCATTTTCATTCTCAGTCTTTTCAGTGTTTCCTCTTTCACCATATTTGAAATAAATGGTGAGTCTACCCTTTTGAGGGCTTCATAATGTTAATAGCAATATTCATAAATATTCAAGTATTGAGGCAAGGGTTATTTTAAAGCTCAACATTTTATTTGTATTTGTATGCTATATATATACAACCTATGTACAAACTATGTACAATGTGTGTGTATTGTTTTATTTGTATAATAGTATCAACTTTTAACAAGCAGTTTTTTCAGGCATTTGCTGCCACTACATACAGTTCTCATACCTTTTTTTTTTTTCTTACATGATTCAGGACTGTCTCTAATAACTTAATGATGGCCACATTTAGTATGAGTGGCAAAGTGACTCCCAAAGACTCAAATTAATACAAAGTAATGATCAAAGTAATACTTTGCTAAAGAGAGCCAAGAGTAAACAAAACACACTAACATTCTGACTTTTCCCAATCAGTTCCCCTACAGCTAAACACTTAGTAGGTACCTGGTATGCCTTCTAATTTCTTGCAGATGAAAGTTCTGTTTTTTTTGATTTTTGTTTTTGTCTTCAGTCTTTTTTCCTTCAATTTTATAATATATTGTAGAGGAAATTGCTTTGGAAATAGAATTACTATATGCCATTTTGTAAGATAAGTGGTTTCATATTCAGATATTACCTAGGAATATATATATAAGATCTAATATATAGAAGTACAAAAATGACAGAAGACCAAAACTTCCTGATTGGTGATATATTTTGATATTTTTCTTGATGAATTGAGAAATTAACTAGTATTTTAATAATTGTTCAGAAGTTGAAAACTCCAAAATTTGCTTCATATAGTGACAAATCCTACATATAGTGACATTTTCAGGAGAAAACATATCTAAAAAAACAAAGGATTCATGGGACACTCCTTTTTTTAAGTAGGTAGCATTAACAGAATATTTTTATTTTATAATTGACTAATTGCCCACCTGAGGAGAATGAAAGTCTTTTAGATTTGACTCATTAAGATTATCATGTTTGTCTGATGGAACTTATATTGCAGCGCTTAAATGCAGTTCTTGTGGGAAGAGCAAGTTTCACTGAATAATTTACTGATAACTATTATGCTCCTATTAAATGTATTCCCTCTGCGATTTAATTGTTCTTATTTGAATGTATTTTCTCAGTTGTATACAGAATGACATTATTGTGGATGGCAGTGGAAGAGACATGTTAAATATGAGCAAGTCAATAAAAACGAAATGAGAAACATTTGGAGAAATTCAGATGAATATTTACTAGAGTACATATATATTGTGTGTGTGTTTTTAACATCTTAAAAGTACTGCAAGAAACCACAGAACAAGAGTTTTACAAGTGATGAAAGTACTTATAAAGGGTTATCTTTATAGCTGCTTTCAAATTATGCAAATTATATAATTCATAATGTAGAAAAGCCTGAAAGATGCTTGTCTCATTAGTTTTTTGAAATGGAACCTTCTCCTTCCAAAATGTGTCTCTATTCAATTAAAACTTCAATTAGGGGCTTCCCTGGTGGCGCAATGGTTGAGAATCTGCCTGCTAATGCAGGGGACATGCGTTCGAGCCCTGGTCTGGGAGGATCCCACATGCTGCGGAGCAACTAGGCCCGTGAGCCACAACTACTGAGCCTGCGCGTCTGGAGCCTATGCTCCGCAACAAGAGAGGCTGCGATACAGGCCCGTGCACCGCGATGAAGAGTGGCCCCCGCTTGCCACAACTAGAGGTAGCCCTCGCACAGAAACAAAGACCCAACACAGCAAAAATAAATTAATTAATAAACTCCTACCCCCAACATCTTCTTTAAAAAACAAAACAAACAGAAAAAACCTTCAGTTCGTATTGTCAGGACTTGGAAATTTTATCTGGCTGTCATTGAACCCTAATCTGGAAAATGGCAATTACCAAAATGTCACACGTTTCCATACAAGTTTCTGGTTTAAAGTATCCTTAGAGAAATATTTTCTAGTTAATGTTTAATTTTCAGGATTAGAACTGCTGAAATCATTTAAAATTACTTGGAAAACAGATTGCTATAAATTGCTAAAATCAGGCTATCCCTTTATTGCTCATATTGAGTTTGGGCTTTAACAAGATTGATTCTGAGATAAGATTATGAAAAGAAGATCTTTATATTCTTGACAATTTTGTCAAGTTTTGTGCAATTGTAAAGACTTATTGTGTATTACTTCCCATATCTGAGTCTATTCTTGAATTTTCCATTCAGTACCATTGATTTCTCTCCACTATTATGTCAACAGCTCCACATTGTGTAAACTATGGTGGATTTCTGACATCTGAAAAAGCTAGCATCCCCTCATTCTTTTTTGAGAACTACTTGTTAAATGTTACATGTATATTTTCTGCCTTGCTTGCTTGTTTACAAAAATAGCTTTGTATTTTTTATTGGAATCAGGATCACATATAGATTAATACAGTAAAGATATCTGAGAATTGAATTTTTATCTGAATATTTGTATCTTCATTTCTTCAAGGCTTTGCTGAGAGTATGTTAATCTTTACATACATGTTAATGTTTTAAAAATCATTTGTATCCATTTTTATTTTTGTTCTTTTAAGTGTAATCTTTAGTTGTATATATTTTTCTGAAGAGAAAAACAATTGATTTTTACAAATTCTCTCTAGCTTCATTAGTATTTTTTTCAATTTTTGTAATATTTCTAGTGTTCTTGTAGATTTTTCAACTGTAAAACTCTATCATCAATAAGTACTATCTCTAGATAACAAAACATTTAAACCACCTTATAAACTTTTATGCACTGTGCCAGTTTCCTATTGCTGCTTTAATAAATTTTCACAATTTTTGTGGCTTAAATAAGTAAAACAAATTTATTATCTTACAGTTTTGGAGGTCAGACATCTGAAATGTTCACCTTGGACTAAAATAAGATGTTGATAGATGGGAATTCCTTTCTGGAGGCTCTAGGAAAGAACCCATCTTGTCTTTTCCAGCTCCTAGAGGCTGCCCAAATTCCTTGGCCTATTGTCTACTTCCATTCTGAAAGCCAGCAGTGGCCAGTGAAGTGCTTCTCATGCTGCACCATTCTAATAACTCTTTTCTCTCCAATTTTCACATTTAAAGGACCCTCATGATTGCAGTGGGCTCACCCAGATATTCCAGAATAATCTCCTTATTCTAAGGTCAATGGAATAGCCACCTTCTTTCCATTTTCAAATTTAATACTCCTTCCCAGGTAGTATAACATAGTCACAATTTCCAAAGATTAGGACATGGACATCTTTGCGGGGGAGGGCATTATTTGTCTACCACAAACAAGTATTATTTTATCTGGTCTATTTATGCTGATAGGTAGATCCAATCAATGTTAAAAAATATGGTGTGAGGGCTTCCCTAGTGGCGCAGTGGTTGAGAGTCCGCCTGCCGATGCAGGGCACACGGGTTCGGGCCCCGGTCCGGGAAGATCCCACATGCCGCGGAGCGGCTGGGCCCGTGAGCCATGGCCGCTGAGCCTGTGCGTCCGGAGCCTGTGCTCCGCAACGGGAGAGGCCATAACAGTGAGAGGCCCGCGTACCGCACAAAAAAAAAAAAATGGTGTGAAAGGATACTCTCTTATATTTTTTTCATATATGTGCATATTAAAATGTAAGAACATAGCCTATAATTCTAATTTTATTATGAGTCCTATTACGAGTCTGTGTTGAATTTTAACAAATATAACTTCAGTATCTATGCATCTAATCCTTTGATTTTTTTCTTTGAATCTCTTAATCTGAAAGTTATATTGCTAGGTTTCCTAATGTGGAGCTATATTTTGTTCATGCAAGAAACCTGTTTGATTTTGTAATACTATTTCAAAGATCCGATTTATATTTTGTTAATTTTATTTGAGATTTTTTGCATCAGTATTTACAGGTGAGACTGACCAATTTTTTCTGTTTTAAAACCATCTTTGTCAGTTTTGATAAAGAAACTTACTTTTTACTTACTTTTTAAATAGAACATGCAGGCAAACCTTGCATATCTATTTTTTATATTAGTATAGGTATTCCTACTAGTGTGATGTTTTAGACTTGGATTAATTTAGAATTCTCTGCAGAAATGATTCTGTGATTGCGGTCTAATACATTGGTGACTACTATTTTTAAACCAAAGCTCTAAAATCTGAATTTTATGAATATGTAATTCATTTATTCATTAATTCATTTATTGTTGTATTTATGCAAGTATCACTTTAAGGATCATTTCTTTAGCATCCATCCTTTCCCTTTAGAATTATTTTTTAATTAATTTTTATTAATTTCTTACAGTTTTATTGAATGACAGTTTCATATCTGTGTCTAATTAAACAAAGTTTTCTTGGATTTCATATAATTAAGGTTTATCTAACTCAAAATGTATCCCAATGATTCCATGTCCTGGTCTTTTTACATAGAAGGAAATTCAGTCTGAAAAGTGGCAAGGACTATCATTTGCTGTTTTTAGAAATTACCATTTAAAAAAACTATAAATTCCATCAGCTCCAGGATATTTTTATCTCCATCTCTTTCTACAATTTTTATCATGTTTCATAATGCAATACTCATTTGCTTGCCATCTCCCTCCTCTTGCCACTCATTATACCACTGAGTTAGAGGTATCTAATTAGCAGTATGATTTAATAACCATAATACACTGTAATATAGAAAGATATATTAATTCAATATTAATAACAGAAGTTACTACTTTAGAAATTATTCATTGAAAACATTTTCTCCAAATATAGAAAGGATTATTAGAAATCCTCTAATAGCTTCTTGATTGGCCCTGTATTCTTTTGCCTCAGTCCATTGTGTTTTCGGTTAATTTAGTTTTGCCCCATGGTCTCAATCCCTCAATTTTTTGTTGTTAAATTTTACACCTAACTCTGTTATTTCAGTACAAATTTGGCAGGTGGGGAATTTTTTGACACTTAACTTTCTATTTTAAGTAGGAATCCCTTATCTCCTTATAGTACTCTTAACACTTAGAATTCAGTAATATGCTGATTCTCCTCCTACCTCTCTGATTATTTCAGTTTCTATTATTTCTAGCATTCTGTTCTTCCTTAGAATCTTTCTTAAAATTTTCATATTATCCAAACTTAGATCTTTTACATCATTCTTATACTACACATCCCCTCTTTAGATATTTTTCTCTACCAGTGACTTTAATACTACCTATTTGCTCTTGACTTTTACATCTTTATATGCATATACATACTAAACTCTCTTACAAACTTCAGATACTTATATGCAACTACCTTATAGACATTTACCAATATTTCAAAAACCAGTGTGTATGTGTGTGTGTATAAATATATATAAAATCATTTATACCATTTATATATATATATGTTTCATACAATTATACCATTTAAATATAGTAGCTCTTTGGACCATATGGAAAAGAGTGTATGTGTATGACCATTTTGTATGTAAAACAGGATTTATGTTTAGAAGTTCTATTACATATTTGAAGCATTTCTACATGTATAATAAATGCATAAAATCACTGAAGTCTTTTTAAAAAATTGATTTGCTTTTACAATGTCATTTACTAGCATAATGCATTATATTTTATCTAATATATATCTTATCATTTACAATGATTAAATATGTCAAATATCCATTTTGAAAATGGATATTTTCATATTTATTCTCCTATTTTTTAGAAAGTTTTAGAAGAATTGGTGTGTTCCCAAATAACCTTGGTCAAGCTCAGACAAATTTCTTTCTACAAATAGGTTTTTTGTGAATTGTTGGTATGTACTTTTTTAATGCAACTTAAAATTCATTGAATTTAGAATTCACTTAATAATGGTTTTGTTCATTGTGACTTCATAACCATAATGCACATTAATATGGAAAGATACATAAATTCAATATTAAGGACACAAATTGTCACTTTAGAAGTTAACTTTTCAAAACAAATCTCTCCCAACGATGCCAAAAAGTATATCTAATCTACTTCAATTAAAAGGTAATATCTCAGTAAATATGACTAGGCTTATGGTACAAACAATGTGGGTTGCAGCTTCTGAAACAGGCAAATGAAAAAGAAGACAATTCAGAGTACTTGCCTGGAAAATGAATGGTTCTGTCAGAAAAAAAATTACTGAAGTACAAAAATGAAAGTGGGCATCAAGAGAAAATGCAAATGGATAAACAAAGAACTCTTTAAGGCAACAAATATATTCAGAATTTTAGTTATGATGAATTTTAGTAGCAAATATATTTAGATATGTTTATCATCATTATTTAATAAAATATGAGCATCTGTCATATGCAGTAGAGACTGTAGAATGCCATATACTATCATAAGCATGTTTAATTTAAAGTAAGCTACAAGATGGCTGGGTTTCTATTTTTTTTTTTTTTTATAACAAGGTTCAAGCAAAGGATAGCTTCATAATTACTCATCTGAATATCAGTCTTGAGGAAGCAACTCACCTATAAAATTTTAATGTAATTTTCTACTGTCTTAATATAAGATTATTTCTTATTCCATCATACTTAGGATATATTATGGTGACTATACATTTTTTCAGTACAGCTAAATACAGCAAAAAAGAAAAGAAAAAAACTAAGCAGAATAACAAAAATCTAATCTCTTCTCAGTTTTCATATAGATAAGAACTTCCACGTTGTTAATATATGTTCATCTTATGCTGATGTTTTTTAAAACTAGCAACTGAATTCTGTAAAGTTGGCTTTTTGGAACATTGTGCAAAAAACCCCCTGCATACTTACTATATGAAGGAAAAAGTATACCATAGAATTTGTGAGATGAAGAAAAAGAGGAAATATATATGACTATATTCGAGCAGGCAAGTCTTATAGAAGATTTAGAAATATACCATAATTGAGAATGATGATATTGGATTAACACAGTTTTAGACTAATAAATTTTAAGTAAATATTTGCTAGACAATATTGGGTGATTAGCATTGTGTATTTCTGACTGAGGGAATATATTCATATTCGGAAAACAGATTAATATATTAAAGGGTTTCTTTATAAAATTTGAAAAGTCTAAAATTTTCTCTTACAAGGAAATTACACTTAACTTTCCAGTTGTAACTTAACACCAGCATCATTACTTACTATCATTAATTTCATCACAGTGGAAGGAATGGCTAATATTTTTAATGAAATCAAATTTAATATTTCAGTTAGTTTTGACAGGTCTAAAATTCTTATCAAGGTGAAGATACTTCAATTCTATATCAGAGTTGAGTTACAATGTATATTTAATAATCAGGAATTTTTTTCAGGATAATTAGGATTTTGGACCTGCAATGAAAAGAGAGTGGGGTATTAAGAATAAGGGTCAAAGAAAAACTTTATTGGTAAAAAAGTGTAGCTATAACCAGATATCATTAGGAAAATGAAGAAGTGCTTTATTATGAGAAGGATAAAGGCCTGAGACCATCCTCAAATTAGATCTCTCAAGAATAATCTAAGGACATACCTCTTATATAAGATATTGAGAAAAGCTAGAGAATGGAAATCCCATACCTCTCCCTATCATCCCAGAAGTATAGCATTAAGGAAAACCAAAGGCGCTTTATCAAATAATCAGTGTCTACTTTAATGATTTTTTTTTAAACAATAAAATAACATTATATCTTGTTAGTTGTAATTTGAGTAAAATGTATTTTTTCATAGAAGGAAACTATGTTTTACTTTCCAAATTTAACTTTCATATTTTAAAGTAAAGTATATCACACTGGCATTAATTATTGAAATGAATTTATCACAATACAGACAACAAATTGTAGTTTAATTATTTACATACTGTTAGATTGGTCTGAGCAATTTTAGGTATACAACTTGGTGAGATCAACAAATGTATGCAGTCATGTAACTGCTCCCACAATGATGTAGGTATTTATAACATTTCCATCAGTGCTCAAATTTCTCTTATAACCGTGGCAATGTCCTTCCCTGAGCCCTGATTCCTGCGAAACACTAATCTCTTTTCTGCCTTTAATCTGTGAAACCTGTCTTCCCCATGCTCTGTGGACAATGACATCTGTGCTCAGTTGATTTTAATTATTATTTTAATTTTTTTAAAATTTTGACTTTATATAGGTCATTGCTATGTCTGCAAAACTTAGGTGTCAGTCACTGATTGGTCAAAGGTTGTGATTAAACACCTTGAGCCAAGTAAAATTTCTACATTTTACCAATGGATCCGTGTATAGATCAGGTTTTACATTCAAATTTTAAGCAATTTTCAGTTCTACCATGAATTTTATATTTTGCTGAATCTTCTCCAGTCTTCCCTGTGCATGCTTCCAACTCATTCAGAAATGTGTGGAAAACTTTGGCCATTTTGTGTCTTCCCTGTTCCTAAGCGCAACCAGTCAGCTGTGGGTTTGTGGAGAGCTTGGGTCCTTTCCTTTGGTTTCCCCCGTGTGTGTAGCTTCTTCAGCAGTCAAGTTAACAACATATGATAGTTATCAGCCTTTCTCAATGGCTCTTTCATTTCCAGGATCCGCTTGTTATATTTCTTGCTAGTTCTGCCATTGCCTTACTGGGACCATAATCTCTGGTTAAGGGAGCTGCAGGCTTCCCCTGTTTGCTGCTTTTGCAGGAGTATGGCAGTGACTTTTTAGATACAACACTAAAGGCAGAATTAACGAAAGAAATAATTGATAAGCTGGACTTCGTTAAAATTTAAAATTTCTGCTCCACAAAAGGCAGTATAAAAAGACTATCATAATCCCCATAAATGTATGTGTCAATGCAAAATAATCAGTACGTATAGTGGCAGTTCTAAAGTACTGAGATCTTTTAGTGGATTCATTTTTATTGGATTATTTATCTATTTATTGACATATCTATAAAGGTCTTTTTTACAGATAATTAAATTTAGGAATCCTAGTATTCAGTACAGCTACATAAGTTTTAGCAATTATATAGCAAAAAGAACCAGAACATAAAATAAAACAGAATATTTACTTCACACCAGAAAATTATCTCCTGCCCCTTTTCAGTTGATCCCTGTCCCCAGTTTAGGTAAACATCTCACTTCTAACACCATGAATTAGTTTTGTAGAAACATAGAAATGTTTCATGCAGAAACATTTTTTTTGGGGGGGGAAATCTGGTTTCTATCATTTATTACCTGTTTATAGTTTCCATTTATCTGCTGAAATTGTCCATCTATTCACACATTTTTCTTCCAGTTTTACTGAGATATAATTGACATATAGCACTGTGTAAATTTAAGGTGTACAGCCTAATGATATGACTTACATACATCATGAAATGGTTACCACAGTAATGTTAGTGAACATCATTCAGACATGTTTTTAATATTTTCCCGTAGATCATTTAGTATATTTTCCCTAATTATGTTAAATTCTTTGTATAATAGTTCTAATAGTTTGGCCACTTATGAGTTTATTTCTATTAACTATTTTTTTACCCTCTTGGATATAGTTAACACTTTCCTGCTTCTTTGAATTTCACATTACTTTTTATTATATGAGATATCATAGTCCAAAGAACAATGGAGAATTCATTAAATGTAATTTAATTTTCTCACAAAACAGCATACACCTATGATGTTGATATGGGAAGAAAGCATGATGAGCCAATCAGATCTGTAGTGAAATCTGGGTTTTGTTGCAGCTTTATTTATATTTAGTTCAACACTGGCATTAAAAATTTTGAGGACGGGATCATTGCTTCCCTTTAAGCTGGGTCTGCAGCTTTGCAGTGGTGAGATTCCACAGAACTCTTTGTATTTTATATCCAAGCTACTGTATACTGTACAACCAGTTTGTTCTCGGGATTAGAATCTCTCTCTCTCGTATACAGGATGACATCTAGACTTCAGAGTTCTTGAAGAATTCTCTTTACACAGAGACACACCTTGAACTTGCTGGTGCTTTGGTGATTTCTCTTTGTCTTGCTGTCTGCCTACCTCACCCCACTTGTATTTGTCCATGGCAGTTTGCTTTATGAAAGCCTAATGTACCTTGGAGGAATGTCTCTCATTTCTCCTCTCTCATTTTCATCCTTCAGATGAGATGAAGACTCCAGGTGCCTCAGGGACAATTTTCGTCAGCTTTCCTACCAGCCTCAATCCTTTACATGTCCACAGCCTTGTATTCAGTAGAAGCACTGTGCACCTTATAGGGAGATTCTCTCTTAGCTAGATCTCCTGCACAGTTTCCAGCCTACAGAGGTTACACCATATGCTCTGAAAAGGCCAATGGAAAAGAGTTGGCAGGTGCTGGCTCATTGTGTAATTATGGCTCCTTGGTATTCCAAGTCATCCCTCCAGCACTCTCACAGTGGTTAAAAGTTGGGGTGATTTCTCCTTACCACTATTTATGTTGTAGTCACTCCCCTTCCTGCTGACCTTCCAGGCTTGAAAATAGCCATAGGTTGGTTATGTAATGGAAACATACGATATTGTTCAAAACTTAATTCATTAGTTTATTTATTTTTTGGAGTCTTTATCACCATGTTTATTTTTAGATACTGAAGTTTTCTAATTTATCTGACTTGTCATTGGTGAATGAAGTGATGGTCATCAGTGAAGTTCTGCATTCTAATTGAAAATGGAAAGCCATGAAATCTGCTCTTAATTATTCTTTACATTAAACTTAATTTTGAAGTAGACTAAGAAAGGACACTCCTGAGTTACAGTGGATGGAAAAAAAATTCACTGCCATCTGTTTAATGATACTAGTAGCCATGATCACTTCATGTATATCAAGTGTAATAAAATAAAATTATGCTGGGTAATGCACAGATGATCTCTCTTTAGATGATTTCAATTGAATAATGTGCAAAATCAATTTTCCTCATAGTAAGCATATAAAATGTCCATTAAATTATTGCCATATAGCAAGGGACTGCCTAAGGGACTAGATCGAAAGAAAACCTACACACAGATATTTAAGAAAGAAAACAAAAATTCCCACCACATATATACAGTATTTAGCCGATTCTATTTATAGATATTCAGAAAGCTAAAATATTTTGAAGGACTTCTTTGCTGTTTAACAATAATTAAATATTATATTTTTTAAAGAATGTTGAACATTTCTCCATTGGTATTAGGTTTGCCATTTAGGCTTTTTGTTGTGATTAGCCAGACAGTGCTGTGGATAGGACAGAAGCAGTATTCCTAGAGGAAAATGGAATATACTTTTCAGTATACTCTGAAAGAAAACGGGAAGAACACATAAATCCTTTCTTTTTGTCTGGAGGGAAAACACTTATGTAATTGTTTGAACTGTGAGCTGAATTAACTGAGTTTTTGTTTGTTATATTTTACATAGAATATCATTTTTACTAAAATGAAAATGTGTGCTGATTCACATTTGGATTTTGGCAGATATTTTCTAGAAAATGACTGATGTGTGTCATTTTCAGGAAAACAATTGGCACTATTTGTTGCCAATAATAAAATTTGAGTGTTAAAGTGAAAATTAAAATTTTGGAAAACATACATGGCATTGTGTGCTTGTAAGTTTGCCAATTCTTAAACTATTTTAAAATGAGATTGTCAGTGATTTTTAAAAATGTGATTATATCAAATAATAAAATGTCAATGTATGAAAGCTCTGTACAACTCAGTGAACTAATATTTTCCAAATGACCAATGCATGCTGTTGGATAATAATACATCAGTTAAAGATCTATTCAAAGTGCAAGATAGACCAATAGGCTATATTTAATCAGTATAGTTCCATATTCTATACCTCAATAACCTTTAATAAATGACCACTTGTCAAATTTTGTGTATTATCTCAGTATAGTCACAATCACCAGGAAAAGCTACTAACATATTCTATGCTTTTTCAACTACGTAGTTATTTTTCCCCACCTTTATTGAGGTATGATTGACAAATAAAAGTGGTGTGCAGTCTGATGTTTTGATATACATCTACATTCTGAAATTGCCAATATCAAAGATATACTTAGTCTTTGATCAGAAATCTCACTCATGGAAATCTGTTTCAAAGTTACACTGACAAAAATACAAATATGCAAGTCTATTTATTATGCCATTAATTATTTTATAATGAAATTTGAATGTTAATGTAAATATAACATATTACAAGATAAAGCAAATGAGAAAATATTTATTGTAGCTGGGATCTTAGATTTTGGTATGGGGGAAAGGAGAAAGATACATAAATTTAAGAATAAAAATCTTGTCTTAAGTTTGGATTGGAAGTGTCTTTGTAAACTCATGAAAATTGATTTTGTATAAAATTAGGTTTTTGCTTTTCTTTTAATAAACACCAAACCAACCTTGTCTTGGAGGCACATCTGTCTTAAAGGCTGATATCTCTAAATGCCATTGCCTAATTTTGAATTAGTTGATTTTTAAAGCTGGAACTACAAACATTCAAGATGAGCCTGTAATATTTTGTAATTATCAAAAGCAAGTTGCTATTAAAGACTGTTAAACATTTATCAGGTTGACTCAAGAAACAACTTGAAGTGGGTCCCTGGCCAAAGATGGGGAATTTTAACATTGATAAGTTAATTGCAATGGGCTGAGCACTTTAAATATGTAAAATCCATTATGCAAATGGAAAATTTATTTAAAAAAATAAATATCTCATTTTCATCTCTGAATTATCCTAAGAAACCAAATTTATATTTTCAAAAGTAGCTATAAAGGAAAATAATCAGGACTCTATCCTAAAATTTATATAGGAATTTTTATCAAATTGTTAATAAGGGAAAGTGTCTGTTAAGGAAGTACCTGGCTAATAGATAAAGAATAGCAGAGTTATAACATTACCATTTTTTTCCACTAAGAATGAAATGATAAATCTAGGCCATGGTCATCAGTGATTGCATTTCAAAATATGGAATACTCAGGCATTCTATGCATGCTGACAGAAGCACAGAAAACTGAAATGAAATATCTTGACACTGAGTCACAATAAGTCTCTAGATCTGTTGAAAAGATTATTCTTTCTCCATTGAATTGTCTTTGCTCCTTTGCCAAAGATCAATGGACTTTATTTGTGTGGGTCTATTTGTGGACTCTATTCCGTTCCATCTCTTATATCAGCAGTCCACAACCCCCGGGCTGCAGACTGGTACCAGTCCGCGGCATGTTAGGAACCAGGCTGCACAGCAGGAGGTGAGCAGCGGGCAAGCGAGCAAAGCTTCATCTGCCGCTCCCCATCGCTTCCCATTGCTCGCATTACTGCCTGAACCATCCCCCTGCCCCCTGTCCGTGGAAAAACTGTCTTCCATGAAACTGGTCCCTGGTGCCAAAAAGGTTGGGAACCACTGATCTAGATGGTCCTCTTTCACTATCATGCTGTCTTGATTTCTGTAACTGTATAGTAAGTCTTGAAATCAGGCAATGTGAGTTCTCTAAATTTTTTTCTCCTTCACTATTGTGTTGACTATTCTAGGTCTTTTACTTTTTCAGAGAATTTTTAGAATTAGGTTTTCAGTATTTATTAATAATTTGGGGGTGATTTTTAATAGGATTTCACAGATTTTATAGAACATGTTTGGGAGAATTGACATCTTAA